>NC_067399.1:581228491-581544991 GCF_016432865.1 Antechinus flavipes
TTCATTTCGATTAGCCTTAGTTATGTTGTCTATAAAATGAAGGGGTCTCTAAGTCTAGGTGCTGTAAGGAGGAGAACAAATGCTGTTCAAAATCAACCATGGATTGAGAATGTCATTTGTGCATGGAAAAAGACGTTTTTACATAGATTGTTGAAAATTAAGGGTTTTTTTTTCTCTTTAAAATGATGAATAAACAAAGATATGACTGAAGGTAGGATCAATACATAGTTGTAGATGTGTAGTTATATGTCTGTATATATGTATATGTAGTGACAAGGACAGAAATGGAAGATGCTTTCATTATATAGTTCAAACAGCTGTGGATAAAACTAAATTTCATTTTTAAAAACCTTGGCCTTTTTCTAGGTGGAGAGAGGGTAGAGGGGAGGAGGAAGAAAGAGAGCGAAAGAGACAGACAACAACTCTTGTAGGTAGTTGCTGTTCTTATCCCCATTTTACAGATGAGGACACTGAGGCAGACAGCGGTTAAGTGGCCTGCTGGCTTGCCCAGAGTCACCCTGCTAGGAAGTGACCTAAAGATGGTGCTCATCACTTCGGGGGCGGTGGGATCGGGCTCACTACGAAGCCCCTTGGTTGTGCGGAGTCCGCACGTGGCCCTCCCTGGGGAGCGGGGGCGGGGGCGACTCCAATCTGCCCCCCAACCAGAGAGGGGACCGGGCAGGGCTGTGAGACTGTCCTCTTGTGTTTCCCCCACAGGGGAAAGTGGAAGTTGAAGCTGGGAAAGAAGGGATGAAGTTTGAAGCGAGCGCCTTTTCCTACTACGGCGTGATGGCGCTCACGGCGGCTCCAGGTAGGTGCTGGCGGCAGCCGCAGCCTCCCCGCTCCGCGTAAGGGCCGCTCCTCCCTGCTCGGTCCGCAGTGGCCCTGGCCTGCTGCCTCCCGTGCTTTTGCTAGTCCTAGAGGTGGTGTTAGGGCGCCACCGTGCGGACTGTGGCCAGAGCCTCACGCTCGGGAGGTCAGCGGGGCGAGCTAGGGGATCTCCCGGGGGCGCTTTGCTCCTGGGACTCTGCGGCCCGGGGACCGAGCCACGTGCCCCTTCCTCCAGGTTATCTTCCTCAGCCCCAGCACGCGGCCTCAGGCAGCTCCTGCTGGACTGGCTCTGGCCCCGAAATCCACACTCTCTAGGTGCTGGGGAGTCGGGGCAGGGACCCCCGGTCCCGCGGCTCCCTGCGGCTCGTCCCAGCTTCAGAGACTGTTTCTAGGAACTTATTTTAACCCAGCCCTTTTGGCAAACCGAGGAGGACGCGGCCCGAGCTCGCGGGCGTTTAGGGCTAGAGCCTCCGCGGTCCTTGCCCCTCCCAGAGTCTCCTTACAGCAGGATGAGGGCTTTGAATGTCAAAAGTCAGTTGAAGATAGATCACGGATTTTTAAGAGCAGCCCTGCTTTTCTTTTCTTTTTTTTTTTTTTGAATCAGATAAAACTCTTGCTTGGTTGTCTCGTGCCAGTGATTACTGAACACAGAGAAATAAGGATGGCCCCAAGCCCGGCCGTCCCCGTCCCGGGAGCGTCGGCAAAGGCCTTGTCAAGTTGCTTGGTGCTGCCTGGGTGGAGCCGAGAGACTTTTAGCGGGGAGGGAGGGTTAGGCGGAGGGAAAGGGGAGGGGAAGAAGACTCTCTTTCCCTAGAAATCACTTTAAACGAAAGGGAAATGCGGGTCGTAAGGATTGTTTATTTAGGATTTATAAGCTGCCTCCTCCTGAAAAAGGAGGTGCAGTGGTAGCAGGTCGGATCACTTATAACCGAGGCTAATTAAATGGGAAATGAAGGAGAGCGGCCCCAGAGCGCCAAGTCCGATGCCCGTGTTTTCCTTTCTCGAGTTGGGAATGTCCCTGGTCCCAGTTGGGCCTCGTTCACTGATAGGGTCGTTTGTTGGCTGGACTAACCGTAACCCCTTGCACTTCCGGGTGTGCTTGTGAGTGCTTCAGAGCAGCATGTTTTGAAATTAAACTGGAATTGAGTATTAATGGCTTAAGAGATTTCTGGGTTAGTGGAGAGGAAAAGGAATGCTTTTTTCTCCTCCTCTTCCTCCTCTTTTTGGAAAGCAGGGTGTGTGTGTCTCTTCCTTATTACAGAGACTATGTAGTCCTTTGTGTTTCTGGAGGAATTAATGCTTCTGAATTCCTAGAGAGCAGGAAGCAGCTTTTCTCCCTTAACAGTATAAATTTCCTTCCAACTTTTGACAGAATCTCACCCTTGTTCTCTCCCTTTTTCAGTTCCTCTGTCCCTGTCTCGTACCTTTGTTGTCAACAGAACAGAGTTGTTAGCAGCAGGTTCTCCAGGTAACTCTGCATGCTTCTTTTCATTAATGCTCACCATCGGTCCCCCCTCCCCCTCTTCCTTGCCTCCCTTCTGCCTTGGCTGATACTGTGATAGTGCAGGGAGCTCTCCAGAAAAGACCCCAGCTAGCCAGGGAGGGATCCGCTTTAGCACCTAGGCCGAGCTTGAGCAGGGGAGAGGGGAGGGGATTTCTGCAAAGCAGTATGATGTGAAAGGGGATGAAAAGCATTTTGAAACTTTGTTTGATCTGAATGGATGCCCTAGCTTATTCTGTTTCCCAGAGCAGCAGCGAGGGGCAGATCCAGCCCTGGCTCTGGGAAGGGCATGGATGGCATATGGGGAATGTGCAGGAACCCGAAGGCCCACCAAACCCAGGAAAACGTGGAAACCCTAAAGTGCTACCGAAATGTGAGCTCTTCTTGTTACATTGCACTGACTTGGTAAAAACAATCAAGGTGCTTCTGTGCCGAGAGAGCAGTGTCCTAGAGATTGTCTGCGGCGCATGTTGACCCTCTTGCCTCTTTCCTTTTTCTGGCATTCAGAAGAGGAGGATACACATGTTTTCTAGCATCAGTTCTGTCTGCTGGCCAAGTGCCCCTCACTTCCCTTGGGTTCTCCAGCTTTGTTCTGAAATTAGCATTGGGCACATTCCTAACAAACAGCTGATTAGTGCCCTGCAGGGGACTCTGGTCATACCTAGCTAAGGTTTCCAGCTGCTAAAAAGAAAGGAAAAGACTTAATCTTTCTTTAATTAAAATGACATGGCTTTCCTTTATGTTCTAGAATTTTAGAGGCTGGCAAAAATATGAACTTATATTTGTCTCTTGTGTTCATTCATTCCTTGTCCAATAAAATGCTTAATAATGATGTTGGGAGCAGAATTAAACACACCTGCCCTAGAAGCTCATGTGTTTGTTACTAGAGTTTGGTATATTAGGGGCAAGTGGTATTAATCCATGGCTTCTTTGAATGCTAGAGAAAACATTCAAATGTTTTTTGCTAGAATGCAAATATGCTAGAGAAATAGCACTAACTCCATTGTTTCTCTTAGCTTATTTTAACTTGAAAAGGTAAAAAATTAGTAATACTGTGAGGGGAGCTGGCATGTCTGCCATTTCCAATCCATCATTGCACATCATGTTTTGAGAGTGGTTCCCATGCAGACAGCTTCTGCCCTCTCCCTTAGCCAAATTTGGAGGCAGACATGACTATTTCTCCGCAGGGTCCAAGAAAGAAAATGCTATTTGGAATTTGATATTCTAATGACCTCGGCATTTTCTTAGCTTTGTTCTCTCAAGTTGCAATGCAGCACTTTGATATCTTGGTCTCTCAGATCGTTTTCCCAATGACAGTAATAATTTTGGGATGCAAGGACTTCAGTAATACAAATGTTGTGTGTATGGTATATAGGGTGTATGGTATAGTATGAGAATTCTCTAGAGGATTCTTTCTTTTTTTACAAAAGGATATCTAGTTGGTTTTCAAAATGTTTAAAATGTGAGCACCTTCTTGAGTTGTATATATTCGCCATATATTTAAAAGCTGAATGTATGCTATATTTATTCCACAAACATTTACTAAGTCCCTACTAGGCAGGACACTGAAATGCTATTTGTAGGCATTAAGAAAGAATTCCCTCTGAAACATTAACTTATATAAAACAGAGTGGAAGAACTCTGAGCCCTTATGGTATGTTTTGATAGACACTTAAATTGCTCTTGAAGATGATCACATTTTAGGAAATTCAGCCCTCAAGTTTTCTTGGAATTGGAAAAGACTGAAAGATGATACCAGGTTTGTAACATTGACTACAATCTGGTCTTTCTGATAGAAAAGAAGGTAAAAGGACTTAGGAAATACCTCTTGTTATCTAGTTCATTAGAGAGGATGGAGTCTGAAATAAGTGATCCAAGAGAAGAACCTCAGGAAGAAGGGAGAATTCACGAGATTGGTGAATAAATGAATATGACAAAAGAAATTGTATTGCTAGGACTACAACCTAGGTATTGGACACTTTCCATTAAAAAGTCAATTTGGACTACTTAACAAACATAATGCTATTCTGGAATACTATGGAGAATCATTCTGACATAGGAAATAGTAACAACAATGGGGGAAGTACCCAGGTACTCAAAGGAAAAATAACAGAGAAGAAAAGAATAGTATTCTTTAGCTCATTTTACAAGTGAAGAAACAGGCAAACAGAGTTAAGTCATTTGTCAAATGACTAAGATAGGAAACGTCTGAGGATAGATTTGTCTCAGAAAGATGCATCTTCGTGAATCCAGACTGGACATTTAATTCTAATAAAAAAGGAGATTGCTGGTTGGGAAAACAGTGAGAATCTTAGAGAAAATGAGTGTGTCATAACAGAATTCATACTACCAAAGGAAGGTGAATATTGACAATAGTTGGTCAGGGAAGCATATTTCAGAATATTCAGAGAAACAATAGACACAATTACATTCTTTGTTGTTCAATTGTTTTCAGTTATGTCCTACTTTTCCTTATTTTCTTGGCAGAGATATTGGAGTGTTTTTGTCATTTCCTTCTTTAGCTCATTTTACAGATGAAGAAATTGAGGCAAACAGAGTTAAGTGATTTGCTCATTCACATAGTTAGGAAGTATCTGAGATACTGATAATGATAGATTGGGACACAGGAAGATGCATCTTCCTGGCTCCAGGCCTGATACTATTCACTCTTATCATCAAGTTGCCCCTATGGGTTATATAACGGAGACTAAAAAGGTTAGTATGATGCAAGGGGTATAAAAGGAGCTAAAAACAAAATTCTGGCTATATAATTGCAAATTTTTATTTATGTGTATTATTATTGAGGGGTCAGGGACAAGGAAGGAAAAGGACTACTGTTTCGAGTAGATGACATGTTTATTCAGGCAAAACTATTCAAATCCTCTTTTGCTTCTTTATTCCATAGCAAGAAAAATGATCTTCAAAATAGAAAGGGTAGAAAAAAACATGTTGAAGAGGTAATAAGATGTAGATTGTAAGAGAGTTCCTATCAACTTAAAAATAATTCAGAGTTCCATTGACAAATTAATTATATATAAGAGTACTGAAAAAACTTACAGAAGAGAAGTTGTGGTAAGAAGAGGGACAATATCAGAGATGGCTACATCACTTGATTTTTTCCAAAAAAGAGTATATCCTGAAAACTTGTTGGGTGGTAAATCTGATGTTATTCTCAAATGAATTTCTAAACAAATGGTTTGTGCACTAACCTCTATGTACCAGTATGGGTTCACTAAAAAATTATGCCAAACTAATTTGTTGTGTTCTTGTGCTTGATTGCTGCTTCTTCTCTTCTTTTAATATAATTAAGTCAGGAAAATGTGGCAGGCAGAGTATATCTTGATTTCAATTAAACTTTTTCAGATTATTGTGATCAATAGATAAGGAGATAGACTAATAGGCTGAATAATAGTAGGTAAAGGTGAATGTATATGGTTGTATGGATAACCATAAACCAAAGAGCATTGAATGTAAACTCACTGAAGGCCAAAAAGTTTCATTTTTGTCTTTATATCCCCACATTGCCTGGTACTTCTTAAGCATTTAATAACTGCTTATTGAATTGATTGCTTCATGGATCATTTTCCACAGGGAAGCTGAGTTCCTAAAGTGATATGTTAAAGAGTTCTAAGATATCTGGCACTATCCCATTAAAAATACTTTTATCCATGACATGGATGAAGATGTAACAAGTATAATTACCAAATATGAAGTTGCAATAAAACTAGAAAACGTGGATATTCTGTTGAAAGTCAAAAGCAAAGATTTGAGATCTTTAATGAGGGTGAAAAAGTGACCCCCACACCAGAAAGATGAAATTCAACAGCAATGAATCTAAAATCCTACCTTGGCTTAAAAAATAAATTTAAAAAAAATTTTCCAAGTACAAAGTGTGGAAACCTGTAATTAACAGCTGTGTCTATATGAGAAGAATCTAGAGTTCTTAATTACTTAACATTGTAATATGGTTGCCAAATAAATGACTATTTCATTGTAATCATGGATCTTTCTTTCCACCAACCAGTGTCCATCTAAAGTACTATATTCAGGTCTGGGCTTCTCATTTTAAGAAAAATGTTCACAGATTGATGGAATTCAGAGGAAAGGAGTCCAGATTGATAAAAGATCTGAAAAGTGCCTGTGAAGAGTCATAAAAGGAAATTGAATATATTATCTGGAAAAAAAATAAAAAAGATGACCTGAGGGAAATTCTTTCCCTGCCTTCAGGCATTTGGAGAGCTATCATGTGGAAAAGTATTAGTGTATTCTGTTTAGCTGAAGAAGGCAGAACAAGTATGGTAGGAAGAAACCTGGGTTTGGAGGGCAGAGACCTGCTGCATAGCCTAGCTCTTTAACTTAAGTCCTCTGAGACCTTGAACAAGATAATTAATCCCTCTAGGTCTCACCTACTAAAAAGAGAAAATTAAAGTAGATGATTTTTAGCTCTAAAGCCAAGGGATCCCAAAGTAGGGGGAAATATGACTTTCTAACAGTGAATGCTATAGTGGGCTCCCCAGCACTGGAAGTCATCAGACATGGATTGGATTTGAAATGTAAAAGTGGAAGAACAACTCTTGAAGTAGTACCTGTTACATTTTATTTTTAAACTAAAAATGATTATGAGCCAGTAGCAGAAGAAATATTTAGAACTTAGTTTATCTCTACTTGTTCTTATGAGAGAGGTCTGCCAGTCTAAAAGTACAGAAGCCATTCCCCTGCACAGAAGTAGACCTTGTTTAAAGAAAGACTTCTGGTTTCTTCAGCCTTCATTCTCTTCCTGGCTTTATGGCTGGCTTTCTGGACTTCAGCACTTTGCTTCTTCTATACTCTCACCCTGGAACATGACTCTGCTTAATTGGTCCCATCCCGGCGTGGTGAGCTTCTTCATTTTGTGGAAGGGTCCATCTGGCCAATCTCCATGTCCTCCTGACTGTGCTTCTGACTTGCTAGACTTCAACACTTTCACCCTCCCACCCAGCCACTTTCAATTTATCTTGTGTGTATTGTCTCATCCCATTAGAATGTATGCTCTATGAGGGCAGAGAGTATCTTTTGGTTTGTATTTGTACCTGGAACATAGTTAGCAAAACTTGTTAATAAACTTGTTACTGGCCTGCCTTCATAGTAGCCCTGAGAGTCTGTAGGAAGTGTATACCATGGGATCATAAATTGTGTGATAGGATTAGGGCGGAGAGTAGCTGGATTATGAAGTAGTGCTTTCAGCAAAGATACAAAGTGATAATTTAAGATGAATTCTGAAAAGCTGATTGTAATGATTCTGAAGGATAGCATTAATTTATGGTTAACAATGACATTTCCTCAAATCCCATTCGCAGTATTAATAAACACAAGTGTTTCCAAGAATCTGATTCCTAGCTGCCATCCTGAAAGCCCTTTGTTCTGTAGTTTCTCTTGTCCTAATTCAGTCGAGTTGGGCTCTTGTTCTAGTAGAAAAGTGCCCTTTCTTTGAGAGTCTTTTGGCCATTTAAAGAAGCCGGCTGGGAGGCCATTGTAGTCTTTCACGTAGATTAGGGCCTGCCGTGTTACTCTGCAGTTGAAATCAACAGCATCAGTCTGTTAGGTCACAGAGCAGCCAATGGATTCCAGTTCTGTAAGTTGTGAATTATCCAATGAGATGTGCCAGGTTGGTTGCAGCCATTTGGGTCTGTGCATTTACAGGTATGTTTCATTTGGAAAACAAAGAGCTGATTACCGTGGCTACTTCTACCCCATTAAAGTTGTGTGTTTTACCTCCTTTCACAGCTGAAAACAAGTCACCTCCTCGTCCATGTGGCTTGAATCATTCTGATTCTCTCAATCGAAGTGACCGGATTGATGCAGTGACCCCAACACTAGGGAATAGCAACAACCAGCTTAATTCGTCTTTTCTTCAAGTGTACGTCCCTGATTACTCAGTGAGAGCCCTCTCAGACATTCAGTTTGTGAAGGTAGGAGAATAGTGACCTGGCTTAAGAAACAAAAATTTAGCAGGAAGCTTCTCTAATGGGGACTCGTGTCACTGAAAATAGTGACAGGCTGTATTGTTTCCCTTTCTTGAACTAGAATTAGTTAGCAAAGGAAACATACGGTTTTTCATATAAGGAAGCGGTTCATTTCAGTAAATGTTTATAGAGCATGAGTCCAGAGCTGTGACCTGCAGACAAAGATTAGACCAGGAACTCTGCTCTGGCTCTCTGATGTTGCATATTGCACTCATTGGTGTGTGTCTATTGGGCCCAGAGAGCAGGAGAAAATGAAGGCCAGCATGGCCCATTTTATGCATGCTCTGGTGGGTTTTTGTTTGCTTGATTCTTTTTCCTTTGGTAGACTGGAGGGGGAGGCATGCTGTAGGGCTAGGTAGGAGGTCAAAGGGAATGCTAGCTCTCTGGGGAATTAGATGGGCTGACATCTTCTAGAATGGGGTAAGGATTGGAAAATAATTTCTTGTGCCTTTTATAAAATATACAAAATAAATTTATCTGGAGAAAAGTCAGCCTTTTCTGATACATAATATGATAAGATATATAAGAGGATGTATTATTTTGAGTCTCCTTTGGAATAGTGACCCAAATTTATCCCGTCAAGAGGTGCTTTTTTCCAAGAGAAATTATATACAAGGGAGAACAGACTTGAAGCCCCTGGATTTACCTAAAAAATAACTGCTGTGCTTTGATACAAAATCAGGGAGAATTTTCCTTTAGGAGTCCTTATTTGTCCCATGTAAAGTATCAATCTTCCCCTCTGTATTATTAGGCTTGCATTTTCCCAGAACAACTCCAAATAGTTACCCGACACCATCTTTGTGATAGCCAGTATTTATCTAAAGAGAATAATGTCAGATGTTCAGGAACTTGCTCTTGTAATTATGAGACTTTTTGATTTTTTTTTTTTTTTGGAGGCACTCAGGATTAAGTGACTTACTCAGGTCACACAGTAAGTGTCTACAACCAGATTTGAACTCAGGTTCTCCTGATTCCAGGACCAGGGCCAGGTATCACCTAACTGCCCCCATGATGGTTTTTATATTGAAGCTTGAGGCATCTGCCCATCTTGATCTTTTCGCTAATGGGAGCCATCCACTTTTCCTCTAGGGAGCCATTGAGGGAATGGGCTTAAGGATAAAGCAAAATGAGAGAGAGAATACTCTTCTAGGGCGGGCCTAGCCGACAGATTCTGCAGAAGAGAGAACTGGAGGCATGAATGGTGGCATTCCACTGTTCTCCCCCTTGATTTCTGTTTGTACTCCATCTTCTCTGTTTGTCCTAGATCACAAGACAGCAGTACCAAAATGCCTTGATGGCATCCCGGATGGACAAAACTCCTCAGTCTTCAGACAGCGAAAACACTAAAATTGAACTGACTCTTACAGAGCTGCATGATGGGTTGCCAGATGAAACGGCTAACCTGCTCAATGAACAGAATTGTGTGACTCACAGTAAAGCTAATCACAGTCTGCATAGCGAAGGTGCCATCTAGGACTTCTTGGTGGCCCCTCGCCCCCGGATGGTCACGGTCTGAAGTGGGGTCCTGCCGTGTTGCTGCCCTCCTCAGTCTCCTGAACAGGACCCTCCAGCCCGAGTCGCCCCCGCCTTCTCCCCGTCTGACCGCGTCTACCACTAGTATGCGCCCCTACGCCGTGCTGCCTCCTGCACCATTCTGAGACCAAAGACTTTGTGCCCTTCCTGGGAACAGCAGAGGAAGCAATGCAAGGGATGGCACGGGAGGCAAGCCGCAGAGCCACCTGCCCAGAGACGTCAGCCGGAGTCCAGACATGTGCTTCCTCCTGCTTCAATAGAATCACGTTTATTTTTCCGGCCAGATCTTTTATCCTGGTTCATTTGCCTCCTTCTTAGATAAGCATGAAGAAGTTTAAAATTGTTGCAATCTATTTTTTTCAAGAGATCATGTTTTTAAATGTTTTTTGCAGAGTTTTAAATTGTTTTTGTTTTGTCCAAACTCTGCTGTGATCCCAGAAACTGATCCAGCTCAGGTGGATTTTGCTTCCCTTCCTCCCACCCCCCACACACTTCCCACTGGTCTCTGGTTTTTTTTTTCTCAGCAGCCTCGTGAATAGGCAGCCATGTCATTCCCACGTGAATCCCTCTCTCCCCCAAAGGACACAATCAAGAAAATGAGAGTCATCCTAGCTACGGTGGACCTTCCGAGTTTGCGACTGTCTGAGAGTGGTTCGGAGAGCCGCCTGCTGACCGGGAATTGGATGGTTAACTGGGCCTCTTTCCCTTAAGAAGTCTTAGAATTTGATTTGGAAATGTGGTTTTGTTCCCACACTAGAGAATTTTAACAACAAAATGTGTTTTATTGAATTTTAAACTTGTTGGATAACAGAACAATGGGCCTGGGGAATATTGAGCCTATTCAGACTGGTGCCCAGCCTAGGCAGGGAATCTCAGGTTCAGGTCAGCCTTCCTCCCAACCCTGGGGCATCCCTTCTCTGATGAGGAGGGGGAAAGGACAAGGAGACCACCCACCCCTCAGCTTTAAAGAGCTCTAACTCCCTTTCCCCAAAGCTCATTGTTGTTCCTCCAAGATGCTGCTATACCGATGCCAAAAGGAATTCTTCTCTGGGGCTTTTCAATAGAAACATGGTGTGGATTCCGGGTCCTGTCATTGGAGACACAGGATTGGAGCCTCGGTTTCCAAGGGGGTGGGGACTTATGGGCACCTTTCAGGGAAGCAGCTCTTGTGTTTCCCCTCCCTTCTCTCTCGCTGTTCTTTTAGACGTTGTCTGGAGGCCGGCCTACGGAGCCCCCCTCTGGTGGATGGTCTGCGGAGCTGTGGGACGGGACCACTGGGCCCCGTGGGTTTCCAGAAACCAAATGTGTATCATGGCCAGTATATGTGTGTCTCTTCTCAATACCAAATGCTGTCATCTGTTGTCAAATCCAGGCCAATGGGCGCTGCTTGACTGGTCAGAGTCACTCCTTGTCCACCTTGGGAGTGCTAGCTTAAGGGAAATGTGCCTTGTGAGGGCAGCATTCACATATTGAAATGAACCGATGTTGACCATGGCTTTCTTATCGACTTTCAGTACATGTTGCATCCAGACACTAGCAAACTATGTAGCATTTCCTTCTTTCTTTGTTCATTTGATCAGAATGAGCTCCAAGTATATTTATCCTCGGTTTGAAGTGATCGGACTAAGTAGTTGGTTTCTCCCTCCCCTAAGGATACAAGTAGCCCCAGCTGGTATATTGGGTTCATCCTTTATGTGGGGGGCAAAGAAAGGGTGGTTTCTGAGAAGATGCAAGTCAGCCACAAAATGTGACCAAAACTTGAATGTTTCACTGTCTGACCGGCTTAGCAGCTGTGCCCAGCCCAGTGGAAGAACTTGGTGTTCTCCCAAAGTGGGTTGTTAGCCCAGGATTCTGGCATGTGTGATAGCCCTGGGAGACGCTCAGGACATACTCGGTGGTTTAGATGAAAGGCATCCTAAGGACATCCCTCAGTTGAGGTCAGATCTGTTCACAGCAAATTCCATCCTAGACAAAACGTTTTCATTTCCTAATGGGCTCTAAAGAGATTGGTGAATAGTTTGTAACTGTGAAGAGAAGGGTTGGGATAGGGCACCTGAGCCTGTCCTTTAATGGAACCGACCTGAGCTTCAAGATAGAATAGTGAGAGGCATGCTGCTCTGTGGGTCTTGGAATCCCCAATCTTTTTTTCTCTGCCAACCTCCTGGAACTTTAGGTTCTTGAGCCCTCAAAGTTCTTTCTCTCACATCACCCTAGTCGGCTTCTGGCTTTCCAAATACAGCCCTACCCAAAGCTTTTGGGCACAACTTCCTAAAGGAAAACTTAGCATGTTAATAACCAAAAAAGAGCCTTTCCCCCTAAGATTTCATGATCTTGCTATTATACTCTGTTCAGATCAATTGGTTTAAATTGGGTTGGATTATGTTGAGAGAAATCCTACAGTATTGTGAGATTTGGGGAAACAGACTAAAAAACCACTTATTGATTGCTTGACTTTGGGCCCAATGTAGTAAAACTCCTAAATTTTTTTTTATTCAAAATATATTTGCCTTTTTGAAGAATGTTCTTATGTGGAGGAACTCATGGTCCAGAAGTAAAGTCCATAGTAAAAATTTTAGCAGATTTCTGTCCCCGATATTTGCAGATATCATTCTAACTCATTTTTCAGAAATGAAATCCAAGATTTAATTATGGGATGTTATTAATATTATAAACAACAGGTTATTAAGTATAATTTCATTTTGGCTTTTGAAAATATTTTATACCAAAATTTGATGAATACTAGGGATTTTGAACATTTTTAGATAATACTCAGAAATCTGGTTCTTCAGTATCTCCTTCTAGCCTCATTTCAACTTTGGGAATTGACACAATTGTCCCTCAGACAATGCAGAGGAGGCGCCTTAAGCTGAGTTGAACTCTACACACACTCAAGTTCATGCCTCCCAAGGACTGTTATTTTGGCTTAAGATTTTCTCCTCCAATTTCTGCTGGGCATTGGTTGACATGAGTCCACAATCCATGTCAACCAAATAATTGCACCAAGACGGGAAGGACAGTGTTAGTAACTAGTGCCAAAAACATCTGGGAAGAAGACTCCTGAATTACTCCATTGGGCTGCATAGTCTGCTAAAAAGAATCAAAAGTAGATTGGCTTCATGAGCTATAATGGGATGCTTCAGGACTTTAAAACTCCGGGAGACAAATTACTGCCCCTGTCTAGGAATTAGGAGCCATGGCCATGTACAATAGAAACCCTTAAAATCAGGAGGCCTGAAAGGATAGGTTGGGCACCAGAGTAAAGCAAGGTGGTGGGATCAAGTCCTGAAAGGTCATAATTGATTTAGAAACAACACGGACAAACTAATGTGATGATGTGGAAGCCTCACCTGGAATAAGATCCCAAATGCTCAGTAATTCTCAGGGTTTGCTCCTTTTCCTCTACACTTATTTTCTGCTCTGTACTCATGGGCCACGGTAAATTCTTTACCAATTATGGGAAACGAGGGCTTAGGACTTAGTCTTAGAAAGTTGAACTGCTAGTTAACTTGAGTCTGTCTTTATCAGGTTTTGTACTCATAGGAAAGATAAAGCATATGGCTGTTCTCTATTAATCTACCTTTGGCACCAGAGTTCTTTGAGTAGCATAGGAAAATTGAAGCTGAGCCCCTGCATGCACTCCACCATGCATAAGTCCTTTGTACCTAATGGCCTAGCACTGTCAGACTGAAAAGATAATTGTGAAAATGTGAGGTTTTTTCTTTGATCAAGCAGACAAAACACTTGGCCAACATTTCTCAGCAAGAATTTGAATCCAATTGAGATTCAAAAAGTTCCCCTCAAATTCCATGACCAAGGTCTTTGTTTATACAAGATCATGATTCATCAGCCCCTTTAAGCTGCCTCCTCGAGCCTTGTGGTAATATATATTTTTAGTCAGGCAACTGTGGTTGGATCCAGGAACATCGACATTTCTGGGGCTGGCAGAAAGACCCCCAAATCTCACTTGTCATTTCATCCACTAATATGTCTATCAGAAGGACAATCCCAGCTCACTGTGTTCCCTGGCAGTGGAGATGCCCTGCAAAATCTGGAATGGAAAGAGTGTTGCCCTGTCCCCAGTGATTGAGAATGGAAAATTGATAGAAGTATGTTTTAGAGCATCATCCCAGGTTGTCTGATCTCCTCAATGAATTTTTAATTGGAACAACGATCCCCTTTCTCTGCTCTGATCCTGGTACCAAAGAGGAATTATTCTTAGATGAAAGTAAATTTAAGGAATTGGGAAAAGAAATAAAGAGATGGTAGCATATGTCATCTGTGGAGGGGATAGAGAAAGGAGAAAACGACTGTGTGTTTGCCAGAGGTGCCATATTGGGACTTACAAATCTTCTGATTTATCACTAAGAAAATTCTCCTGCCCTATACTTTTTACTAACCTATTAGGCTCTGGGTAAACAAATTTTCCTCCATTAGGTTATCCTCAGTCACTTTATCTCTCTCTCTCTCCAGAATTTGGGATTTGGGTTAAATTGAGGGAGATGTTTGGCATATAAGATCAATAGGAAGAAGAGTCACAATTTTTTTTTTTACTTGACTAGTCATTGGATCCTAGTTGGATGGATTTCTCATACCTCAGATTCATAATTCTTTATTTAAATGACAATTTCCATTCTCTTCTGCAAAGTTTATTAGGAAGCTAAATTTTAGAAAATCTTCAAAATTAAAGTTTATTCTGCACCCCTCCTTTTGAGAAGTCAAAGTTATCCCCGTCAAGCCTACACGAGGAAGGAAGGAGCTTTCGATCTCTTGTTCCAAGGATTGCCCTCTCAGCCCGCTCTTTCTCCTCCTAAGGGATTTCTTTCCTGCAGACATTTCCTAATGCCCATGAGGTGTGCAGCTTTGTTGCTTTCTAGATTTGTCTGCAGAGGAGGGAAGGAGGAAATGTTGGGTTCCCTTTAGCTGCTTTTCTCCCAGACCACCTCTGCCAGACATCTTTCCAGACTGACATTGCTGTCATTAGCTGAGACGAGGGATCATCATGGAGAGGAGGCCTGCTAGTAGCTGAGTCCCGAGAGGAACTTCAGCTACGTCTCTCATATAGGGACCTGGACTTGCTCTTCTGGCCTCTGCCATGTCAGCTCAGCTAGGCTCCCTGACATTCTGGAACTCCCTGTATTATCAGAATTGTTATAATTATTGGATACAAACTGACTTGTACTGAACTGTTAAGGAAAGGAGAATCTATATAATCTGGGACAGCTGCAGTTTGGGGCGTTATCAGTGTTCGCACACCGACATCCATACCTTGGATCAAAACCTCAGACCTCCAGTTTTTAAGGAGGGCTAGCTGCCCTTCCTGCTGGGATAAGACCCTTCTGCAGCCAGAGTTCCAGTCCAGTTCTTACTGATCCTCCCAGGAATCTGCCTGGGCAAAGCTAGTGAATAATGCCAGGAAGGGGAAGGGGAATCACAGGGGCGCCCTCATTGAAAACCACTACCGGAGTCCGCTGGAAGGTCACTGGCAAGTGGGGGCATTTGCTCTGCATTAGTGATGGCTCCCATCTGGTACCACTATCTTGCCTTTAAACAGTATTTAAGATGCCCACAAAGGCCAAGGGAGGTGAGAATGATGGAGAGCATCCTTTTATTCCCACAGATAACCTACATCTGGTCTGGCTTCAGCTTAATCTTGAGATGTTGTCATTGCTCTGTGCCGAGGTCAGTTGTAAAGGGTTTAGAGCCTGGAGGGTGAGGATGGAGCAAGGACTTCTTATTCCTAGAATCCTTTAAATCCTCAAGTGTACATGCTTTATTTTATATTATTATTATTATTATTTATTATCATGTAAATACATCCTTCCTGTTTTCTTCCACAGTCTTAAGGTGAGAAATCCTTATCTGATTTCTACCAGATAGGCTCTATTTTTAGAATAGGATTTTGCTCTCATCAGCTGGTCCCAAGGATCTTCCTCTCCCCTTTCTTCTAGGAGCAGAGGTTGAGAAATGTAGATTCGACCTTGGACCTTGCCTTCTTAGATCTCAGTAGCGACTAGTAGACACCTTTTGATGAAGTGGGGAATTTTGTCTTCCACTGGCCACTAAAGAGACAATTCCTAGATTTCTTCCCCTTGCTGCAGAGATAGTGATGGTTCAGGGTACTGGAAAGAACCAAATGTTGTGCTTTCCCTCTCCTTCAGGAAGCTGCTCTTTGGTTTGTCTCAGAGACTCCAAACTTAGAGAACCTCAACATCTTTGGAGTCGCTTTCAGAGTTTAGGGAGAGGGTGATTTGAGGCTCAGGGGAAGAAGCTCTGACATTACAAAGTGACTAAGCCTGGAATGATTTGGGAGTTGAAAGGCTGGTGGGGGAAATGACCAAGAGAAATAGAATGGAAATGGGAATGGAGGAGAAAAAAATTATGTTTTATTCAAATGATAAACAAGCTTAGGCCCTGGGGATACTAACAGTTGTAAAAATGGCACATCAGGCAATCTTATCCCTTTATTTCCTCTGCCAAGTGCCAGGCACCCAAACCTAAATTGTTTCCATTTTCCCATCTCAGACTGCAGAATTTGTCTGGACCATGGAAGCTGCCTTGCCCCATCTGGGATCTTAAAATGCCTTTTTCTTTGATTTTGAGGTATCCCTTTCCCCAAACAGTGACCATTCCCTTGTAAACTCAGGGTGGCCAGTGCAGGCTGCCTTGGCCTTTTAGAGAGGATCTCTCTTAGGGTCTGATTTTCATACTCTGATCTTTGTTCATTGTATCATAGTGTACATTATGTGCTTTTCTGAGATGGAGGCTTCTGAATCCAGTATTTGGGACTGTATCCATAAACCTGCGTAAGCACAATGATGGTGATGATGATGTGTATACATTTCATAAGCTGATTGTCATAATGAATGCATTTTATAATTCAAATGATGTTGTAGATTTACAATCTCTCCTATTTATTTTGTACTGATTTATTTGTATATTTTGTGATTTGTTTAAAAAGGGTTTTATTCTTTTTAGATAAAAATGGTGATTTTTCTGTTCAATTTTCCAGTGGCTATGTGTTGTTGCCTGTTCCACAGGATGCTAAAACCATGTATTTTTCATCCCAACTCCTCTCCTTGTTCTGCCCAGCTGTGGACAAAAACAAAACAAAACAAAACAAAAATGCTTTCCTGACAGCCAGTCAGCTGGGCAGTTTCCTGGCTTGAGCCTCCAACTCCTAGCTTCCCTTCTCTTAGTAAGGTCGGAGACTCCATCCACTCTTGCCCCCAGCCCCAGCATGCTGATCAGGACATGTGGTTCTGCTCGAGCTTCTCAGAGTTTTGCAGAACCCCTAGCCCTGCAGAGCCACTTGTGGCCCAAGCCAAGCCTCTGACTGCCCAACAGCCACAGACCATTTTCAGGCCCTGTGCTCAAACCGGGCCGGGCTCCCTGGCCTGCCCCCTCAGAACCATCCGCAGAAGAAGGCTGGAGAGAGGAATGGATCCCGAGGCTCACTTACTGAACTAGAAGCAGGGTAGAGCAGGGAGGCTACAGATGATTTGGGAAATCAGAATAGGAAGTGGCTCCGCAAGGTGTCAGCCCTGGTCTTCATGGTCCAGCCTGGCACCCGCTGGAGGCCCTATCTCCTTGTTCCATCTCTCCCTTTCCTTCCTTGAGCTGCCTGCTTACCCACTCTCTGCTCTCAGCTCTGAAGCCTGCAGAAGGTGGTTTTATGTGCCCAGAGCCCCCTGAACCTGGCTGAGGAGCCTGCCTTCCCAGCATCCTCTGGTCTGTCTCTTTCCCTCTGGGTTTTAAATGACATTGTCTCTCAGAATCCAGTTTCTTCCCCTCGGCCCTTTCTTTTCCCGACTGTCCTGTTTGCCCCTCTGCAGTCTGCTCCGTTGGACTTCCATTTGTCCTGTGGTTAGAGACTACGTCTTCAGGAGAGCCAGTGGCCTTGCCTCCGTCTGTCCTGCCCCCCAGTTTTGCCCCTAACAACAGCTTTTCTGGAAGTAGATTTGTGCACCAATGGAATCTTTTCGGAAGGTTCTCTCTCATCCCCCTGGCCCTGCCCTCTGGCCGGTGCTTTCCCAGTCACTTATTTTGTCTGGTTCCAAGATCGACTCAGGAAATGTGTCAAGGGAAGTGAAGGAAGTGATTTCTTAACTGTTAGGACAACTCTTCAGATGCCTGTGATGTCCTCTGCATCCAGGGGTACCCATGGTTGTCAGTTCCTTTCTAAGCTTTATCATGTGCTTTTGGGGAAGGGGAAAGAAAAGGTGGGTTCAGTCGACCCGTTGCCCTCCCAGCACATCTTTTCATCTCAGCACATCTAATGATGGAACCCAAATCAATCAAAAGATTCTTTGGCGAAAGTGAGTGGAGCAAAAAGATTGACTAGAGTTGGTTTCTGGAAATTGTCCTTTTATACTTTTTGAAAGGTATTATTGACTTTAATAAAGAGATGATTCCTAATTAAAGCCGAAAACACTGAATTATGTTGAATGGCTAATAAATACTTTTGCTTTCTTTGTATCTTGGTTTCATCATTTTCCTCCAACAGGCTTTCCACAAATACTATTTTCTACTTGTTTTTCTCCTCTTTTCAATAGGAGGTTAAGCGTTCTCAAGGTACATGGGCAGGACCCTTCATGTTTGCAGGTCCAAAAACAAAGCTTTCCAGGAAAGCCCAGGAAATGTAAAAGCCAAGGCTGCAAAGCAAGATTCTAATAGCTGATTGTATCAGAACATGTCAGGGGTAGAGGGATCTCGGAGCCCCGCAATCTCACGGTTTGAAGAAATGCTGGGGACGACGGTCTCTAAGCAGTGGTCTTCTGAGGTTCAGTTACTCCAGAGAGGGGAGTGTGCTGCAATCTGGCTCCATTGTACATTCACCATAATCAATTATATCAAAACCCTCACGTGTCCATAAACTGGAAAAGCTCCTTTGGCTCTGCTAGCCTTAAAGCCCTCCATGTGAGCCAGTGCAACAGTTATGCAGTGTTAGCTTAGGCTGAGCCACTGATTTGGGGGCGAGTGGGAGCAAATGGTGGCAGAAATCTTAAGCTGGAACCACTGGAGTTGATTTAAAATAGGCACCTTTGTACCTGTCCCTCATGGGCAAAGGAGGAAGAGCTTTCAGTATGGTCGCAAACATTTTTTATTCAAGTTTTATTTACTTAAAAAGTCCCAGTTGGAAATTCCTCAGTAATTTTGATGGTTTGGGAAGCCTGTGAGACCATCTTCCACAGAAATAACTTGCTCTGCACAGCTGACTAACCTCATCCGGCCTCGGACAGTTGGTAGTTAGACACAGTGTAGGGAGAGAGACCCTGGGAGCACAGATCATGTGCATTAGGATCAGAAATTATATTCCCCAGGGCAAAGTGGTCATCTATGTGAAATTTAAATTAGAGAAAAGGGAAGATCCTATTGTTTAAGGTTGTATGATGGAGCCTGGAGAACTGCACACAAAGGGTATAGGAGCTTGGGGTAAAAATCCTTAGGGCTTATAAACAAATAACATTTGTTTTTTTCTCATCTTGTATGAATTCAATACGAATAATCTCATTATTTAACAGATTTCTCTTTGGTAACATTGAGAGGATACCTTAAACTGCTTTGATGGTTCTGTATTCCTTCCCTGTAGCCTGGCAGCAGGGGATAAGATGCTGTGCTGCCTTCATGGATCCTCCTGGTGAGTTGATGATGGATTGGGGGGAACTTCTGGCTCTCCTAGAATCTTGTGTGAAACTTCTAGCTGGCAGTCCTGTGTGTGCTGTGCCTCGAGCCATGCTCCGAATGTGGAGCAGGCAGCTTTTATTCTGGAGGCAAGCGTCACTAATTCATGCCCTCTGATCACCAGTTTCTACCACCTGATGATATCAGAACTAGTGCTAAAGTTGAGGAGGTTTGATTAGAGATCAATATATTTTGGTCTGTCCTTTAAGATTTAGGTTTTTTGTTACCAGATTCTCTCTTCTTACAAGAAATAAGGCTACCCTCTAGATCTGCGTCTAGTATCAAGAAACATTGTACAATTTCCATTAAAACAAAACAAAACAAAAAACCCTACTGAAATCTTCACTGTACATGATTTTGACTTAAAGGGGAAAAAAATTAAGATCAGACTTGTAGGCCATGAGTTCATTCAGCTTTAATTGCTGCTTTACAGGGGTGGTGGGAGAAAGGAATGGTCACATGAAATTGGCCATAATCATCACATCCACCAAAAACAATTCCGAATCTCCTTTTTCCCTTGAGGGATTTGTTCTTTAATATCAATAACTGCATATATATATTTCTGGGTCATGGATGCCACTTTCCCACTCACCACCAAACTGTAGTTAAATAGTTTCCATAATTCAGAATCCAGACAAAGTAATGACCTCATTGGCACAGTCCTAAATATATTATTTGTTTGCAACTGGGCTATTTGTGGTGAAAGAGTATTTTAAGATTCCCTGTTGGTTCTATAAAAACTCTGGAGACTTTACAGTTGTTGAAAAAAGTATTTCTTAAATAAACTTGAGTGGGAAATCACTAAACATGGTCAAAGGACTTTTTGAACCTCCTGTCTTAACTGTTCTTCTGAACATTTGTCAAGAGTCTGTATAAGTGAAACTTAATCCTTATGGCAGATCACATTCTACATGAATTGTTAGAAGGAAGCTTGGAGATAGATCAGGTAATCTAGCCCACTCACTTCACAGATGAGAAAAATGAGGATGAGAGAAGCAGAGTGACCTGCCACAGCCAGCCACGGTAAGTTACGGAGGCCAGAGCTACCTATCCTTGGGGCTCCTTCCACCGTCCTACACAATGGCTTTCCATATCAGTAGCTGTGATTATAATGAGAGAGAGAGAGAGAGAGAGAGAGAGAGAGAGACAAAAGGACAGAGACAAAGAAAAAAGGCAACTTTGGAATTTCTTAGTTTAATAAAGACTTTGTTAAAGCATACCAACTGCAGAAATACTTAATTGTTTTGGTCACCTGGAGAGAAAAGCCCAGGACCTAACTGCTTTTCTCCACTAGAAAGTAAGTCTCATCCTTCAGATGCAGGAAGTTGTTTGTTTTTTTTCTCTCTGAGCAGCTGCTGGAGATTTCAGATATACTTGTTAGGCATTTTTTGGTTCTCTTGTTAAAGGGGTGCCTGAGACTCCAGTCAAATGACCCAGTAGTAGCTTCAAAATAACCAGCTAGCCAAGTCCTCAGAAGCGTCAGTCTGAACCCAAGTGAAAAGTGAAAAGGCTGCTGCCTCCAAAGTGGGGGGAAAAAACAAAAACCTAAAGCCAATGTGGCACCTCTCTGCTACAGCAGCCACATGAAGAACCAAAGTTTGCTCAGAGGGCAGAGAAGAAGAGAGTGGAAAGCTCCATTGCCCTGGCCTGGTCTGCCCGATCCTGGCCTCTCTGAGCCTCTGCTGCCGGGGGAGGCAGGGACGGGGAGCACTGCCTGGGGTCCTTTCCCTCCATCTCACCCTTCCCTGGCGCATGATCCTTCCACAAGAGAGCTACAGGTAAAAGTAGCATCTAGCTGTTAAGGGACAGAAATCCTGCAGAATTGTGATGCTTCGCATTCTTTAACCCAGGATGCTTAATTATTCTGATTGTTTCTATTTTTCGGCACAGGGTATACATAATGGCTGCCAAGGCCTCATCTGAATCACTAATAAGTTTGATGGGGAAAAAGCAAACGGAAAATGCTTAAAATTAACAATTCTCTTATCTACAATCTAAGAAGTTAAAAGACAAAAAAGGAAGGTAATTCATAAACTCTTGTTCTAATGAACAGAATAAGATATATATTATAAATGTTAAAATGCAATTCTAGTGGAAAACTGGAATCACTCTTGGAATTTAAGTAAATTTTAATTCTCTATTGCTATTTGTAGAAATTATCTGGCTCTGGTGACTCATATAATACTCACTAATGGGGCAGCAAGGTGGGGCAGTGGATAGTTCAAATTTGGCCTCATTCACTTACTAAGGACTGTGTGTGTGAAACCCTGAGCAGGTCACTCACTCTGTTTGCCTCAGTTCCTCATCTGTAAAATGAGATGGAGAAGGAGATGGCAAACTGCTTTGGTCTTTGCCAAGAACCCCCCGCCCCAGGAGATCATCAAGAGTCAGATGTGACCAAAATCACTGATCAACAACGAATATTCACTAAAACTAGGAAACATGGAGGCTGCCTGCTGCTGTCCTCACCTTTTATAGTTTGCATACTTGACATTTGCAGTAGTTTTTCTAACCTGCTTATTTTTCTAAAAATTTGCAAAGGTTCAAAATAATCCACATTGGTTACCAGCAAAGAACACATCTCCAAGGGCAGAGAAATCCTTGGTGAACAAGTATAACCAGTGGCAACAGGAATGTTACTTAATCAAAAGGAGTGGAGCCAATCTTTTTGTTATTATACATTTAGCATTTCCTTTGTCACACATACCCTTTGGAATTTGGTTGTGTCAAAAAAAAAAAAAAAAAGTTGTCACTATCATAGCTAAAATGTACCGGGAGACATTCAGTTGTTACTATATGAAAGGGTCAAAATCATTATTATTAGAAACATTACACTTTATTGAATTCTCTAGAGATGCTAATCCCATTACCCTCCCCTTGCTGTCCACTGAAGAAAAATAAAAGCAGAAAAGATTAAAACAAAAAGTAGACTCTTGTGTTTGACAAGGCCCCCTGTGTCTGTTGGGGCCAGCCAGCTGCTGTGGGGGTGGATGGAGCTGTAGGGTGCAGTGAGTGGTGATTATATTTGTTCTACAAATCAATGACACATTTCATTGTGGAGTAGTGGAGTATATCTACACTGATTGTGCTCTGGGCTACATCTACTGCTAACATCACTGATTTCACATGTTGGGATAGAAAAGGAATACTCCCTGCCCATTTCTAGGGTTGTTGCTTTGTCCAAGCCTTCGGACTGGGCTGGGGCTTTTTCAGATTGACACTGTAGAACATCTTTGGAGAAAGAATCAGTTTCTGTGCTGTCAGGATGAAAATGTGAGCATATCAGCAGCCTACACTATCAGAAGCAAAACAGGATATATGCAGACTGTATCAGGCGATGAAAATTAGGGAACTCTACCAAACCAAACCTAAAAACACAGACAAGATGCATTTTTCTAAGCTACTGACTTAGAGCCATTCAAGACACTGAAAAGCTTAGAAGGGTAAACTTTGTGCTTTGCAAAAGACTAAATTTGGTATTGGAAAAAATACATTTCCCCACTGATATGCAATACTGTGTAATGAACTGAAAAAGATGGTCTGGAGTCTCAGCATCACGTGTTCAAATACAGATTTGTCTGCCCCTACTCCCATTCCCCTCGCCTTGGCTCTACCTCCCCTACAATCCTCCTTCCTGTCTAGTTATTCAGATAGAAACCAATGTAACACATCATTAATGGAAAGGACAAAGGGGCAGTGTCACAACCAGTAAGAGGAGGGAGCCACCAGCATGCAGTTGGTTCTGAATTCACTCTCCGTTCTTTCAGACTCCACTGGCATTTTGAACCATCTGCAAAGAGTGCAGATACAGAAAACTAAAACAAGGCTCACTATGATTAGAATATTTTTAAGTCTTCAGAAACTTTCCAGATGTACCTTTGGTGGAGTCCCCATTCCACCCCAAACCCCACCAAGAACCCAAACAGGGAACCGCCCCCCCCCTCCTGCTGAGCTCTGACAGAGCTTATTCACTGGATAGTTCATTGTTTTCTCCATTCCTTTTTCCTTACTCCTCTTCTTCCTCTTCCTCCTCCTCTTCTTCATCATCATCCTCATCATGGCAGTGTGTAATCTCCTGGGGGGCCAGTGGGAAGAGGTTGGGAGGTTTGATCTCACTGATGGAGCGTGTCAACTGGTGCCGTTTGTAGTCGGTGTCTTTAAAATCCACAGATGTACGGTTCCGTGTAGCGAGAGGGGATTCCATCTCATTGATGTCCACGTGGATGTGCTCCACTGTTGATTCGTGAGGCATCTAAATCAAAGGAAAAGGCTCAGAGAAAAGACAGGATATTGTGTCTGCTGCCGCAACCCCACTTTTCCCGTTATTGGTGGGAACAACATCCAGAGTCGGCAAGAGGAAGAATTATACACATTTATAAATGCTCCCTTAGGATAGGACCTGAAACTCCTATTAAGGGAAAATAGTGCTCTCCTAGGGATCAAAACTGGTGGGAGGGGGGCAGAAGGGCAACGGGGATGTCTACCTTGCTTTGTATTAAGCGTAACTCCACAGGGAAAGAGAGTTTCGAAAATCCCAGCACCAGATGTTTGTTAGGAGTGTGGTGACTGCATTTCAGGAGTTGGGCCCTGGTGTTTAAAGGATTTCTTCAGGGATCCTTTAGCCTCTGACTAGTCCCTCTATTTGCCTTCAGGTTCAGAGTTACATTTCTCTTCTACGATACTCAAGATTCACAGATGCAAGCTCTATCTGGTGAATGCTCCTTCCACTGGGGAAGTCAAGTGTCTCTCCCTCAGGGCTACCCTGGACCTTCACCCTCAGTGCTCAATGGCTGGAACCTTCTGAGCTCAACTGACCCCCCCGCCTCTATTTACTTTGCTTTATAATATAAGGACTGCCAGACACTACTACTTTTACAAGAGGCTTGTATGTTAACACTTGAATCCCCATTTTATAGATGAGGAAACTAAGGATGGGAGACTCTTAAGTGATTTGATTTCTCTAACTATATAGATCCAGTATTTTATTCATTGCATCATGCTGTGATCATCAGAGCACTGCATGTGCTAAGAGAATATTCTTTAGAGAAATGAAATCCTGTTTTCTCTCCCTTTTGTCCTTTTTGAGAGTTTTAAGCAAAATTCATACATATATAATAACTCTTCTACCAAATTTTATGGCTTATGCAGTAGACGTTTATTTCATTTCTCTAGTAAAAATATGTCTTCTTCCCATCCATACATGTGACTTTTCTTCAGTAAATCTTGGGCCTTCGGCTCTTCTTATCTGCATGACTAAGTTTTGTATTTGTGAACTTTAAAGAGATATTCAGCCCCGCAGTGTGTTTAATTCATCAAATGCATCGAGCAAGGAAGATCCTGGTCTGCACAGGCTCCTCACTGTTCTGGTCCTCTTATACTAGTCCAAGAGGCATTTGGAAGCGGACTGGCTCTGATGAGGTTTTAGGAAGCCCATTTTCATATGTGTCAGAGAGAAGATGGTCAGCACCTCCCCAGAGCTCAAGAACAAGCCTCAGATACATCCCATTGTCTATCTTTTTCTCCCCACCCAAATCAAGAATCCCTCTCTAGTCTTCTCAGGGGTACCATGGAGGCTAAATGGGCACAGTCCAGCTCGGACTGGGGCAAACCATGGAGGCCCTCTGGAGCTCATACAATGAGGGGTTCTCTGAAGTTCAGACAACTCTAAACCAATCTAATTCTGGCTGCAGGCTAGCCATTTGCTGACTGTCATGCTCCCAAAGGTGCAAGACACAGGGACAAGATGGCTGCGGCATAAATCTGCTTCCTCAAAAAACACCCCTCCCCCATCATCAATAAGACCAGAGTAATGAATCTTTATAAGTGATGCTATGTGGAGCTCCTCAAGGAGCTTGAAGGTCACAGACTCCATAAGGAAGGCAGAAATTAGTGGAAAGATCACAGAACTAACAAGAAATAAGGCTCTAGTCTTAGCTTCTGACTTCTCAGCTGTGTGACTGGGCAAGTCACATAACTTCTTTGAGCCTCGGTTTCCCCACTTGTTAAATACAATATTACAATGAAATGATCTCTAAAGTCCCCCTTCGGTTTTAAAATCCAGACTTTGTTTGCTGTTCAGTCCAACAAAACTGGTAGCAAAACTTCATGAGAAATCACGCCTTGGAAATGTATGAACTTACCAGGACATGAGCAGCTCTGAAGAGGTAACTGAAAGGATAATAGAGGAGGTTGATAAAAGAAGCAGCATAGAGGTCTGCATAACGCATGACTTGACTGGCAAAGAGCGTCTGTCTTGAGCCACTGCGAAAAAGACTTCCCATCATCCCATAGCACATGTCCATGTCATGAGTTACTTTCTGTAAGCATATAACAAGACACACCCTCAGTCACTCTGTTAATACAAGGAGTATGAAAACTAAAAAATCTTAAAAACACCCCCAGTCTACATACCTTAATTCGTCTCTGAATGGAGCTGATATCTGGGCGCTCATTACTGCTGCTGTCCAAGTGTCTGAGGACCAAAAAAAAAAAAAATCCCAAATGAAATCTTTAGATTTTAGGTTCTTTCTGTCCAGAGGGCTTTTCTTGAGAGGAAAAACTTAAATTTTAAACAAATTTTTTTTACATTTGTTTTTTAATTTTGATTTCTAGGTTTTCTCCTTTATATTTACTACCCACAAATAAGAAACCACATGTAAAGTTATATAAAATATTTCCATAACCATGCTCAAAAAGTTATCAAATTGTGCATACCCTTTGATCCAGCAGTGCTACTACTGGGCTTATATCCCAAAGAGATACTAGAGAAAAGGGACCCTTATGTGCAAAAATGTTTGTGGCAGCCATGTTTGTAGTGTTAGAAACTGGAAACTGAGTGGATGCCCATCAGGTGGAGAATGGCTGAATAAATTGTGGTATATGAATAATATGGAATATTATTGTTCTGTAAGAAATGACCAGCAGGAGGATTTCAGAAAGGCCTGAAGAGACTTACATGAATTGATGCTGAGTGAAATGAGCAGAACCCAGGAAATCATTATACATGGCAACAACAAGACTATATGAGGACCAATTCTGATGGACGTGGCCCTCTTCAACAATGAGATGATTCAAACCAATTCCAATTGTTAAGTAATGAAGAGAACCAGCTACACCCAACAAAAGAACTATGGAAAATGAGTATGGACTAGAACATAACATTTCCACTCCGTTATTTTCTGCTTGAGGTTTTATTTTCCTTCTCAGGTTATTTTTACATTCTTTGTAAATACGATTTTTCTTGTGCAGCAAGATAACTATATAAATATGTATGCATAGATTTTATTTAACATATACTTTAACATATTTAACATGTATTGGACTGCATGCCATCTAGGGGAGGGGGGTGGGAAGGAGGGGAAAAAATGGAACAGAAAGTTTCGCAAGGGTCAGTGATGAAAAATTACCCATGCAAATATTCTGTAAATAAAAATATATAAAATTTAAAAAAAATTTCCATAAAAGTCAAATTGTGGGAGAAAACATAGATTTCCCACCACAATGAAAAAAGGGAGAGTGGAGGAAGGTAGAGGAAAGAAGGAGGAAAGAGAGAGATACAATCAATCAGTTCCTTCTCTGGATATGGATAGGATTTTTTATCTTAAGTCCTTCAGAGTAGTCGGTGTAGTATTGAAAATAGCCAAGTCATTCATCACTGATCATCCCAGAAAATTGCTACTATTTTGTATGCCATACATTTCACTTTGCTTGAGTTCATGGAAGACTTTCCAGGTTGTTTCCTCACCCCCTTCCCAGCATTCTGCTCATCAAAGGGAAAACAATTCTTCACAAGAAATAAGGAAGTATACTTACTTATAGAGTTCTGCCAAAAATATATCCAAGCTCTGTAGCTCTTCAAAAAGTGCTAGGTAAAAGAGTCAGAAGAGAAAAGGAAAATATTTTAGATCATTTTATACAGAAAAAGGAAAAGCATCCATTTTCCAGTTGCTGCTAAAACTGAGATGAAAGTCAAAGAAAGAACAAAAAACAAAGCCTGGGGCTGCTGTGCAGCCCAGAGGCGCCCCGACTCCCGGCCACCTGCCCAGCTCTTTCTGCAGCATTTGGCACTCCCATTCTTCCTGCTTGGTTTCCCTCAGTTTTCCCATTCATTCCTCTCCTCTTCATTTATTCTTGAGTAGGCTCCAAGGTCCTGTCCTTGATTCTTTATCCTTTCTTCTCTCTACACTTGTTTCCCCCTTGATGACTCCAGCTATTCAGTCATGGCACTGCATCTCCAAATGCTCACTTCGTCTCTCCTCCTGTATAGACTCTTAGCAGCTTAAAATTAACATGTCCAAAAAGGCGTCATCTTCCCCTCTTTGTTTGCTCTTCCCCAGCTTTTCTAAGTCTGTTGACAGCACCACCAACCAATTACTCAAGCTCAAGAATTCAATCTTCAGCTTGCCCTTTCCTTAGTCAATCAGTCACCAAATCCTGCTATGTGTCTTCCCAATCTCTTTATCTTTCCAGTCCTGTGACCATGGTCTCAGTTCAGGCCCTCATCTCTCCTCCCTCCTTACAGAACCCTCCTTCCGATGTCCCACCACTGGCCTTCTCACAGTCCCCGTGGAGCCCAACACAACTGCTCTCCAGACTGACTCTCCAAGCCTTCTTTGGCCCAGCTCCATCCTGCTCCAGTCTTTCTCATCCTATAATCTTCACATTCTGGATTCTGTTCAAACTGAACATCACTGTCTCCTGTTTCTGTCCCTTTACTCAGACCACATCCTGTGAATGGCACACATTCCCCTCCTTCTGTTGTTGTTCTTCAGGCATGTCCAGTGCTTGGGGTTTTCTTGGCAGAGATACTGAAGTGATTTTTCATTTTCTTCTCCAGCTCATTTTACAGATGAGGAAACTGAGGCAGACAGGGTGAAGTGATTTGCCCAGAGTCACACAGCTAGTATGTCTGAGGCCAGATATGAACTCAGGAAGATGCATGAGTCTGATTTCAGAGCTGCCAAATGAACTACCAGCCTCTAGACAGCTCAGTGGGCTGATGAATCCATTGCCCCAGCCCCATGGAAGGAGGAGCCCCATGAAATAGCTAGCATCCTTGTACTTCTTGTTTTCCTAATTCCAATGATTATCTGGAAAGCCCTTTTGCTCAACACCTCTCTCACGTTTTTCCCAACACAATCTAACCATTCCTTAGTCCCAATCTTCCTCTGTTTGCTCTTTTCACTGTTAGCCTCTGGAAACTACCACCCAGCTATGGTTAACTAATCTCCCCTTTCAGCATCCTACTCTCTTCTCTTCATCCGCTTTCCTTTGTGCCCTTACACTTATGCCATGATCTACACCAGTCCCCATGTTACTCTCTAACCCCATCCCTGCCTTATCCCACTATTGCTACTACTGCTGTTTGTTACTTCTCTCAGAGGACCATGACATTGGAAATGACACCATGACATGCAAGTTGAGTCGGATGTAAGTGAGCGAGGCTGGGCAAGGTCCCCTGTCTCACTTCATCCCCCAGAGCCTCTGGGTCCAATGGCCAGATAGAGATCACAACAACTGGAGATGGCCTTGGATGAAATGGGAGACCTTGGCCTTTTACGCTAAGATCTTCAACAGTTTGACTGAGGCTGCACCCATTCAGGGATGAAAACTAGGTAGCAATTGAGGCAAAGGATCTCTGTAGCCCAGGGCCCAAAAATCGAAATAAAAAAATGAACAAATGGATGAATGGATCTGGAAGAGGAAGGCCCTTAAGGTTCCTGGTCAAAACAGAACTGACTGCTATCTACAATCAATCTGAGTCAATCAGGACCCAAGCAATAATACTTAACTAGCTAACTAGTACTTGTGAAATGCTGTAAGGCTGCAGAGTGCTTCACAATTATTTTATTTGCTCCTCACAGCAACCCTGGGAGGTAAGTGCAATGAATACCCCCATTTTACAGCTGAGGAAAGTGAGTCAAGCAGTGAATGAGAATGAATTTGAACTGAGGGCTTTCTGACTCCAGGCCCAACACTATCTACACTATCTCTGTTCACTGTGCCACCAGCCAGCTCCTTGGAGATTACTTCTTGCTCCTCCCCCTTCACCCCCCAGAGATGGAGATGGTCATCACTTCTAAATCAGGGGTCAGCAAACTACTTCTGACAGTTTGTTTTTGTGTTCCTTGAGCAGAGTGATTTTTACATTTTAAAAAACAATAAAACCTTAATTAAAAAACCCTCACCATATTCTCAGCCATTCATGGGCCCTACAAAAACCGGAGACCATAGTTTGTTTGCCAATTCTTCCTCTATATCCAATCCTGAATCACGCCATCTTCCTTTGAACACAGTAGACATTTTCCTCTTCCCATTTCCTCCTGTACTGCCTCTGTCTTCATACAATCACAATCCCTCCAGGCTTTCCAGCGTCCCAGGCTAGCACCTGGGTTCCTTCTCTCTGACTTGATGAGCCTCTCCCTACTTAGCTCCACGAGGACTGGTTCTCTTGGTTCCAATCTGACCATTCCTTCTCAGTCCCCAGGTAAAAAGTTCAACAACTCCCCAGAGTTCCTCCAATAAAGATGACTCCAGATCTATACTTCTACAGCCTTAAGTGCTCATCTAAGATCCAGACTGGCCTGCTGCTTTTCTCCTTCTGCATGTCCCATAAGTACCTTTCACATCCATCTTCTTCTCTCCATTCTGACGATCATACCCCACTCTCATTCAGAAAGTCATTCCCTCTCTACAATACTCAATTCCTAATAGCATGATTCCCAACCCTCCTCCCCTCTCTAATCTATCCTCACCTGCCAAAATAAACTTCCCAAAGCATAGGTCTGACCACACTAACCTTTTTCTCAAAAACACACAGGATATAATGCAAGCTCCTTATCTAGGCCTTTAAATCACTCCAGATCTAGACACTATTTTTTCAGACTTTTTTCTACAAGTCATCTTCATAAACTCTTTTTATCTAAACAATCCTATTAGATATTTCTCAAGTTTGATTCTGTCACTGATTGGGAAAAGCCATTGTTTTACATGGCTTCCTCTGAATCCTTCAGCTGTCACTTCCTCCACAAAGCTACTTTTGATTCCTGTAAGTGCCACTGAGCTGCTGAATAGTTCTCAGATGAGAGAAGTTAAGTTACACTTCTGCTAAGTGTCAGAAGCAGGAGTAAAATGCAGACTTCTTCTGATTCAAAGTCCAGTACTCTTTTTATAAAGATTTTATAAATAGTTTTTATCAACATCAGAAAGCACAAAGCAAGCTAAAATCCAATGGATTTCATAATACAGTGTATATGGAAAAGCATACTCAAACTTTTAAAGAAAATATATTAATGACGCTGCTCACTTAATGTGAGTCTAAACTTTAAAGTTTCATTTTCCAACTTCCTAATAGAAAAAGCAAAAGGCAGGAGATTTGATTAAAAGTAACTTTACAATACAAACTCTCTCCCCAAAGACACCGGTGTGTCTAAAATAAAAAAACCCAAGGGATAAGAAATGGCTTCTTACAACTTTTATCAGTCCAGACATGCAGCTCCTGTGCCAGTTCAGGAATCACAAGAAAAGTTCGCCATCCTTGTCGTTTCTTTGATTTCAAGATATCCCCAAAAATGTGGTCTCCAATATACAGAATATCCTTGCCCTTAGCCCCCAACAGGTCACAGATTGTATCAGATGAACCTGATAAGCAAGGAAAGAACCATGAGGGACAAAATAAAATGCTCTTACCTAAGCCAAGATTCAATTATATTAAATCAACCTACCCCTGGTGCTAAAAAAAACAATAGGCATGATAGGTAATATATGTAACAACTCAGGATGTAGGAGGGAATCTCACTTCTTAAGAGACAGAGCACTGTGTCTGAAAGACATGGCCTTATTTTGGGGAACTACTTAAATCTCTTTGCCACTGGAGGACTTCCAATGGTCTTAAAACTAATCAATACAGATACTAATGTTTCTTGGCTTTAGTGATTATGTTCCTCAAAAAGACAAGAAGCCACGAACTGACAACCTGGTGCTGCAATAGATTTGTATGTGTTTCCAAAACTCTTTGGGAACACTATGAAAACCAGCACAAACCTCTCTGCCTCACTATGAGGGGCACAAGATGATGTGCACAGTAAATATTCAACAGAGCATTACTGAACTGAGAATCAGATTCAAGAAAGTGGAAGAAACATGTTGTGATCCAGGCAAGAACTTTGCCAAGAGCTTAGGATCAGTTCAACAGCTTTATAGGCCCTTCTCCCTTCATCTTTACAGGAAAATATAGAAATCACAGTAGGTGGCCAGCTGGAGAAGAGGGATTACTAGGTGCACTAAACAATGTTCAAGGTAGGACTGCAGCAAAGATTTTTACATTAAACAAAAGGAAAATCTGTGACTTACCTCCTGAATAAACAATTCCATGTTGGAGGGGACCTGTGTAGGTGCCAATCTTTAACTTGCCAGTTTTCTATGTAAAAAGAAAGACTTTTTGATTCTTTTCTACCTATCTTTTATCTCCCCTCTCTGTCCTTCTCCCCAACCTCCCCTCTGTCCTTCTCCCCAACCTCCCCTCTCTGTCCTTCTCCCCAACCTCCCCTCTCTGTCCTTCTCCCCAACCTCCCCTCTCTGTCCTTCTCCCCAACCTCCCCTCTCTGTTCTTCTCCCCAACCTCCCCTCTCTGTCCTTCTCCCCAATTCTCTTTTCTGCTCTAAGAGTATCAATCCAATCTGATTCGCATTCTTCTGAATGACATGGAGAGTTTGTTCTATTGCACAAAGTGCTCAAACTCTTTAAAGAATATAAAAAGAGATAGAAACACTCTGTCAGGGGAAATGGGAAACAGAGATGCTATTGAGACATTATCCTTTAGACTTACAGTGTCCACCTGCCTCAGGACTGTGCCTTCTCCAAAGAATAGTGGTTTTCGTGCATCCACTAAGATTAAATCAAAATAGGACTGCCATGGCCGATGTGAGCTCCCTGGCTGGAGAAGAAACAGACATTAGAAGTCAAAACCTCAGTCAGTCCTCACTCAGTGTAATCCAATTTAACAATCATTTATTAAGCACTATAATACTGGGTGCTAGGGACACTAAAAGTAAACAAGACAGACCTTGCCCTTCAGGGGTTTATTTTGTTGGAGGGAATATAATATACACACAGATAATCTAAGGAGAAAACTCACTACTGCCTAGGGAATTGGGAAGGCTACACAAAGTTGGCACTTGAATTAATTAAGCATGGGTCCATGAAAAATATCTTATACTTCAAAGAACAACTAGAAAATGCCCAAACCCTTAAATTATGGCTCTTTTTTCACCAAATGAGATAATATGGATAAATGTTTGGCAAACCTTAAAGTACTACCTACAATTAGCAGCTACCTTTATTGCCATCACTGAAATAATCAATTGTTAATGGAACCTGGCTTTTAAGATTGATATCTCAGGAAGGAAGACAGTCACATGGGAGAAAAGACAGTATGCATCTAGCAACTGTTATTTATCCTACAGGCTAAAGAAGTATTTTGGGGTGGGGGTATTCCTCTGGATGCCAATGATTCATATTTCTTGGCACAGCAGTGCTATCTAGCCCCCTGGTAACCACTTTGTTATATAATGAAACTGGTTATTAAGCAGTAAAGCAAAATCTGGGTATGTCTGTGACCTCTTAAAAGGGAAACTGAAAAGTCGAATGAGAGGGAGAAGATGGAGTATGGTTAAGGAAAATGCATACAGAGTGGGATCAGGAAGTGAATATGAAGGAGGACAGGTAAGTGCAGGGAGAGTGGGCTCTTGCCTGTGGAGCCAGTCAGAGAAGCCAGGCCCTGACCACCATGGAGTTACACGAGAGAGCACGCCGAGTCCCAGTGGGTACAACCATCTGAGAGACAGTTCTAAACTCCTAGTGGTCTCACCATGAGAAGGAGGGAGTGCTCTCTATTTATGTGCAAGGAGGAACAAGTGGAAAGCTTTCCTGAGGGTGTGTGACAGAAGGTTTCTGTCACCAAGAATACTTTGACAGCCACAAGACAAGCACATCTCAGTAGTTTAGCATAGAAAGTAAAGGAAAATCACAGACTGCAATGTATTTTCTGGCTCTTAGAGGTAGATCAATAGCCAAGCTAGAGAACTTGACTCCAAAAGGCAGATTGCTGCCAAAACTGACGTGAACACAGTGAAGACAATGACTGGTTTGCTAGATGAATTCTTCAAAAAAGATAGATATAGAACTTCTCTTGGATTCTTACTGATCCAGAAGAGGGGGCTTATTAGTGGGATTCTGAGGCTAAGTAATAAAGTATATACCTCAAAAAGTCACATTTCGCACATTTATGCTTTCCCACATCCAGGTACAATAAAATATAATACTTTAATGCCTACAAAGCACTAGCCAAAACACTGAGGAATTATTTACAGATGAAGAGACTGAAGGCACAGAGGGATTGTATGATAAGCCTCTGGATCCACAATGAATAAGGATCCACAAATGTGTATTCAAGGAGCCTATATCTCTTAAAATTAAGCAGAGCTGAGGATCAGAAATAAGGATTCTTCTGTCTCATTCTCCAGCAAGTATGTTAGATAGAAGTAGCCATTAACACTTAAGATGACCTGGTTTAAAATTTATTTATATAAACAAATGGATCAAATAAGTATCTATCTTCAAGTCTTTTAAGGTGATTGGTTTTCAAGATTTCTCCTAAGGTGAACCATGATTAAGACAACTTAAATCAGGAAGAATCTTTCCTGGAGAGGTCTGATTCCCTGATCTTATATTTAAGGTTGCTGAAACATGTTGATTATTTTAAAAATATGACTTGAATTACAGTACCTTACCTTAGGGCCATGTGGGAAATCAAACAAGTAAGTCATAATTTTCTGGAAAACAAACAAAATCCAAGTAACTTCTCTCAAAATTGTATAAATTCTATAAGAGAACATGTACATTCCTGAAAACTAAAAACTTTAAAAAATACATAAGATTATTTTCCTCGCCCATCACCTCCCTGCTGCCTTATTTCTGAAATAGTGGCAAGTGGGGCCGGAGAGAAAAGGCATCATCATAATTCATTGCTAGCGCACACACACACACTCACTCTCTGTTTCTCTCTCTGTCTCTTTCTCTCTCTCTGTCTATCTCTGTCTCTTTCTCTCTCTCTCTGTGTCTCTGTCTCTCTTTCTGTGTCTCTCTCTCTCTGTGTCTCTCTATGTGTCTGTCTCTCTCTGTCTCTGTCTCTGTGTGTGTCTCTGTCTCTCTGTGTCTGTTTCTCTCTCTCCGTCTGTCTCTCTGTCTCTCTCTGCTTCTCTCTCTGTCTTTCTCTCTCTCTGTGTGTGTCTCTGTCTGTCTCTCTCTCTGTGTCTCTCTGTGTCTCTGTCTGTCTCTGTTTCTCTGTCTCTCTCTGTCTCTTTCTCTGTGTCTCTGTCTCTCTCTGTCTCTGTTTCTGTGTGTGTGTCTCTGTCTTTCTCTGTGTCTGTCTCTCTCTGTGTCTGTCTCTCTGTTTCTCTGTGTGTGTGTCTCTCTGTCTCTCTCTGTCTCTGTTTCTCTGTGTGTGTGTGTGTCTGTCTCTCTCTGTGTCTCTGTCTCTCTGTGTCTGTTTCTCTCTCTGTCTCTCTCTGTCTCTCTGTGTGTCTCTGCTTCTCTCTGTCTTTCTCTCTGTGTGTCTCTGTGTCTCTCTGTATCTCTGTCTGTTTCTCTGTGTCTCTGTCTGTCTCTGTCTCTCTGTCTCTCTCTCTGTGTCTCTGTCTGTCTCTGTCTCTGTTTCTCTCTCTGTCTGTCTCTCTCTCTCTGTGTCTCTGTCTGTCTCTGTCTCTGTTTCTCTCTGTCTGTCTCTCTCTCTCTGTCTCTCTCTGTGTGTCTGTCTCTGTCTCTGTTTCTTTCTCTCTCTCTGTCTCTCTCTCTCACCAACGGGAAGCCAGAACCTCGGGGCCACCTTTTTCTAGAGACTGGCCACTAGGCTCTTGCTGCAGACCCTGAAATGAGGAAGGCCAGGAAGCCCAGTTACACTTCTCGGGGACAGCCTCTGGTGTATCGGGGTGTGCGCCTCTGAGTGATAAGCTCAGGTTGTGGGCGCAGAAAAGCCAAGGGGCCGGATAATGACACTCATGAGCCCCAAGCCGAGGGAGGGCGGAGCCTACCCGACACCACCTCATTTTCCCCTGTTCTCCGAGGGACCTGTCGGAGATCATAAAACCTTCACTGAGACGTGGGCACTGCGGAGCCTCCCCTCCCCCCCAGCTAATGAAGGTGCCAGAGGGCTGCCCGTGGAAGGCAGTCAGAAGGGGGCGCCACCAGGCCCCGCCCACTCCCAAGCTGCCGCAGGCAAAGTCAGAGCTCATTATGCCAGCGTTGTAAATATTGTGAAAAGGAGGAGAAAAAAAGAACCAAGTAACTGCATCTGTTTGGTCCTGGGGCTCCGGGTCTTTCCCCGTCTGTCTCTCTTTGTTGTCCCAGGATGGCAGTTCCGTACGTGCCCCTGGAGGGGTCCCGGGCACCAGCCTGCGCCGCGAGCTGCCGGGGAGCTGCCGGGGAGCTGCAAGGTCCCTGGCAGCTGCGTCCTCCATCCCCGGGAGCTACAAGCCTCCCAGCTGCACCTTCACTCCCACCCCGGCGGGGGCAGACTTCCTCCCAGAGACAGGCAGTCACCAAAGTCTTCCCCCTCACCAAGCCGCGTTACAGTGGCCTCTGCCGGCCAGACCCACACACGGGAGTTATTCCGCTCAGGGGCGTGGGTTTCATCCCGATTAATTCATATTCTATGAAGTACACCTGGAGAGTGACTGGCTAAGGTTAAGGTTACAAGTATTCAGGCCTTGTAATAAAGTAGAACTAAATGGCTCAGGTGCAAAATAAACACTATCTTGAGTTTGGGATCACAGGTTTTATGAACAGCACTTATTCCAAATAATCAGTTTAACAAGTCAAAATAATACCACATAGATCAAAGAAAGATAAGGGCAAGAAAATAGCAAGCACAGCCTCAGAAATGCTGAACGCAGAGTTAAACATACTTTTTTTCAACGAAAAGCAAAAGAATAAGGTCATACTAAAGTACTAAGTACATTAAGCATAAGAAAATCTTTTTTTAAAGATGAAGTTAATTAATTTTGATATTTAGTATTCAAGTATCAATTACAATCCTAAAGTAGGATTTCCAATAGCTGACAGTGGAAATGTTTGCAGATACATAAAGAGAACAGTAAACCCAACAAGTGGTTGTTCAAATCAGATAATGCAGAGAATGAAGACAGTCATCCATATAGAATAACAGCTTAAAATAACCTAAATTAAAAAAGTGTTGCCAACTTGACTAATGTGGAAATACGTTTACTATGATTGTACAAGTATCAGCTAGCATCAGAATGCTTGTTTTCCGGGGCTGAAGGGAAGGATAGGAGGAAGGGAGGGGAGAAAAATGGAAATCAAAATCTTATAAAAATAAATGTTGAAAACAAAAAAAATTAATAAAGTAAAAATAAAAAAGTTTTTCAAGCAACACATCGTCAACAGAGTCATTGCCAAAACAAATAAGGTCTAGAGGATAAATCTGAAGATTTCAGTGTCTCCCTGGCTTAGGCTTCAGCCAAGAAATACCCAATCTACCTTTGCTTCCCTGACCCTTAGTTAAAATATTATGAAAACAATGTCACTGCAAAAGGACTCATCATTTGTTATCAAATTCTCTGGGATAAATGTTAGTTAACTAATTTCACAATTCTCATCATGAAAACAGCTTAAAGTATCTAATTTCTCTATTTAGACAAATCAATGTCATATTTAAACATCACTTACATCAGTATATTTATAGTCACTGTTTGTAGCGAGAAATACTTTTCCTACTTCCTTCATTCGGCTTAGGAGCAAAGGCAGCTTCCCCTGAAATAAAGCATGATAATTAGATCAAAGTACATACTTGATTTTTGTTTTATTTAGATACTGCAGGAAACAATTTAGTCATTATGAATAAGGTATCTCATTCTACCTAGATGTTATCCATAAGGCTATTCTTAAAAAAGATTTTAAATCTTGCCACACAAGATTTCTATTTAAGCGTTCTAGGCTTTCTAATATTAATTACATAAATTATGTGTCAAAAACTCTGGCTTTAATCTGCAACTACAGAAATAAATGGATGCCTGATTCTCCTTGCCCATGACTGCCAGAACCATGATATTAAATAAGACTTCTCTCTGACTGAAAGTGCCTTTCTTAAAAAAAAATACTTCATATTTAATGTGTCCCAGCAAAGAAACATTTTCCTTTGGGAACTTAATTATAAGTAAAGCTAATTAACTTTTCAGTTTAGAAAGTCCATCATTATGCTTTTCCATCACCTATGTTTTGATCAAGCATTTGTCGGAGATCATAAAACCTTCACTGAGACGTGGGCACTGCGGAGCCTCCCCTCCCCCCCAGCTAATGAAGGTGCCAGAGGACTGCCCGTGGAAGGCAGTCAGAAGGGGGCGCCACCAGGCCCCGTCCACTCCCAAGCTGCCGCAGGCAAAGTCAGAGCTCATTATGCCAGCGTTGTAAATATTGTGAAAAGGAGGAGAAAAAAAGAACCAAGTAACTGCATCTGTTTGGTCCTGGGGCTCCGGGTCTTTCCCCGTCTGTCTCTCTTTGTTGTCCCAGGATGGCAGTTCCGTACGTGCCCCTGGAGGGGTCCCGGGCACCAGCCTGCGCCGCGAGCTGCCGGGGAGCTGCGAGGTCCCTGGCAGCTGCGTCCTCCATCCCCGGGAGCTACAAGCCTCCCAGCTGCACCTTCGCTCCCACCCGGCGGGGGCAGACTTCCTCCCAGAGACAGGCAGTCACCAAAGTCTTCCCCCTCACCAAGCCGCGTTACAGTGGCCTCTGCCGGCCAGACCCACACACGGGAGTTATTCCGCTCAGGGGCGTGGGTTTCATCCCGATTAATTCATATTCTATGAAGTACACCTGGAGAGTGACTGGCTAAGGTTAAGGTTACAAGTATTCAGGCCTTGTAATAAAGTAGAACTAAATGGCTCAGGTGCAAAATAAACACTATCTTGAGTTTGGGATCACAGGTTTTATGAACAGCACTTATTCCAAATAATCAGTTTAACAAGTCAAAATAATACCACATAGATCAAAGAAAGATAAGGGCAAGAAAATAGCAAGCACAGCCTCAGAAATGCTGAACGCAGAGTTAAACATACTTTTTTTCAACGAAAAGCAAAAGAATAAGGTCATACTAAAGTACTAAGTACATTAAGCATAAGAAAATCTTTTTTTAAAGATGAAGTTAATTAATTTTGATATTTAGTATTCAAGTATCAATTACAATCCTAAAGTAGGATTTCCAATAGCTGACAGTGGAAATGTTTGCAGATACATAAAGAGAACAGTAAACCCAACAAGTGGTTGTTCAAATCAGATAATGCAGAGAATGAAGACAGTCATCCATATAGAATAACAGCTTAAAATAACCTAAATTAAAAAAGTGTTGCCAACTTGACTAATGTGGAAATACGTTTACTATGATTGTACAAGTATCAGCTAGCATCAGAATGCTTGTTTTCCGGGGCTGAAGGGAAGGATAGGAGGAAGGGAGGGGAGAAAAATGGAAATCAAAATCTTATAAAAATAAATGTTGAAAACAAAAAAAATTAATAAAGTAAAAATAAAAAAGTTTTTCAAGCAACACATCGTCAACAGAGTCATTGCCAAAACAAATAAGGTCTAGAGGATAAATCTGAAGATTTCAGTGTCTCCCTGGCTTAGGCTTCAGCCAAGAAATACCCAATCTACCTTTGCTTCCCTGACCCTTAGTTAAAATATTATGAAAACAATGTCACTGCAAAAGGACTCATCATTTGTTATCAAATTCTCTGGGATAAATGTTAGTTAGCTAATTTCACAATTCTCATCATGAAAACAGCTTAAAGTATCTAATTTCTCTATTTAGACAAATCAATGTCATATTTAAACATCACTTACATCAGTATATTTATAGTCACTGTTTGTAGCGAGAAATACTTTTCCTACTTCCTTCATTCGGCTTAGGAGCAAAGGCAGCTTCCCCTGAAATAAAGCATGATAATTAGATCAAAGTACATACTTGATTTTTGTTTTATTTAGATACTGCAGGAAACAATTTAGTCATTATGAATAAGGTATCTCATTCTACCTAGATGTTATCCATAAGGCTATTCTTAAAAAAGATTTTAAATCTTGCCACACAAGATTTCTATTTAAGCGTTCTAGGCTTTCTAATATTAATTACATAAATTATGTGTCAAAAACTCTGGCTTTAATCTGCAACTACAGAAATAAATGGATGCCTGATTCTCCTTGCCCATGACTGCCAGAACCATGATATTAAATAAGACTTCTCTCTGACTGAAAGTGCCTTTCTTAAAAAAAAATACTTCATATTTAATGTGTCCCAGCAAAGAAACATTTTCCTTTGGGAACTTAATTATAAGTAAAGCTAATTAACTTTTCAGTTTAGAAAGTCCATCATTATGCTTTTCCATCACCTATGTTTTGATCAAGCATTTCTCAACTACCATCTACTTACATCTTTGACCACATATTTCTCTAGATTTTCAACAGTCTTCTCCTTTAGGGAACCCTGAAGAGGAAGGCAAAAGGAAATAAGGAAAAACAATCATTTATTACAAGAAAAGTCCTGCCCACTATCAATCCCAATTGACTTCTTGTGCATTTTCTTAAAAAGAGAGCAGCTGAAATGCAGATTGTGGCATAAGATGCCTGTGTTTAGACCTGTGATATCATTATGAAATATATGAAATTACACTGAAGTTATCCTCTATAAAGCCTTCAGGCAGGATCACACAAACATGTCCAAAGCAGAACTTGTAGCTATTTTGTCCTAATGGTAGCCTAGGACTACTCACTATCCTTTACACTGTAATGCTTTTCTCACCAGATTTCTGAGTTATAAACAAATATACAAAATCTCCTTAACTTTATACAAAGAAACTTGGCTCCTACTTTAAATAGCAGTCAGATGAATCTTATTTTATTTATTTAGTAAAGTATGCAACTACCTAATTTAAATATTTTTTCTTAACTTACTAAATTGTGCAGGAAAAAATAAAGTGAGAAGTACCTGACAAAAAAAAATAATGGATGATAACTGATCACAAATTGTATATGGAAAAAAGTATGAATACGATCTGAATCAGTACCTAATAAAAGGAAAACTAAGATAACCATAAATGAATTGAAATGAGAGGACAAGAGGAGGAGGAAGACAAAGAAAAAGGAGAAAGAACAGAAGGAAATATTATTGATGAAGGAGAAACAAAAAGACAAAAACAAAGGAGAGACAAAACATAATTCAGTGCTCCTTTGATCAATGGCAAATGCAAGATTCTAATTCAGAAGAAATCCCACTGTATACCTGAAGAAGAGCTAATCTCACATCAGACAACATTTACTAAAGAATAGAAGTAAAAAGACGCCTCAGGATACCTTGTAATGAACCCAATCAACGGCATCTCTCACATCCTGAAACATACTCCGGAAAGACATAAAGAGATCTCCATCTTTAAATCCGGTTTCACAGCTGCAGGAAGGTAAGACAGTTGTGACGGGGGAAAGGTGAATAAAACATAGATTAAATAGCAATCTAGAGGAAGTAAAAATTGTGTCACATGGGTTAGGACTGGCTTTACTCCAAAACATTATTGTCTAATACAATTCATTCCAGTCACCAGAAATGGACATTTTTCAAAGAAGTACAATTAATTTGAATGAATAAGCAAGTATGTGATATTAAATGGTAGCTAAAAGGTCAAAGTTATAAATATGTCAGATACTTTTCTTTAAAACTTTTTTAGAAACAAGTCCCCAACCAAGTTAATTTAACATTTTCAAAACTGATAGTTTAGTTTCCTCTCCACCTTGCCTTTTCTGGCCTAGTTCCAAAATACAAAACTACTGCCCATTTAAAAATCTAATTTAGTCACTTAATTCATAGAACTAAGAACCTCATAGCAGCTAGAGACAGGATATAAAGAGGAAGACAAAACTGTTTCAATGGCTGTTACATCCAAGAAACAAAATGGCACAATTCTTCCTCAATACACAAAGTAACTGAAGTTCATTTTTTCCTTCATTTTTTTTTTTTTTAACTCTGTGGAGAAAAAAAAGGATTTACTCCTGGATCAAATCTCCTTGGGCCTGGGAATGAAACTAAATTACCATCACTGAATGGCTCCTCGGTAGCTGCTGTGAAATGAGTTGGGGGGTTTTAGTGCAAATCTGCTTGGACAGATAACCATCACACAAACCTCCCACTCAGTTGTCACAATTAGCAACTCTGCTGGCCGTCTTCATTCCCAGGAGAAGCCAATCAGAAGTGGTCCCTTCCAAACAAGGCTGCAGCCACTGGCAAGGAGAGGGGGCCGTGTGGGAGGTGAGAGCCTGCATGGAGCTCCTGGTGCTGTCCCATCTCTCAGGCTGGCAATCTGGCATCTCACTAGCACTAAATTCGCTTCAGAAAAGCAGAAAAAACCTACAATGGCCAGTTCTCTAAAACCCTGTACATTAAATAAAAATTGAAAAACTAATAATCACAGGTTTTACATACCTGGAATATCTGGCACAATTAGTAAAAAAATCTACTAAGCAGGCCAACAGGTAGGTCTCTGAAAATTAAAAAAAAAAAAAAAAAGAATATGCATAAGATACAAGAAAAGTGATTGATTAAAGTCTATTTAATGTGATGAAATACTACTCTGCTATAAAGTTGATTTCAGAAAAATATGAAAAGAGCTACATGAAATAATGGAGAGTGAACTGAAGAGAAACAAGAGAATGTTGGACATGGTATCAGCAATGTTATTTGCAGAATAATTGAACGATTAAGCTAGTCTGAGTATTCTAAATACTCAAAAAGACTACAAAAGACCTATGAAGGAAAATGCTATTCATTTCCAGAGAAAGAACTGATGAACAGAAGAATGCATTGTATGGTTTTACATACATATACACAAATATAAAAAAAAAATCTGTCAAATGGTGGCTTTCTCTAGTGTGGGGATCAGAGGGAAGAGGAAGGAGAACAGTTTGGACTTTAAATGTAATCAAAAAATAAAAATTTTTTAAAAGGTACAGCTTCCCAAGGGGATAGTTTATAGAGGATCTTAATCCTCAGGATACATGAGTTCTAACTGGTTTGCTAATAGATAAATCATGTTATTTTCTAATCTCTATGTGTGTGTGTGTCTCTCTCTCTGTCCTTATGTGTGTCTCTGTGTGTGTGGGTGTCACACACACACACACACACACACACACACACACACACACACACACACACCTATTTTATTCTTCCCCTGAGCAAAGAGAAATGTTCATAAAAAGTGAGGAATATGCTACCAAAGGTCATCAGAAGGCAGAGCTACCTGGGAGGTTGAACAGTGTGTTCAGAATGTAAAATCTCTCTGTGTCATCTCTCTGGATAAATTTATTTGGATACTGTTCCCGAGTTTCAGGTCTGCAAAGAGCAAGAAAATATTCATTGGTATTCAGTAGTCAAAAATATTCATTAGTATTTAATAGTCAGCATGTAAATTATGGAATATGTTCACCCAGAGAAAATATGCATATATAATATAAATTTAATTGCACTATTCAGAGATTGTTAATAGTATAGAAATTATTTTTATTTTTTTATTTTAATAGTCAATAGTATAGAAATTAAATTGATATGATTTATATTATAAACATTCCATATCTGAATATGTAACTTTAATTCATTTTTCTATTACTTTGAATCACCCATTTCAGCGTCAAAGCTACATCTTATAAGAATTAATAACTGAATTCTCTCAAAAAAGTTTCCATTCAAAAGAAGTAGGAGAAAAGGGAAAAGGTCTTACAGTTACAGCAAGCCAAACATAATTCAGTTCTATGAGGAGGTTTGAATTCAGCTTTGAGAGTATCAAAAATACATATGTACTGGGACACTGATACATTGTTGGTGGAATTGTGAATACATCCAGTCATTCTAGAGAACAATTTGGAACTATGCTCAAAAAGTTATCAAACTGTGCATACCCTTTGACCCAGCAGTGTTACTACTGGGCTTATATCCCAAAGAGATATTAAAGAAGGGAAAGGGACCTGTATGTGCAAGAATGTTTGTGGCAGCCCTCTTTGTAGTTCCAGAAACTGGAAACTGAGTGGATGCCCATCAACTGGAGAATGGCTGAATAAATTGTGGTATATGAATAATATGGAATATTATTGTTCAGTAAGAAATGACCAGCAGGATGATTTCAGAAAGGCCTGGAAAGACTTACGTGAACTAATGCTGAGTGAAATGAGCAGGACCAGGAGATCATTATATACTTCAACAATACTATACGATGATCAATTCTGATGGACCTGACCATCTTCAGCAATAAGATGAACCAAATCAGTTCCAATTGAGCAATAATGAACTGAACCAGCTACACCCAGGGAAAGAACTCTGGGAGATGACTAAGAACCATTACATTGAATTCCCAATTCCTCTATTTTTGTCCACCTGCATTTTTGATTTCCTTCACAGGCTAATTGTACACTATTTCAAAATCTGACTCTTTTTGTACAGCAAAATAACTGTTTGGACATGTATACATATATTGTATTTAACTTATACTTTTAACATATTTAACATGTATTGATCAATCTGTCATCTGGGGAAAGGGATGGGGGGAAGGAGGGAAAAAGTTGGAACAAAAGGATTTGCAACTGTCAATGCTGAAAAATTACCTATGCATATATCTTGTAAATAAAAAGCTATAATAAAAAATACATATTTGTGGATAAGAGAGAGATTTACATGATAGATTTACTTAACCTGGAAGATCCTAGAATATATTTGTATACCCTATTTCCTCAATTAGTGTAATGACAAGAACACTTTACAGACCTCAATTCACTAAAGAAAACCAAAGCACTCTTAAAATAACAATGGAAAGATCCATCTCCAGACTGGAGACAGTAGACAATGGTAGATTTCTGATTCCAGGTAGAGTTTCTAAAACAAAGCAGGAATTTATCTCCAGTCATCCAGAGAATAAATATGGAGCCTAGATCTCTCAAGTATGAGTAGATATATAATAGCATTTCCTGATACTTCACAGGGATAAATAGGAATTATGACTGACTTAACTGATGGAAGGAAAGCTGAGGATGAAGAACCTCCATCTACTGATACAGGTTATTACTTTCTCTGTAATTTACAGAACGGTCTACCACACCAAGAAATTGCATTATTTGCCCAACCTCACTTAACTAGTATGTGTCAGAGGTGGGTCTTTGTTGCTCAAAGGTAGCTTTCTCCTCACTGTTAATACTGCCTCTCAATAAAAGTAAAGAACTAATTAAAAGTAACTGAGAAGATAATCATAGTTCTAAACCCAAATATGCTAATACCATGCCACCCTAATTTCCAAAGTGTTAATGGGCTCTGAACAATGTCATTGTCAGTTGCTCTCTCTTTATTGTCTAGCAATTCAGAAAAGAGATCCATGGATTCTTTGAAAAGGGATCCTGAGGAGCAAGTTCTTAGATGTTAACAGGGCAGCTGAACATACTTCATTTAAAACTGGTCTCTTCCTTAAGTCTCTCCCTGTCCCCATCCACATTAAAATGTGCCTTTCAGATTAAAATGTACAGAAGTGGAAAAAGACCCAGACACACAAAACCTTTACTCAGACTTTCTAGATTTCTGTCATACTCATCCACACACAATCTCTTCTTTATGTTTCACTACAAACTATACAGTATAAACATAGTAAACACAATTGAACAAAGAAAAAGCAGCCTCACTAGAGCATTTGCTATTGTACATAGCCCTAATTCTGGTCTGGTTTTCAGGGATTCCTCTTCCCTTCCCCTGAAGCTTCAATTATTGGTTTAGTAGCAAAATACTACCAGTTGCAGAGAAACAATCACACTCTTTTGGTCCAGTTTGGATTCTTATTTTCTCTGTCACTTTTGTTGTTCTGAGAGCAAGTAAAGTAACTCAAATTCTAACCCTAACTAACCCCTTTCTCAAATTCAAATAAACTAGCATGTGAAAAACTATATTCATGTTAGTTATTTCCACTGATACTATGATAAAGGTTGACTAATAGTATCTCTCTCTCTGTGTGTCTTCTATGTAATCATGAGTCAAATATAACAGCACCAAAGGAAAAAAAAAATCAAGTTTTAAAATTAATTCTTTTCTGCATGTATTTATGTATTTTTAGGGTTACTGTTAAAAATTATATTGCAAAGTAGAAAAGTCATATATGTCTGCATCTTTGTACTAAGTTAAACATTTCCTCAAAAGTCCCTGTGATACTGTTTCACTTTTGTATTTTCCCCCTTCCCCTTCCCATTTGAGTCTCTGTTTTCTTTTACTACATGACTAATATGTCAATACGTTTGAGTGAACGTGAATATTCTATGTCAAATTATTTACAGTCTCAGGGAGGGGAAAAGTGAGGAGAGGAGAGAAAATTTGGAATGCAAAACATTTTAAAATGAATTTTTAAAATTGTCTTTACAAGTAACTGGAAAAAAATAAAATATTATTTTTTAAAATTCCACATGAAGCTTGCAAATTTTGTTAAATACCCCTCCACCCTAGTTGTTCACAGACTCATCCAAGAGTCATGTCAGTTTTAGAGCGTTAGATTCAGCCTCATACTTGCTGAAAGGTCCCAGGAATGGATGGTGAAGAAGAGAATTCATAACAAGCACAGGGAGAATGTAGAAATGTGCTGATAACTACAGTAGCCAGAACATTTCCACTGATGACACTAATTTTAGCCTGCTGTTATATCCATTAGCAGCTGCAATTTCTTAGTGCTGACAACTCTGCTATGTAGTCTCCCAATTATGCCTTACAAATAGACAGGACAATTGACAATTTTTCCACAATTGTTAGTGATTCACTAGTAAAGCAGCAACTGAGACTTCAGAGGAACAGAATAGAAATCCCTGAAAACTAAATTGCATGTACCACCACTATTTCAACAGCCAATGAAGCAGTAAGTCTAATTTGGCATGTGGACACCTACACATTTTATCACCCCATATCAGACTGGCTCTTAGAGAAGCTGCTTTCCGTTGGGCCTCCCCAATATCCAATATAGTACACTGCACATCCTCACTACTCGATTCTCCAGTGCACATGAGTGTTTCTCCCACAGCGTGGCTTGCAGCCACTCCTGCTTGTCCACTTTGGGGAGCCCTGGTCTGTGTCCTTCAATAAGGTGACCTTTAGGAGTGTCCTCCAGGGCCGAGGGCCTTTCTCACTTTTCTCACTTATAAAAACACCGTGAAGCTCTTGGCCTGTTATTCTGTCCCTCTAACATCTTCTCTTCATACCACAGATTTTCTGATTGATATCTCTCATTCCGGTCCTCTTCTGGAGTTTCTTATTGGTTAAAGGATTGTATGTTGCTGGCTGGTGACAGACCCAACAGATGTATCGGGATTAAGGGTTGCCTTGCTACCTGAAATTGGCTTTCTTGTTTTTGGAGTTTGTGTGGTTTTCTTCCTTTTTCACAGCGGCAAAATGCCACAAAGTAGACGCTTAGTGTTTGTTGAATGCTTAAATGAATTTAGGTGGGACTACTTACACTCAGGCTAAGGGCCACTGAAGACAAGCTATGTCCCCCTCTAGTGCTAAGCCTTACAGTCCTATGATCCTAGCACAAATGAGGAAAAAGGCTTGATGTTATAAAGTTTCTACTGTCAATGTAAATATCAGCATAAAGCTGATCTCTGAAGCCCAGAGTTCTAAGAACCAAGAAGTCAGGCTCAGGGGAAAATGTATGCTGAAGGAAAGAAAAGAAGAAAAAGGGAAAAGCCTTTAAAGGATAAAAGAAAGAAATGGTAAGGGAACTACAGGGAAATTAGAACAGAAAAATGTCCTGAAGAAGTTGAGGAGAAAATTTTAAATGAAGATAAGCAAAGGCAAGGTCAAAAGAAAAAAAAGTCTTAGTGACTAAAAGAAGTCACTAGTGACCTTTGATAGTGTCGGTAGAGTGGTAGGATTGGTTGGAGGCAGAGATACAAATGAACTGCTACCAAAGACTGACTCTTGTCTCATTATCACTTAGAGGTGATCCTGGTTTCTCAAAGACTATTCTAGGGTAGTTTAAGCTCTGGCTTCAAAGATGACCCTAGAAATAGACTCTATCAGCTTTCTGAAAACCCGCCTGCTTAAATACAGAAAAGTTCATCATGAATAAATTGGTCACTAGATGAATTCTTCAGCCATGATAAACCATGAAACAAAGAAAAATATAAACTGCAAGAGATAAAGGAACTGATTCAAGTGTGTATCCAAATGCAACAAGAAACATCATTTTGGGGGCTATTTCATTAGTCTTTCAGTGTATGTAATAAGCACAAGCAAAAAAAGTCAACCAGGAAGACAATTACATCTTCTAGATCAATGCCCATTATAGAGAGTGAAATTAGAAAAATTCTACAAAGAACTTAATAAAGAACCTTAGCCCTTCAAATTAACCTTGGTGACAGCAATGCAAAAATCAGGTGGGTGTAATATTCTAAATCCTATGCCCATGCAAATTACATGTGTTTTTCCTGAAAGATATGAAATGAAATCGAGACTTTACTGACTTGGGGGACTAAAAATTTAATATACTGACATCACTTCTGTAGTTCCCTGAATATAAAATAGCCAGGAGGAAATCCAGGCACTCTCAGATACTTAACTGATGGATCCAGATAGGCAATTCAAGAAAAGGTACTATACTCAGATGCATCAACTTGAGGCATCCTCAACTCACATCTTTGTTGAATATCTTTTTATGGTTTGGTAGATTTCCTTTTGTTAATTGCTAAGTGATCTGTAAGTGTTTCATTTTGTTCCCACATCAAAAATAAACTATCAGGGGATTAGTCAAGCTTAGCCCAAAAAAGGTAGTTCCATAGAAAGAGAGTGAATGAATGAATATAATTGAATGGTAAAGAATAAGAGGTGTAAAGTCTCCTTGACTATACAGAAAATGCAACTCTAATTGATCATGAATCTTTAACTATACAGAAAATGCAGTTCTACCTATTATGAGTCTTAAAAATCAACACCAAATTAGAACATAGAATAAAATGAGAAGAAAAGGATATACAATTAAAATACCACCAACCTGTCCTAAAACAAACTCTTGCTGCCTCCCAGAACTGGGATCAGAAAAAAGGTAAAACATCAACACAGATCATCACTATTTAAGCACATTCAACTGATACAAATCAATCATTACAACAAAACCATCAAAACAGCCTTAAAATTGTCCTTTCCAATAAACATTTGATCTTCCTGCTTAAATAGAGATATTTATTGTGATCCCACTTCCCTCACTCTTCTTCCATGTTTGTAGCCTTCTCATGTAACCCAGTTATGAGAAATAAAAAGTTATAACTCCTTCTTCCCAAATTCTGCACTAGTATATTCCTCCTTTTATCTCTCCTTTTGTTTCTCTTCTTAAAACACTCAGAAAAGAAGCAATCTACCCCAGTTCCTCTGATTTTCTAATTTAACTACTTCAGTACCCTTTGAAGACTTTAAGGTTCTGAAGAGTAAAACACAAAAAACACTAATTTAAACTATAAATTCATTTGTAAAATCTTAGAGAAAAGGAAGAGAAGGGATCACACCAGGTACATCCCCACATAAAAGTTTAAAAAAAAAGGAAAAAAACGACTTTACAGAAAGTTTGTAAGAGCTAGTTATGCTACATTATTTCCAAGGAATTTAAAGATAAAACTGAAAGGCCAAGAAACCAATTAGAACAATGGAAAATTCAGCAAGATTTCCACAATAAAATGTTTTCCCCTCATCAATGACAATAGTGCCACTGCATTGTGCTCTATATGTAGTCCTTGAGGTGAAGTATGAAGGAAGCATGTAGTGAAAAATGATACCACAAAAAGAGAAGCAGAACTGAAATAAAATAATAAATTAAATTAATAAAATAAAAGAATGTGGAGAAATGCCAATTCTAGAAATGATACAATTCTTAAAGACTCAAGGAACTCATGTTCAAGATAAATGAAAAAGGAAAAGATACTAAATGATTAGAAAACTATTCATTAACATGCCTACTGTCCCATCTCTATAAAAAATATAGTATAAAAATTAAGAAGTTGAAAAAAGAATAGAAAATGTAAGCTGAGGACAAAAACAACTGAACTGATAAACAGGGAGAGATAATAATTTAACACCCAATGGCCTCTCCAGAAAAACTTAGGAAGACATTTATTTGGACAACTGAAAGAAGCTAAATGTGATTTTTAAAAAGGGAATAATAAAGTATAAAAAGGGAAAAGATAAGTACTCTTCAGAACCTTAAAGTCTTCAAAGGGTACTGAAGTAGTTAAATTAGAAAATCAGAGGAACTGGGGTAGATTGCTTCTTTTCTGAGTGTTTTAAGAAGAGAAACAAAAGGAGAGATAAAAGGAGGAATATACTAGTGCAGAATTTGGGAAGAAGGAGTTATAACTTTTTATTTCTCATAACTGGGTTACATGAGAAGGCTACAAACATGGAAGAAGAGTGAGGGAAGTGGGATCACAATAATATGAAATAAAGGAGGGTTGAAAACACATAGTTTGGTGTAGAAATAATGGAACATTAAAAGGAAAAAAAAAGAAAATTTTTAAAAAGCAATTAGAATTTAAAGAGATACTTTAGATTGCCTTTTAAAAAGTGGAAAGTGGGGGCAGCTAGGTGGTACAGTGGATAGAGAGCACCAGTCCTGAAATAGGAGGATCAGAGCTCAAATCTGGCCTCAGACACTTAACATTTCTTAGCTGTGTGATCCTAGGCAAGTACTTCACCCCAATTGTCTTAGCAAAACAAAACAAAAACAAAAAGTGGAAAGTGGCTGAATAAACTGTGGTATACAAATTTAATGGATTATTACTGCACTTCTAAGAAATCAGGAAAAGAGACAATATCAGAGAATTTGGGGTAGTTTAAACTGACTCAAAATGAAGTAAACAAAATCAGGAGAATAATTTACACAGGGACATCAATACAGCAAAGAAAAATAGCTTTGCAAGATTTCAGAACTTTGAATATATAATGATCAACCAATGGCTTAGAGAACGCACTGTCACCCACTCTTAAGTCTGTCAGGACCCAACTCCTATCAGAGAGGTGATAGACTCTTAAGTCAGAAAACCATTCATTTTTAGACATTTTAAACATTCTGGATTAGTTTTTTCTAATGTAATTTGTTATAAGAGGTCCCCCCCCTTTTCTTTTTCTTTTTAATTAGGGAAGCCTAGGAAGAATGGAAAGGTTAGCAAAAATGATATTAAAAAGGCAGACCATTGAAACATTTTTTAAATGAACAAAAAACCCCAGAAATTAGTTCAGAAGGAAACACAAACAGAATAGCTTTGAAAGTAACATGTTTTGTTTTTTCCCCCTGAGGCAACTGGGGTTAAGTGACTTGCCCAGGGTCACACAGCTAGGAAGTATTAAGTGTCTTGAGGCCAGATTTAAATTCAGGTCCTCCTGACTTCAGGGCTGGTGCTCTATCCATTGTACCACTTAGCTGCCCGTCCCCCCTCCCCCTCCAAAAAAAAAAGAAAGTAACATGAAATTGATCATAAACTTTTTAAAAAGCAAGCAATATGAAATAGAGATTCACATTTCCTTCTTATGGTCTGCTGTGAATATAGAAATACTCTTTTTTTTTTGGTGTTGAATTTCAGAATAAGAATTTTTTTTTTTTAGAAAAAATTTTATTGTCATTCAACAGAAGGGAGAGCCAAAAAAGGTGTGGCCTTGGTTCTTACAAATCTCTTTAACAGAATAAGAAATATTTTAAAAAGAACTTTTCTCCTTACTCCTTAAAAAAAAGGGGGTATAATGAACAGAACTAATAAGGAAGAAGAGAGGAGTTAAATTTTAATTGGGTAAATTATATAGTTCTATGATACTAAGAATCTCCCTGAAATAAAAACCCATTTAAAAAAAATATTCTTCTAGTGATTTAGTACAGAAGTAAATCATAGAATATAAGTTTTTGAGGAATTAAAATTTGTGAGTTATTTGGTGAGCATAAGAAATCTGAAGCGTTTTAGCAAGTTTGAGTCATATACAAAATGATACCAAAGAGATGTATACCTGGAAAAGGTAGTGGGCTAGTTATATATTAAGAAGGAAAGGTGTGGTTGCATGTTGCATGTCCCCCAACTCACCAGGTGGACCCTCAAGGAAAATTTGTGGAAAACCAAAAAGGATCAAAAGCATGTTTTGATGGATTTCAATCTGCACCATTAGAGGGAGCACTCACATTAATAAAGTCACAGGTCCATTTAAGTACTGAATAGGAGGTAGAGAATAGGGCAGAATGCATTTAGGAAATTCAAGCTCCTTTATGAAATAAAAACATTTTTTTAAAAAACCCAGTATCTTCTGAGATGCTACATGGTTGTAAATCACAGAATACCACAGACAATGGATACAGACAACTCATTTTAGAATTTTCAAAATGAAAGGAAGGAAAAAACAAAATGGCAGCTTGTGAGATGGCAGATATAAAAAAAAATTTTTTTCAAAATTGAAGAAATCTGTATCTTTTAAAGCAGGGATCCTCAAACTACAGCCCGCGGGCCAGATGTGGCAGCTGAGGATGATTTTTCCCCTCACCCGGGGCTGTGAAGTTTATTTAAAGGCCCATAAAACAAAGTTTTTGTTTTTACTATAGTCCGGCCCTCCAACAGTCTGAGGGACAGTGAAATAGCCCCCTATTTTAAAAGTTTGAGGACCCCCGTTTTAAAGAAAAGAAGGAGCCAATGGAGGAGAAATTGATGATGCTGGAAAAGGTAGAAATAAATCAGAAAGCAAGCTCTGTCAAAAATTGCTAAGAGTTGCATTCTAATAAGGTAAAGGAATAAACCTTACAAAAATACAGCGCCTTCTCTAAGACTGAAGAGAAATAAGAGAAAATAAACATAGGGGTAAAAAAGGTATTGAGGTACAAAGACAATATAATGAGAACGACCTAAGAGCTGAATTCAAAAAAGCATAAAGCTGCAGTGGGTCATAGCTATAGATTTTTCCACAAGTGTTCTGTGATCCTGGAGCAGGAGCAAAGAAAGTAGATGGTAAAGGGAATCTACGTTTGAATTTTGATATAAGGTTAAAAGTACTGGGATAGCTAGATGGGGCAGTGGATAGGCCCTAGACTTAGAGTCAGGAAGACTCATCTTCCTGAACTCAAATCTGGCCTCAGACACTTACTAGCTGAGTAACCCTGTTTACCTCAGTTTCCCCCTTTGTAAAATAAGGTGGAGAAGGAAATGGTGAACCACTCTAGTGCCAAGAAAACCCCAAGTGGGATCATGAAGAGACAATGTTGTATGGTCAAAGAAGCACAGAAGACAAAGAAGAGAAGCAAAGTACAGAGGAAAAAGCAGTAGAGACCCAAGTTGAAGGAACAGATCCCACTTGCATAGCCAAATAGAAGAAGTACTACAATACTAGGAGAGGGAAGAGCTGAGTGACTGGAGCATTTGTTTGTCTGTAAAGGGCAGAATCTGTGAATCTAAAGTAGTGCAAGGGAAAGAGCAAAAGAAAGGGTGTTCTCAGTGATACAACAATGCAGGTGAGTGGGAAGAGAATCGGATTTTGAGGTAAGAGCAAATCTTTGCTCAACAACATACTGAGCAAATAATTTATTTCTCAGTTTCTTCACTATAAATAAAAAAATTTCAATTAAATGACCTCTAAGGTCACTTCCAAATAAAGAAAAAATGAACTTCAGCAAAGTCTCTTTCTATCTTAGATCTATGATTCTACAAATAGGTGAAAAACTTTAAAAAGAATATAGGGGGAACACAATTAAATTTAACTGTCTCATATATCCTTTAAAGATTTAGCCAAGAAAACTACATGTAGTTTTGTCTCACATATCCTTTGGGATATGTATGTGTGTGTGTGTGTGTGTTGTGTGTATGTGTATATATACGTGTGTGTGTGTATGTGATTAAGAAAGTCTGAAATATGATATAGGCATACCTTACTGAATTTCTTACAAATATTACTCTTTTAAAAAATTAATTGAAAGTTTGTGGCAACTCTGTGTTGAATCAGCCCATTGGTGACATTTTTCCAGTAGCATACTCTTACATCATATCTGTGTCACATTTTGGCAATTCTCACAATATTTCAAATTTTTCATAATTTTATCTGTTATGGTAATCTATGATCAATATTTTACTATCAAAACTGTTTTGGGGCCCCCCCCCCCACTGCACCCATAAAAGATGGTGAACTTAATTGATAAATGTGTTCTAATTATCTCACTATACAACCATTCCCCTTTCTCTCTCCCTCTCCTTGGACTTCCCTATCCCATAAGATAAAACAATACTGAAATTAGGTTAATTAATAATACTACAATAGCCTCAAAGTGTTCAAGTGAAAGGTCAATTAATGCACCAAAACTTCATTGCTATCTAAATTTAGACACAACCACCACCCGGGTAGTGATCAGTCAGCAGCCATCAACATCAAGGCAAGATCCTCCAGACCAGTAAAAAAAATCACAATTCACAGAATGCTAACATCATAGTATTTTTAATGAAGGTATGTGCATTGCTATTTTTTTTTAAGACATAATGTTATTGTGCACACAAAACAACCAAAAAAAGAAAAATAACAGGACTCGTTTTACTGTTATATTTGCTTTGTTGTGATGATCTGGAACCAAACCTGAAATATCTCCAAGATATGTCTGTATTTTAGAAGAAAATGCCATTTTCATATAGTTCTCATTTAATCATAATAAGGTAAGAAAGTGGCTCAGAATTTGATATTACTATATTAGTCCTATTTCATTGTTCCTCTTGTCTTTGTTTAAAATCTTCTATACCAGAAAGCTTCTGTGCTGGAAATTTATCTAACTAACCAAATCCCAGATAATTTCAGTGATAAGTAACCAATCAGATCTTTCTCATATGCTGTCTGCTTTCTGAACTACTTTGACAGAGAAGTCCTCCAGGATCTTTTGATGGAAGTCATCACACCTATGGTTCTGTCAGTGTAATTCTCCTTCAGAATACTCCAACACATTCTTGGGGGTTAGAAGTGGAGGAGAGGATGCAGCAGTCATTTTAGGCCCCAGTCTTTCCCTGTATATAGTAAAAATTCACTTAATACAGGACTATTACTTTCATCACTCACTGGCCTGACTCTTCTTTGAAAATCTCCTCTCAGTTCTAAGATGGCTACAGTGTCTTAGAACAGATACTCACCCCCTTATGAAGTTAAATCCATGTGCACATACCAGGAGGTTCCCATATGCATCAACTTTCAGCAAGTTCCCATACAATGTATCAAAGACCAGTCCCCTATATGAAAAAAATTGTTTTAAAGTAGACATTTAATAACAGAAGCAAAAATCACATCACAGCACTACTATAAACCCTAACTCACAGAGCAGAGACAAATAAGTATGATGTGATCTATGATGTGGGGTTTGTCACCAAACAATGGCAGTCACCAAAAATTGGGATTCAATCATGTGAAGAATTCATATTTTTGACAAAAGATAGATTTATTTAGGTCAGAGATTACAGACAAAATAAAGGGATATAATAGATACTGGGAATGGTAGATATGAAATAGAGTGGGAAAGCATATGAATGTCAAGTTCTTCAGTGGAACTCACAATTACAGTAGAAAGGGAGCATCCCATGAGACTGGGACATATCCTTAGCTGGCAGGCTAAATCCTGAAAGGACTTAGCCCCCTAGTTAACTGTAAGGAGGAGAAGTGGGGTTGGAAAGCAGAGTGGAGTTAGGGGAGGTACTATGTGGCACAGAAGAAGGGGAAAGATGCCAGGAGGCCTTGGTGGGCCAACTCAAAGGGAGGTAGCAGCAAAGCCATGGGCCATAAAGTTGTTTGATAGGGAAAATTTAGCCTGAGGATCTTGACATAACTTGGATTTCTGACTGGGATTATTTTTAGAGGATGGGACCATAGATCTCCATTATCAGAGCTTTCTTCCTGCCTATCTCAGGGATTAATTTTTATTAATTCCTCTGCTAACCACACCTAGCATTGAAGACCTCAACTAGGATGTCCCAGAAAAAATATAAACTTTGGAGGTTGGACTAGATATATACAATTTTTAAAAGACAGGCAAGACTTGGCTCTTTTCAACAATGAGGTAATTCAGGCCAATTCTAAGAAAATTGTAATGGAGAGAACCATCTGCATCCAGAAAGAAGATTACGGGTAATGAATATGGATCACAACATAGTACTGTCACCTTTGTTGTGGTTGTTTGCTTGCTTGTTTGTTTTTTCCCTTTCTCATTTCTTTCCTTTTTGATCTGATTTTTCTTGTGCAGTATGATAAATCTAGAAATATGTTTAGAAGAATTACACATGTTTAACCTATATTGGATTACTTGCTGTCTAGGGGAGGGAAGCAGAGGGAAGGGAGGGAGAAAAATTTGGAATACAAGGTTTTACAAGGGCAAATGTTGAAAATTATCTTTGCATGTATTTTGAAAATAAAAAGCTATTATTTTAAAAAAGACAAGCATCAGATATCTTTTATAAGAAGTGATGCACAACTAGATATTCAAGGAAAATAAGTTATTAGATCTAAGTTTTCCTGCTAAATCTACAAAATACAGCATTACTATTCCAGTGTTAAGAGGTCTCTGAACCCTTTTTTTACACACTTCTTACTAAGTGACCCTATCAGCTCCCATAGGTTCAATTATCATCTCTGCACAGATAACTTAGAGAACTACATGTCCAGCTCACCTAAGCTCTGAGTTCACATTTCTGATTATTGTCCATTTAGAATTAAACCAAACTGATTCGACCTGGTGTGCTATGGGCACTTGAAACTTAACATATTCATAACAGTTCTCATTAGCTTTCCTTTTAGCTCTCTATTCTTTTGAACTTCCTTATGAATGAAGAAGGTAGAACCATCCTTTCACAGTCACCCAGGATCACAATTCCTCTCCCCACATATATAAGCAGTTGCTAAACTTGTTCTTGTGACATTTCACAGATTTGTCCCTACTCGTAGAGTTATTACCATAGTATAGGCTCTTATAACCTCTGGATCACCACTATAGCTTCCACCCATTTCAATCGCTTCTTCACTGCCAAATTAATTTACTAAAGTACAAACCTGACCCGATTTATCCCTGTCCTCAATAAACTCTTGTGGTGTAGGATCAAATATATACTCCTCTGTTTGACACTGAAAGCTTTTCACCATTAGGCCCCTTCCTACTTTTCCAGGCTTCCTAGATATTAATCCCCAAAAGTACTGTAAAGTCCAGCTATACTATCTAATTGCTCTTCTTCATACATGGTATTCCATCTCCCACCTCCAGGCATTTGCACTGTCTTCCATGCGTAGAATATATTCCTTACCTTCACCTCCTGATCCTTGCCTCTCCTTCCCCAAACTACCTTGTACTTACTCTCTATATATTCCCTATAAACTTAAATATACTCTCTTGTCAGAACACAAGTTCCCTGAGGACCACTTTCTCTTTTCTCTCTGTATCCCTGGGGTTTTGCACAGTGCTTGGCATACAACAGGTACTTAATAATTGCTGCTTGATTGACTCGAAGCTGATTTAAAATACCATGACTTTATTTCCAAGAATGTAATGCTCTGTTGATGTAAATGCTCTGTGAGACAAGTTTTAATAAACAGAGGCCAGAAAAATCTTCTCTCTCCTTTCAGAAATAATTTGGTAGCTATTAACTTTTGTGGGCAAAAGGTAGTGTACCATATAAAAAGTTCAAGAGACACAAATTCTGGGTAATTAATCACTTCTGTAATGGGCTGAGGCTTGAGTTGATGCCCTGAGGTCCCAAGCACATGAGGCTAAATAGTAATTGGACCATACTCTATTAATATATAAGCTTGGAGAAAGAATAGCCCCCGCCCACTCTTTGTGCAAGTCCTGATGTGTTGTATAGGAAATGACGATTCTGGTGGGTGGAGGCAGGGGAGTGAAAAAGGAAGGGGAGGAGATGGCTCAGTGGGTAGAGCACCAGCCCTGAAGTCAGGAAGAAGGGGAGAAGATGGGTCAGTGGGTAGAGCACCAGCCCTGAAGTCAGGAGGACCTGAGTTCAAATCCAGCCTCAGACACTTAACAATTCCTGGTTGTGTGACCATGGGCAAGTCACTTAACCCCAACTGCCTCAGTCCATTACACACTTCATTAATCATGCAAGCAGATAATTAATAAAATAGATCAGTGGCACTCTCAAATGCCAAAGATGCCTCATGGAACCCAATCAATGCTTATGTGCAATTGGAAAAATGGACACTCCTGAGGGCGGCAATCAACTCTGTAAACAATTAATGAGAAGAATGAATATTATAATGAGAAGTGGGCCTACTCTAATGAGGCACTGAGGGAAGTGACCGATCACTCTAGTTCCCAGACACTCCCCTCCCCCACCCCCGTCCCCCTCAGGCAATCTAGACAAAGGAGCTACTTGCCCTTGACCAAATCTGCCAGAGAAGAACACAATGGGCCAGATTTCCCCATAGATGACTTTCTTTGGTAAGTTTTCTAGCTGAGTGGGGCAACAACTCCAAGATTTCATCTCCTTTCATCCTGCCCTTCAGAGATCTAATCTCTAAATGAGGAAGGGAAAAAATCCTGGATCTCCCCAAAAACTAATTATTTAATATTCATTTCTCTCATTGGTTATGTCAGTCCCATACCAATGCCATTTACAATTACCTTGTAGGGAATGTAGAATCATAGACAAAACTGAGCAGCTCCTGGGGGTATCCAATGGAAACTAATCTTTCAACAGTCAGGTCAAAACCAAGAGATTCATACTCCGGGGATTTATACACTGCACAAAGAAGAAATACTTAATTAGTCAATGCAAAAGAACCGTCAATTAAGGCAGAAGGCAATTGAAAGTTATTTCTTCTCTTCCCCTCCCCTAACACTGTCATTTTTATTCTTCCAACTTAGGTTCCACTGTGCTCATGCACACTGTGATATGGGAATTCTGTTATAGACTATAGAAATGAAGTTGCTATTTTGATACCAGATCAAACTTGCAAAAGTCCAGCAGAATTCCTTATCTCAGACAAAATTCATGCTAAACATTATTTCTCCTTCTACCTACCATCTCCCTTTCTAGTCCCATGTTATCAAAGTATAAAATCTAAACTGTATAGCTATTTGTATGGTCAATATTTTCAAAAAAATAATATTGATGGGAATCAGACTGGAGGTTTATAAATAACAAAGGGTTCATCATCACACATCTAGTGTGACAAGAATCTTGTGATTTTATCAAACTTTTTTTTGCTTCTTTGAGAGTCTTTGGCTTGATATTGGTTTTACATTCACTTTCCACCAACATGTTCAATTGCATTTGCTAGACAGAATATACATTTCTTAATCAACTGTTACAATGTTAAATCTATCAAAATTTCATTATAAAAAGGTTTCAGTTCATTACACAGAAAATGTTGTTCCTTTAAATAGCTCTCCTCCAAATGGGATGTTTAGGCAGGCATCACTCCATTATATAAATAGTAGAGTCAGACAAGCAAGTAGTCCACAAATGATGAAACATGTGAGATATCCTTTCATAAACCATGATTTTTAAAAAGCAGTCTAATTTTTGCAAATTGGGATCAGCACTGATAGTTTGATATAGTAGTAGGGAAATGTAGGAGAGTTGGATTTCCCATGGGCATGTAAACTTAAAAAATAATCAATGAAAGGAGGTGATGTCATGATGCAATGATGGTCTAAGGGATGAGAAGGTACAACAAATTAATACTCCTCATAAAGGGCTTGCAGAAATAGATTAGCGGAGATGATACCAATAAACATATAAATCTGTTAGTTCATTAAGTGGATATGAGAAAAGCAGAATAACTCTATGTAGTCTCATGATACCACTAGTTAGATTGCTGTTGATCACAGATTGCTTCTGACTACTATTACATTATTTGATCTCACTCTCCTGACCAATTTTTCAGTTCAGTTCATTCTGCTTGTTCATGATGAAATTTTAATTTGTGTCTCTCTTTTCCCCTCTCCTCACTATCACAAAAGTCACACTGGGGTATCCACTGAAAAAATGGAAACTCAAACTATCAGACAGATCTTGGGTCTCTCTCATCTCCAAAGTGCAAATGACAAAAGGGAGACTACTTACTAGTCTCTTTTTCTGTCTACCAGGTTCTTAATAATGCCCTACTATCTGCTGTCACTTGCAAAACTATCTGAGATTTTTTTTACCCAATTAAATTGTAAAGTTGAAGCCCTCTATGTTTAGGTAGGTTAAGCTGACAGTCTGTTAGATTTTTTTTTGCTTTAGCACAACACTACCTTGTCTTCAATATTTAAAGTCTTCAATATCAAAGGTACCAGGAAATCACTGAATAATCTAACTCTAAGGGAACTTTTGGAATATTATAAGGCATCCTGCTGCCCCAGGTATGGATCAAATCCCATTACAACAGTTCTACAAAGCAAAAAGTTCTGTCCCACAACCTATTTATTGTGATACAACAAAACTGCAATACAATTTTTAAAAAAATTCTAATTCTACAATGCTATGGAATTCATTTTAATAGGATCTGATCTGTACTAAATTTTTTTCAATGACTGCTTCTCATAAACTCTCCAGGAAAAATTAATTACTTTTATATGTCATTACCCATGTTTACTCTCTAAAAAATACTAAGGCTCTTAAATTGGGGAGGTGGGTAATCAGAGAATGATGGAATGACTGCTGATTAAAACCTAGCCTTTTTTGAAATAGTTTGGAATAAAAACCAATAACTTTCCTCAGGGATTTCAACACAAAACAAGAAATCCTCACACCTTCAAACTACAATTTTAAAAAACAATTCCTAGAAACAATAGGAAGAAAAGCACTACATACTTTATAAAAAGAATAATTCATTCATAAAGGGCAAAATTTTCTGTCTAAGAGCTTTGCCTGAAAAAGCCATTTCATATAAATGCCTTAACTTTATATAGACCCTTTTCTTCCCATGCACAACTAGATATACTTCAAAGGGACAAATGATGTTTCCCCATTCTGTAGCTAAGAAAAATGAAGCTCAGAGATGGCAAATTACTGACCTAAACACACAAAGCAAGTAAAGAACTGAGTTGGCACCAGAATCCAGCTCTCTTGATTTTCAATCAAGTGGTCTTTCCAGTGAAGTCCACTACTGCCACAGAAAGATTAGAGTGCACAAAGCTATCACAGTGGAGACATCAGATTAGATCCTTGGTGGTGAAAACACACAGTTCTCCAATTACTCTAACACTGTCCAAAGTAAACTCTACTTTAATTAGTCACAGGTGGGAATGGATTTTGAATGTAGAGAGTCCAAGTTCCATCTTGACAACCCTCTTCATTTCAGCAAGCACTATATTAATCAGTATGAACTACAAGCTATTGACATTTCCTTACACGCTGCCCAGATAGTCATTTCAGTAACATGACTACCCAGTCATTAAACTGTCTACTTGAGAAACACACAGTGTAAATATGCCTTGGGGCAAGAAGGGTGCTGGAGAGACTGCTCCAAGTTCGCCAATATAGAGCACAGGAAAGAGTTTATCCTTCCGACACTGCTTTCAGAGAGTATGTTTAGTTACCATTTGCTATCCTGGTTGCAGAAATGTGTTCATGAAAAGACCCTTTACTCCTGAAACCAAGTAAATATGCCCTTAAACCGCTTCCTAAAAATATTTTAAAATCCCTTTTCATCCCAGTCCCTGGGAAAACAGCCTCAGCCATTTGTAGGGCACAAGGAATGCCACCTATTCAAGGCTTGCCATGCACAGACTGCAGGGATGTATGCTTCTGCACAGCTGCAGGGGCTCGAGTTTCGACTCCTCTTACAGGCTGGGAGCAAGTAAATGGTGTTCAGCCTCAAGCCCAATTGTTAGACTCTGACCTTTTTGTGCCTGCGAAAAGCAGCCCAAGGCCTGAAGCTAAATATAATCATCACAGATTCCCTGCTCATTTATTTCTTCTTTAAAGAGGGTCCTCAGGCCTACCCCAATGGGCCCAGATCTCAAAGACAAAAGGACAAGTTATTTTCAGGGCCCCAAGTTCCAAAACAGAGAAATGTTTCAGCCACTAAAGCAGCACACAGTGTTCTCATATTACATAACTCCACTAATAAAGAGAACAGCCAAAGCTCTGAAAGCTGAAGTTACTGATAGCACTTAAAGATATTGCTGACTCTATAATTATTGATAGCACAATTTAGAGATATATTTAATATTAAAGAGAACTGTTTCTTCTACAATTTGTTTGGAGGGAAAAGAATGAAAAAAATCAATTAAAGCTCTGGAGGTGGACCCTCAGACTCTGTTAGGAGTAGTCACTGATTATATAGACAGGCAGGACCTGTGTTAGAAGAGAAAGCCCCCTTGGAATGAGCAGGAAGTTGTGCAGGGAAGTTTGGAACCCTCATGCACTTTTTACCTTTGCTGCCAAGACATATGTGTAGCAGTTTTATAGGCTTCCTGAAAAAGAAAAGGCAAACCTCTATAAAGGTTTGAGCCTAGGCAAAGTGCTGCTGCCAAAATGATAACTCACATGAGGCAGATGCAGATGCAGAGTGTCACTCCAGTCTTGAAGGAGTTACACTGGCTCCCCTGTTAAAAAAAACAAACAAAAAAACCAAGCTGGTTTTAAAACTGTTGTGATGGGCCAGGACAGGGAGGCACCATCTGGGGATTGGGTGTTTACTGGAGCCGCTGCCATCCTGGTGGAAACATCCTCCGGCTTGCAATTGCTAAAATTAGCCTTATCAGATATTCCAAAATACAGGTGTAGAAGATAGTGTAGGTTCTGTTTACTTTTCTTGTACCCTGAATCTGGAACATACTCCAAGTCTGGTCCTGAAATATTAAGTCAAAAGATATACAGATGGAAAGAAACTCCTCTCATTTGTCTTATCACATTATTTTTTTATATGACAAAGACTGAATGTAGCCTGTAAGAGACACTAATTATTATACTGTATCTAATGAAACAAAGGTGACTTCAAAGGACATAAAAGCAAACTAGAATACACTCACTACTTGCTTCAAAGTCAACACTTAATTTGGTAATCTATAAAGGAATCAGCCTGCCCCTGCTTCTCCCCACCACCGTTTCATACCCTCAATATGGAAAGATAAAACTGACATAGTCTGATCAGATGCCCAAGTTTAAACTAGAGAATGAAACTGAATTGGATGGACTGCATTTGTAAATACTATTTCCAGCAGAGTTTAATCAGTACATTTCACTCAAGGCCCAATTCTGTCACTGGGCATTTTCATCTGTAAAGAATTTTTAATGTTCCTTTCCTTTAATGAATAGGATGGTCTAGATGGCCCTTGAGGTCCTTCTTAAATTCTGGATTTATGAGGATGCTCAGCACCGAAAGGAAAAAAGGTTATGCTAGAAGTAAAATGAAAGGGATAGGATATGTTAGTGACTTTGTACTTTTAAGCATTAAGAAAAATTTGACCAATAATATCAAACTGGTTTGTTTTGTTTTCATATTTGGTAACTAATAATAGTATTGAGGAACAATTTTATTCCATTCTACTTGACAATTAGTCATTTTACCTATGTAAAGTTAAATTAAAAAGATCAATTGCCTAATCTAGTTAGAAGAAAACAAGTTGAAAATGTGATACATTTAACTATACTAGTTTCTAAAATTGTTAAAGTCATATAAATTAACTTCTCAGAAGAATAAAGTTATCTTCTTCAAAGAAACCCATGAGCAGGTAGGCCTTCTATCTCTGGGCAACCTTTGGTGTGCCCTAACATAAACCCTATTGCGTGGCTCTTCAATCAGACAGATATTGCTAAGAGAGAATCTGTTATCCAGTGGAAAAGCAAAAGATGATGACTTATGTTTCAAGAAATTTGTCATAAAACAGATAATAAGAAATCAACAAATCACCTCCAGGCCGTTGCACCTCTCACTGCACTGTCAAACTCTACCTTTTAAAACAGCCATTGCATCTTTAGAGTCCACTAGAGTCTAAGTTACATGAGAGTAGGAATTAAGTCTTTGCTTCTCCAGAATCTAGCCTATAGCTATATATGTTACAGCAAATGTTCAATAAATGTTGGATCAGGAAATGGAGTGGAAAAAAGCCCTACATTTATATAGTTATTGGATTGTGTGGCTCTGCTCCAGAGATTCAAGGCATACTAAATACACGTTAGGCCCCAGCTATGGGTTTTTAAATATGCATTTTTCATAAAGTATTTTATCTCCTCAAGAATCTTAAAAAAATGTTTTTTTCAGCTGAACAGGTTTCATTTTTTACTAACATGGAATATGATAAAAATAGACCTAGAACAGTAACTTTTAACTATTATTTGAAAACATTCTACCATGTTTTAAATTATCAAAAAGAAAATACCACAAATTTATTTGTTTAATATTATAAATTTCTTTAATCTTACAATCAAGTTGAAGATATTATGCTATAATTGAATATATCAGTCCTTAATAATTTGATGAATATTAATTCACTGGGATCAGAATAACAACATCAGACCACCAAAAGAATCTATCATGACACCATTAACAGACAAAAAAGTCTGAAGAGTTGCAGAACACATTAGTGAAACTGACTAGTAAATGAATATTATGTCAAAGCACAAAAGGAAAATAAAAATGCATATTTTCAAATGAAATATAAATATAGGATTTACATTTTAAAAATTTAAAAAAAAATTTAGCACACAGATTATTTTTGGTGAACTAGAAAGGTAAAATAATCAGCACTGTTTCAATAAGCAAAACTGACAAACTAAAATCACTAATGTAATTAACACTCTGTTTTGCAATTTAGAAGAAAATTCCAAAATAAAGATTCAAAATTGCTGTTAGAAAGATTTTTGAAAATGAAATAGAAGCTCAATAAATGTTTTTTGAAATGTTTGACTAAAGTGATAAAGAGACTGGTATAGATGGGTTGTTACATTGCTATAACCAACATTTTGGAACATCATAATAACTGACTAAAACACTGAGTTCTGAGCACCATTTAAGAAAAGTTTTTTAGAAATGAGAAGACAACTCAAGCAGAAATCCAAAAAAGGTACTCACGTTTCAATAATCACAAAGTATCCTGGAAAATGTTGCTGCTAAAACATGCATCCCAAGGGAATAAAAGAAAATCATAGCAAAGAAATATAAAACTTAAAGAGTTGGAAGGTCACTTTGACCTAATCCTTTGCTGTAACACAATAACAATTTGAATAACCTTAAACTAATCCTTCCACATGACTGCCCCCCCAAAACTAAATGTCCAAAATTATAGTAATAATAAAATAAAATACTAAAAGAAAAAGACCGAAGTAAAAGTATAGTATTAAAATTCATTTTCATTAAAAAATGAACTTGGAAATTTTCAAGGTATACAAGGAAAATCAATAGGAATAAATTTAATTTTGCTGTCATGTCAAGCTTGGAAGTAAATATGGTTCCACTGATTAGTAGCCTATGTATAGAGAAATTCATTAAGATGAATGGAAGGTAGCCAGGTACCCAATCAGGCACTGAGTAGAAAAAAAAGCCAGGTTTTTAAACAATTTTTCCTAATTTTGAAATGTCCTGAAAAAGTACGCTATATACTGATACAAAACTGAAAAAGTAAAAGTTATTGAAAGATGCCAAAATAAGATACAGAGAATTAAAAAATTTTGAAACAAATTGTTTCTCAATATTTAGTATTCCATATATCAAATAACTAAATTCTCAGTATGAGTACTAAAGTACCATCTTCTTTAAAAATGGCCCCTATTCCATGAAATATTTTATTTATTCTTTTAAGTAGATGTTAGAAAACTATTTTATTTGGTAACAAGAACAAAAGTAGTTTGCAACTTGCTGAAAATGTGAAAAATGGAAAAAAAAATGTCTTGGGTTTGTAGACCACAGTTAGGGGTTTGAGGTTTGCGTCCCAGCTTTGTCACCTGATCACATAGATGAGCTTGGGGAAGTTATTAAATTTGTCTGTTTGTTGTCTGTTGTCTAAGTTTTCGCATCTGTAAAATAAGGCATTGGACTAGAAAATTATTTAAGGTCCCTTCAACTCTAAATCTAAAAACCCATGATCCAATGAAAAAAAGAAACTAAAGAAGCTAAAGAAAAATAATTTTATAAGAATAATTCATTATTTCCAAATAATTTTAATGTCAAATGATTAAGAAAAAGGTACTAGACAAAGGGGTATTAGGGTTACCCTTCTCAAATAAATAAGGGAGAGTATGAGTAAAAAAAATTTTCCATTGGCAACCATTGGCAAAACAGGGTTTTCTTTCTTTGTTTCTAGGACCATCAATAAATCATAGGATGAAAATAAAATACTGAGCTTCTAATGTTTTCCCTTTTAAAAAAAACTGATCAAATTCCCTTTGTATTTTGCCTTTCAGTACCTCTATGACCATTTCCCCTCATAAATTCTGCTTTGTAAAAATTCTGTGCTTTAAACTGGAGAACTATATAGAGGGCAGAGTTTATCTGGCTTTTTGCAACATGTCTCTACTTTTTAAAACAACAAAACAATGTATAGAAGAATATATACTTACTTCATAGATGATTTCAAATTATCCCCAAGCTACTGCTTAAACACTTTCCACACATTTGGAGACAAATGCAACAGAGTAGAAGAGTATTTGATTAGCAATAACTTGTATGACTAAATTACAAATTAAGTGTTGCGACAGAATATTTCAAATACTTTCAATTTTAAAGTCTTGAATAAAGAGCCAGTCCCTTTCAGGCATTGTTTACAAAGTTTTGGGAGGAACTATAGAGAGTGACATGTTGAGTCAAGGATATTAAAATGTAAAACAAAAACATGGTAGATAAAAACATGGCAAAAGACAATATCAAAGCAGGTAAAACCATCACTGGGCACCTCAGTAGCACAAAAGCTAGTCTAAATGGATCTGGAGACAGGAAAACCTGTGATCACTTCTGGTCTCAGACACTTCCTAGTTGCATGACCCTGGGCAATTCACTGATTTAATCTAGTTTGCCTCAGTTTCCTCATTTGTAAAATGAGCTGGAGAAGAAAATGACAAATTACTCCAATATCCGTGCCAAGAAAATCCCAAACAGGGTTGCAAAGAGTCGAATGCAACTTAAAAATGGCGAAACAACAATAAAACAATCACTAGTATAATACAATTCAAGAAACAGTCTAGTAAAATTGGAAGTCTAGTTATTTAAAACACCACTGAATGCATTTCAAAATGTGAATTCTCACTCTAAAAAGCAAACTACTCAAAAACTAAAAAATTAAGAAATGAATTTTAAAATGACAAAGCTCACAGTGCCTGGTACATTGAAGACATTTAATAAAGCGTACTGATTTGATTAATTAGATAATTGATTTTTTAAACCAACACACCGAATATTGTTTCAAAACAGAAATTCTTACTTGCAAAATGCTTTAAGTTTTATTTTTTTAAAAAAAACTTACCCCAAATTGACCCTGAAAGTAGGAAATTCAAGTACTATTGGCATTTTTACATAGGAGGAAACTGAAGAATGATTTGAACACAATCCAACAGTATATGTCAAAGTTAAGAGAGTCACCTTGGGCAGTTTAACATTTATTCTCATGATGCTGTCACTGCACGGAATAGTTTTGAAACTTCCTTTTTAGAGGGATGTATTTATTTAGATGTATAAATTCTGACAGATTTGGGATTTTTCTTATAACTTCTTTACTAAACAGTCATGCCCACTTAATTATCACCTTATCAGCTTGGTGAAGTCATTTTTCATAAGTATAAATGATATATTAGCTCCCTTTACAGATGTACTTAAAAACAAAAAACCTAAAATCTAGCACCAAATGTAATATAATCCTTTCACAAATCCTTAATTTTCTCTTGGATGCTGTGCCCTAAGTTATTTTTGGTTGATTTTTAATTTTACAGCTTATCCAAGTTTGTTTAAACAAGTCAACTTATCTATCTTATTCCATTTTTGAAAGAGAAAATAAAACTCCTTTTGATGGGAAACAGGGTAGCAAAAATAAGATAACAAGATAGAATTTTTCATATAATATTGTTTCCCCCTTAAAAATTATATACATTTCTATGAATTTACAAATAGCAATCTGAAAAAATTTTTGAAAAGCTGAATATTTTCACATCTCATGTGATATTCTTTACCTTTTACTGGAGACATAGCAACTCATGCCTCATATACAAAACTCAAAAATAAAGAAAAGGATAACATACTTTAGTGACCTAAGAAGTAAACTGCAATTTTTACATTTTCCAAGCAGGAAGAGAAATAAATAGTGACCACGGTGCCTCAAGGATTCTCCCAGTCTTCTTGGAAGGTGCTGATTCACACTGACTGTTGAGGTGACTCTGTGCAATCTGCTTACCTTTGGGAGACTTCCTGTCAGACCGAAAACATCAGATAGGCTGGATCTCAAACTGACCTCACAGCTGTCTTGGGAAATTAACTCAGTGTGCCATGTAAGTCATCCTTTTTATATGAAGTATCTTAGAGTTTGGAAAGGCTTTCAGAAGTCATTTGCAAAAGGCCCATATTCAGGCACATGTCTTCTCAAACAACAGCTATCATATTACAACTTACCATGAGTCCATCAGATTTTTTAATATTTTAAGAAAATCTCATATCCAAAAAAGACTGCAAGGCTGCTGATGGAAATCAGGCCTAGACTAAAGCATGTCCCTCTTCATTATTCCTTCTGGTCTTGGACATTTCCTAGCTGTGTGACCCACACTTAGTCTCTTTTTTGAAACCTTCCAACAACAAGGAACTCACTAACTTCCCAAGTAGCCCATTCCACTTTGGGACAATTCTTAATTGTCAGACTTCCTTTTGGAAATTAATAGGGATTATGTTCTAAAATATTGATGGTAGGTCTCTTTGTGTTAATAAAAAACTAGATGCTGAAGGACACATATCAATATCAAGGGAATGGCTAAATAAGTTGTGGTATTAGGGCTGTGATAAGAATACTACTTTGCTGTAAGAAAAGATAAGCAGGTTGATTTTAGAAAAACAAAGACTTGCATGAAAAAATGAAAAGTGAAATGAGTTTAGAATCAAGAAAATGCTATATACAGTTACAGAAATATTATTCAACGAATGATTGTGAATAACAGTTATTCTGCATAGTATAAACACTCAAATCAATTACAAAAGACAAATTGAGATACTCTATTCACCTCCAGAGAAAGAACCAATAAATAGATATATGAACATAATGTATGCATAGCAATATATATAAATGTGAAAAATATATATTTAAATACATATGTGTGTATCCTTACATATACACACATATTTCTATGTGTATGTGTGTATGTATTTGTGTCAAATAGTGGCCTTCTCTAAGTACAGAATGAGAAGGGAGGGAGGGAGACAGTTCAGAACTTAAAAATGTAACCCCTCAAATTTTAATTTAATTTTAAAAAGAAAAAGAAAAATAATAATGAAATTAACAGTACATCAGAAAATCTTTGACCTAATAATTCCATTGTTGGAAATACTCTTGCTTACCCTAAATATCTGAATTACAGAGATCATTTTTTAAAAGATTTTATCCAAAAATTTACTTAGCAGCATTATATGTAATAGGAAAAGATTTGAAACAACCTAAATTTCCAAAAACAAGGGAATGATTAAATATTTAAATTGTGATTTATTAGTCTAAGGGAACAATGTAAAAATATTAACACTAACATAAATGAGGAATACAAAGTAATTAGGAAAGACCATTATGAAATGCAAAATTTAAAAGGCAGATCTCAAAAAATAGGATACATGCAAGCTAGTTGTAGCAAATAAGAGGAAAACTGAGTAAGAATGAATGGGCAAAGAATCTGATAGAGATTTATGGGGAAATGAAAGAAAATTCATAATGTTTTATGCACAGGAGTTATTAAGCAAGTTTTTGATTGACGTGATATTCACTATTGTTTTAATAAAAAATTTTAAAAGTAATATGTATATGAAGTTCTTACTTTTGCTGAGTTGAAATCTATTTCCCTACAACTTCCAGTCATTGATGCCTTTTGGAGTCAAGTGGATAATCCAATCTCTCTTCCACAATCCTTTAGATATTTGAACATGGTAACAATATTTTTCCTCAAAAATTCAGTAATCGTTTACCTAAAAATTATGAAGCATGTATCCCAAGGATACAAAAGATAGGAAGAAGATTCCACACAAACAAAAATATATGTAATTGTGCTCTTTGCAAGAAAGAAGAATTGTAAGGGGAATAGATTCTCTTGTCCAGGAGTCTCTTGATAGATTATCATCATGTCATCAAGAAACCTGGGATATGCAGCACACAATGGGGAAACTAATCTTGTAGAACATTTTCATTTCTGTCACTAAGAAAGATTTCAGAAACCCTGATGGCAAACACCCCTGCCTCTCAGTGTAGAGGGGCACCAGTAGGCACAGAGTTAAGAGAATATTCTCAACGGGACTGAGAAGCTGACTTGTTTTGCTTGACTTTACTTGTTAGGGATGGTCTGGGAAGGGAAAAAGAATAGTAACAAAAAGCACATGTAAAAAAAAGAAAAGAAAAGTGTCAGCAAACCATTTATAGAGAAAAAGGGGACATGAAAAAGACAAATTTACACGGATATTTATTAGTTTCATATAGATAATAAAAAGTTTCTTGACTTGTTACAAACAACTACCCTCAGTATTGACTTATTCAAGTACCTTTAATGCCAATGAATCTGGTCAGGATTTAAAATGCTGACAGACAACTGGTCAAAGTGTCCAAATTTTCTGTCTAAGTAAGCACACCATGCAAAAAATGTTCATTTAAATGTCAAGTTTGTTGAGTCAATTTCAAGTCTAATAAAACATGGTCAGATTGTATACCAGGCATGAGAAGCTAATGAACAAGTGCCAGACTACTGGTGATGCCAGCAAGAGAACCCTGAGACTTGTTGCCAATCATAGCTTTCTAAATAATAATACTTGTTTATTAGCTATCTCCTTTCTCTATTCCCCCAACACAGATCTGATCTAGTTTCTTAGGTATATTTATATAAACTACTAGCAGTTGAACCATCAGTAGATATGTTAAAAAAAAAAAAAAAAAGAAAGAAAGAAAGAAATTCTATTTTAAATTTTATTCCTTTTGGCCCAAAAGAAAAATATTGCATTTTTTACATATTTCTTCCAAGGACTTGAAAAACTTTTTGAAAATTATATTTTCATGTAATAATAATAAAAGGAAAAGTTATTCATATAGTGCTATTCAACTTTTAGTTTCCAAGATGCTAAATGTTTTATATAACATATTTTCTTCCTCCCAATTTTGAAAAAAATAGAAGACTATAAGTATTAATGTGTTGTATATACTACGAGCTTGTGTTGATGTACTGGTGCATTGTACTGAATTGCATTTTTGTCTTTCTTTTTTATTCTTTGATATAGTTCTCTGGGTAAAGAAAGGAAAAAATATAAACAAACACATTTTTAAAAGACAAAAAATATTACAAGATAATTTTTTTTAAAGCAGACAATGCTCATTATCCTCAACTTTAAAAAAAGTGGCTTGACCTTTGAATACAGTAATACAGAAATTTCAAAGACAAAAGGAAAAATTGCGGATGCGAGCACATGTGCACGCGCGTACACACACACACACACACACACACCCCTATAATTTAGTAGAAGAGAAAGGAAAGCTGGTGCCCCTCAGCAGGGAAATAACTAAAGAAACTGTGGAACATGCATGTAATAAAATATTATGCTACCCCTAAAAATTATTAAGTATGAAGAAGTTGGAGAAACTTAACAAGACCTGTATGAATTAAGGCAGAACAAAGTGAGAAGATCTAGGACAATTTACATAATACCACAAGGACTCTAGAATCATGATTTGAGCACGCCTACCATCTCTATGCAGAAAGGTGAGGAATGGGTTTCTCTCTGGGCAAACAAGGCCAATGTGATTTGCTTTGCTTGACTGTTCTTAATCATTACAAAAAAGAATTCTCTCAGGATTAGATTTGTCATTGGAAAATGACAGTAATATTAAAAAATTAAGAAAAGAACATCAATAAAATATAAAATATAAAAGAAGAAAGGACAGATACTCTCTAAGGTCTTTTACTAAATTCTAAAATTCTATCAAAATCAAGCGATAATTTATGGTACACAGGAAAAAGAAACTTTACAACATAATATCAAAGAGTAAAATGTTTTCTGGCTTTCAGAGATTACTGCTATGTCTATAACATAGAAAAGGAGAGGAATCACTATTTCCTTATATTTGTACGTTCTCACCTTAAAAAAAAAAAAAATCAAGAATTTGAAGCCTATGTGCTTTCCTTTTCTTAGGTTTTAGAGGACTTGGTGTAAACACCATCAAAAGTACCTATTTATCCCTATAGAGAATATATATTTCTATTGGAAACTGCTTGCTTACTATATGCTCAAAAGGCCCAGAACAGAGAAGAATGAGAAAATCTAAAAATGATTTAGATTTCAAAGAAAACTGTAATCTTGATTCTTCTGCCCATGATTATCTTAAGATTCACAAAAGGAGCTGAATATTATACACTTCGTGAAAAAAATAGCATGTTAATTTTACCAAAAACTCTATTATAAATAAAGCAATTTAATGCTCCACATCTATAAAAGAGTGCATGGAAATGAAAATAGCATGCTTTAAAAGTGCTACATAGATCACAGTGTATTCTCTTCTATATTCACTCTCTTTACTAGAGTTGTACATATTTCAAAATGGAAGTAAGATTTCTGAAAATTTTAAATTCCAACCTTAGAATATTTTTTTCACTCCAGGCAATTATATATATATATCAAGGTCATCAACAACACAAAGATCTAAATATTTATTTCAACTGAAACAGACTTATATTTTTCTCCATATTTTTCATATGCTCCATTTGATGCAAAGTTCAAGATAGTATTTCTTCATTATCCTTAATATAAGTAGCAAGAAAGAGACAGTGAAAATTAGAGGTGCCATTAAGATTGGGTCTAATGATATAGGATTCCTTCAAAAGAGAAAAAAAGCATTATGGTGCCAATATTTCTTATATCGAGACCAGTTCTCACTTTCTCAACAGCTGTTGGCTAACATCCTCCTTCTTAAGAAACCATGTTTTACAGATTAGCAGTTTGTCAGATGATGATTTGTGTTGATATGTTGGTGATACAAGAACTTTGACTGTTACTCATTTAATCAGAAGACATTTTCCCATTTGAAACTTTAATAATAGATTTTTGATCACAACTTTATAAAACTAAGCAGCAAAACTGGTTTTAATCCAGGAATCCCATTACTGGTAATTAACCCTAAGAAAGGCAACAATGGAAAGTTCCATCACATAATGTACCAAAATATTCATAGCCATATTTTATAGTGGCAAAAACATGGGAAAAATTAAGTATCTATCAACTGATGAAGGGTGAAGAAACGATGAGATATAAATGCAATAATACTACAGAATAAGGCAAAATAAATATGGCAAACTTGAAGAAACTTAGAAATTTCTACATCTAGCTTCCTTCACCTTCCCTCCACTGCCAAAAAAATCTTGTGTGTGTGTGTGTGTGTGTGTGTGTGTGTGTGTGTGTGTATTATATATAATTTGAAATGTGTCCTACTTCTTAAGGGAGCAAGTTATATATAACAAGAAAATCATTTATATGCCATAGATCCTTCATTCTCCACTAATAAAATGGAGGCTTCCTAAGGGCAGAAAAGGGCTATTTCATTTTGTCTATATCTCTAGCACAGTGTGTTACATAAATATGTATTTCACTGTCTATCAGACTGTTCAGCAATATTACTAGACATCACAAAATATTGTTTGTTCAGAAAGAAGTAGTATTTATTAAAATTACAGAAGAAATAATGGAAAATTTCTTAATATAAGTAAGCACAATAATTTCTCCTTTCCCAAATTAAAAAAGTATGAAAACTTTCCTAATCATATCAATATACTCGTCTAATAGCCAAATTATTTTGAAATAAATTTTAATAACAGAAGTTCAGATGTATTCAGTCTTCAGTAATTCTCTTCCTCATTTATAGGAGAGTTAAAAATTTTAAATGATTAATTATTAATCTCTAAAAATATGTCTTCACTTTATCATTGACCCTGGAAATCAGGCTATGTTAACAATAAAAAAGCAATACTATCATCAATTATAACAAAATCACTTAACATTCAACAGTCATCTAGTACAATATTAGCATTCTATTCATTACAACCTGCACAACAAGTAGTAGTAATACTTCCAATTATCTAATAAAGCAATCAGTTTTACTCTTGGATAGTGCTTATGAGAAGACATCTTTCCTAACTTCAAAGCTAAATCTGCCCTTGCCCACTTCTACCCTCCACTTACAGTTCTGCCTCCAGGACCAAACAAGCAGAACCAGTATAATAATGCCTTTTGGACATGCCAAACTTTACAAGCTTTCTTATGCCTCTTCAGTCTCCTAATTCATTCATTTACTCATTTAACAAGAATTGTTCAATGTCTATTATGTGGCAAGCACTGGGTTAAGTACTGGCTAATATTCTCCCAATTTTTTTCAACTCATCTTCACACGATATGGATTCAAGGCCTTTCACCATCCTGGTTGCCCACCCCAATGTTTATCAATGTTCTTTCTAAACTGTGAAGGCCAGAACTGAATACAACATTTCAGGGGTCCTCAAACTTTTTAAACAGGGGGCCATTTCACTGTCTCTCAGACTGTTGGAGGGTCAGACTATAGTAAAAACAAAAACTTTGTTTTGTGGGCCTTTAAATAAAGAAACTTCATAGCGGTGGGTGAAGGGGATAATTGTCCTCAGCTGCTGCATCAGGCCTGCAGGCCATAGTTTGAGGACCCCTGTTCTAGATGCTGAATGACCTGGGCAACTACATCAAGATCATCACTTCTTTATAGCCCAGAAACTGTGCTTTCTTAAATTTAAAAGCTGAATTAACCTATTTTGGCTGCTATATCACATTGAGTTTTTAAGTATTAAAATACCCAGAAAAACTGTCTGAAAACCATTCCTCTATAATTTTATGCTTGAAGGTGCTTTTTTTTTTTTAAACATGTTTATAAAAGTATATAATACTATTTGATCTAGCAATACCACTACTAAGTATGATCCCAAAGATATTAAAGACAAAAGGCAAAAAGACAAATATGTATAAAATTTTTATAGCAGCTTTTTGTGGTGACAAAGAATTGGAAATTGAGGCGATGTCCAGAAACTAGGGAATGATTGAATAAATTGTGGTATATGAAAGTAATAGAATACTATTGTGATATAAGAAATGATGAACAATCAGATTTCAGAAAAAACTGGAAAGATTTATATGAACTGATAAGAAGTGAAGTGAGTAGGACCAAGAGAACACTGTATATACTAACAGCCACACCCTGCGATGATCAACTTTAATAGACTTGGCTTTCTTAATCATAAAATGATCTAAGAATTCCAAAAGACTCATATTGGAAAATACTATCCACATCCAGAGAAAGTACTATGGAACATAGATAGAAGCATATACTATTTTCAGTTTTGTTTTCTTTCTTATGTTTTTTTTCCCTTTTGTTCTAATAATCCAACTAATGTGGAAATAGGTTTAATATCATTAATTAATATGAATATGAATAATATGAATATAAATAATATGAAACACTTAATTGAATCTGTTGCTAAAAGATAGTTTATCTTCTATCCACATCATTCCTCTAATGTATCAGTTTGGTTAACTTATCAAAAAAGGAAATGAACTTAGTCTGGCACGACTCTCTGATGAAGCTATGAAGTCATATTCAATAAAGGATACTGCCTCAAAGTGACAAACATGAATACATGTGTATGTACAAACCACACACATTATGCATATGTGTGTGTGTGTATGTTTGTAAATATAAATAACTAAATATTATAATTTCAGATATTATCAAAACCAGAAAAACATCAGGGCCTTAAAGGACAAATTGTTTTTTAAAAAGAAGAGCATGTGTGGTACATATAAATCAAACTTTTTTTTTTGGCATGTTGAATTATTGAAACATAAGAAATTCTAACTTCAATAAATTTTTATTATTTATATAATATATTTAACCATAGCCTAAGTACCATAATTTAGTAACATTCAAACTGAACAAAAGAATGACTATAAGCATACCTCTTACCAAATACTCTGCCAAATTTCTCTTGCTAAAGCAAGAAGCATTGCCAGAATTTGCCTTCAATGACCAAGGCATCTCTGGTCTCAATTTATTTGGTAGTTATGACCGTTGATATCCTATACTTTTCTCTCTCTTGACTCCAGAAATTTGCTATTACTTGAATATTATAAATTATATCCCCCTACAAGTTGGGGACAATATTGTAAGAACCGTTTGGCTATAAGTAGTATTTTCTCAATCACTAATATTCCCTGAATAACTAGAGTAATCTACTATATGATAAAACCAAATATCCAAGCTTCTGGAACAAAAACTCATTCTCTGAAAAAACTGTTGGGAAAACTGGACAAAATTATGGCAGAAACTAGGTATAAATCAACATGTCACACCATATACCAAGATAAGATCAAAATGGGTACATGGTTTACACATAAAGAGTGATCCCACAAACTAAGAAAGTATGAAATAGTTTATCTGTCAGATTTATGAAAAAGGGAAGAATTTAGGACCCAAGAAGATAGAGACAAAATTACAAAATATAAACTAAATCATTTTGATTGTATAAAATTTAAAAGTTTTTACACAAATAAAAACCAATATAATCAAAACTCTTATCAAAAAACTAGGGAAACAATTTTGCAACTAGTATCTCTGATAAAGGCCTCATTTCTCATGTATATTGAGAGCTGAGTCAAATTTAGAAAAAGACAAGTCATTCACCAATTGAGAAATGGTCAAAGGATATGATCAGGCAATTTTCAGAGGAAGAAATCAAAGTTATCTATAGTCATGTGAAAAAATGCTCTGATAAGAGAAATGCAAATTAAAACAGTCCTGAGACACTACCTCACACCTATCAGATTGGCTAATATGATAAAAAAGGAAAATGCTAGACATTGGAGGGGATATGGAAAAACTGGGACACTACTGTGCTGCTCATAGAGCTGTGAATAGATCCAACTATTCTGGAGAGCAATTTGGAACTATGCTCAAACACTGATTCAGCAATACCACTGCTAGGTCTATATCCCCAAGACATCCAAAAAAAGGGGAAAGGACCTATTTGTACAAAAATGTTGATAGCAGTTCTCTTCTGTAATGGCTAAGAATTAGAAATCAAAGGTATGCTTATCAATTATGAAACAGCTAAACAAGATGTGATATATGAATATTACTATGCTATAAGAAATGACAAAAATAGGGCGATTTCAGAAAAAGTGGAAAGACATACATAAACTGATGAATAGTGAAGTGAATAATACCAGGAGAACATTGTACATAGGAACAGTAATATTATTTAAAGAAGAACTGTGAATGATATGGTTATTCTCAGCAATACAATGATCCAAGACAATCAATCCCAAGGGACTAATGATGAAGGCAAACTAAATTAAGCACCTTCAGAAAAAGAGCTGATATTGTTTGAATATAGACTGAAGTATGCTATTTCTTCTTTTTTTTTCTTTTATTGGAGTCTTTTTGTACAAAATGATTAGTATGGCAATGTTTTACATAATTGCACATGTATAACCTATATCTGACTGCTTACCATCTTGGGAGGGGAGGAAGAATGGAATTTTGATCTTGAAATTTTAAATTAAAATGTTTTAGGAGCAGTTAGATAATGCAGTGGATAGAGTGCTGGCCCTGAAGTCAGGAGGACTGGACCTCAAATCTGGCCTCAGACACTTAACACTTCCTAGCTGCATGACTCTGGGCAAGTCACTTAACCCCAATTACCCTGTAAAATAAAACAAAATGCTTTTAAAATAATTAATATTCATTTTGGATTATTTCTCTCTCCATCCTCCTGCTCTTCAATATTTAAAAGCTCTGGTAAAATGAAATAACTTCTAATATATATCAGCTGACTCATCAGCTAGCCAATAAATACTTCCACTAGCATTGTAACAAAAACATTTATTCATAAAAGAATTGAACAATAAAGTAAAAGAAATAAAATTAGATTCAATTCAACAAGTATTAACTAAGTGTCAACTATATGCCAGGCATTATTTCCTTCCCTCAAATCCCTTCAAAAACCTATGTGACTTTAATATGGGAAGTCCCAGCATGGCAGACAGTACGGGTGCAACTTTCTGTGAAGGCCATGAATAGGCTATAAAGATGTGTACCTCAGATATTCATCACATAACTAGAATATAACTATAACTTGAAGAGTTATTATTTGGCACAAGTCACTCTAAAATTCTAACAATCAAAAATCACCTTTAAAAGTTGCTTTCCCCATATGCAGGATCCATGTTGGGGTTTGCCACCGCCTCCTTTTCTATCACGAATTCTAAGATGGATTGGTAAGTCACTCCCTATTTAGGTATCCAGCATTTCTACTATAATAATTCCTTCTTTTTGTGGGAATCAGATCCAAGACAGAAGTGTGCCCCTTGTTTCTGAACCTTTCAAGTGATTAAATTATCAGTAGAGCAAACCCAGAACCCAGTAGAACTGCTCTGCTTTTAGCAGATGCCAAGATAACTGAAGCAACTCTTTCTCTCCTTCATGATTATAACATGTCTCTGTGCCAGACTTGTGATTTATTTCCTTTTTCTGTCCTGGTTGTCTAATACCTCAATGAAAATGTCATTTTCCTTTCCATTCCTACAGATCTTTATTCCAATGTTCTCCAACTCTTCTCTCTCTCTCTCAATCCTAGATTTTCTCATATGAAGAAATAGCTTGATAAATAATACTACACATAATCCCTATAATCTTTATGCATCTGGTGCCTTTAAAATAAGATACACCTATGGCTAGCCATATACCAATCAGGAATACTAGCCCACCAGGTCTTAGTGATGTCTATCAATTCAAATTTGCTTCTTTTCATTAAGCTCCCTAGTGCACCATGCTTGTTATCTATATTTACTGCATCTGTAAATAGATATCTGAAGTCGTAAGGTTAGTCTTTAGTTTCTTACGAATTTTTGGTTATTTCTATTGATACGCTTCTTTCTAAATTGTAGCTACATTCAATGTTATCTAACATGATGAATGCAAGAAAGCAGTTTTTACATTTATGTTATTTTTTTTTCAGTTTAAAGTCCTTTTGATTAAATGTACAAGAGAAATGAAAATATAGTCCTATCAGCCTTCTTAGACATACTTCACTCCTGGCCAGGACAGTTATTCTTATATTTTCAGATGTGGTCCATTGATTTAAATCTCTTTCTCAAACACCATTAAAACAACAACAATAGCAACTACTAGCTGTTTAATATCAAATCTGAATTTTCCCTACTGAATCTCTTGTATTTCATCATTAGAAGTGATGAAAATACTAGCTATGTTTCTAAGATTTTAATTTCTTCTCTTCAACTTCCCAATCCTTAGCAGTAATATATTTCTTCTAAAAGGAAGATTTATAATCATATAAATCAATAAAATAAATAAATTTATAATCATATCACATAAATCATATGATATCAGAAATAGGTAATGATTATCAGGTTTGATAAATCTTGAGGCTCCTGGATAAATATCAGAACTCTCTTGTTATCATGTAGACAAATATGTCTGACTAACCCTCAACAGGGTCACCAAGCACTTCTATTTGTCTTCCTCCTCTAACCTCTTCTGGATAATCTCTTGCACAACAGCACCTATAGATCCACAACCACACTCTTTAAAAGACAAGTACTTACTTCCTCCTCAAAAAGTCCAGACTACCCTAGTACCCTAGTGTATCATTCCAAACATTTAGTAGGTTCTTCCTTTTCCAATTCTATTATGGATCATATTTTTCCACATGTATCTACCCTATTTCTTCTTTTATCTCTCTCCCCCCCCTTCTCTCTCTCTTTCTCTCTCTCTCTTCTCTCTCTCTCTCTGTCTCTCTCTCTCTCTTTTCCTCTCTCTCTTCCTCTCTTCCTCTCTCTCCCTCTCTTCCTCTCTCTCTCTTTCTTCCTCCCTCTCTCTTTCTTCCTCCCTCTCTCTCTCTTCCTCATTCTCTCTCTCTCTTCCTCCCTCTCTCCCTCTCCCTCTTCATCGCTCTCTCTCTCTTTTTATTCTGAGACAATGTTAACTAACTTGCCCAGAGTCACATAGTCAGGAAGTGTTAAGTGTCTGAGGTAACATTTGAACTCAGCTCCTCCTGACTTCAGGGCTAGTACTGTATCCACTGTGCACCTAGCTGCCCCAATTTTTTTTTTTTTAACACAGTTTAGGATTCCTCTCTTCCTCTTTAGATCCTTTTTTTTTTTTTCATTTTTTTAAAACAGTGAAACTGTGTGTGTCTATATAGAACAGAAGTTCTCTGAAGAACAGAGAAGTGGTTTTTTAAGCATTTTTACTTTCTCTTACAGAAGAGAAACCAACCTGAATTAGATGTCAATTAACTAGACAGAGTAGAAAGAAAAACATAATACATAGTAAATGGATCAAAATTCTCCCTGTTCTACATCTTTCTTTCTGAAAATAAGATCTTCAAAATGCATATCATCCTTGTAAAAAATTGTATTTTTTTCCAATTACACGTAATGACAATTTTTTAACATTCATTTAAAAAAATTTTTGAGTTCTAAATTTTTCTCTCTCCCTTCCCTTCTTTACTCTCCCTAAAATGGCAAGACATTCAATATAGGTTAGATATGTGCAATCACATAAATATATATTTCCATATTAGTCATGTTATGAAAGGAAACAAATCAAAAGAAAAAATACACAAAAAAGTTAAAATAATATATTTCAATCTGCACAGAATACATCATCATTCTTGATTCTCATTCCTAAGCTTTGATTTCTTCATATGTAAAATGGGAACAATATTTTTTTTTAAATCAAGTCTATAATTTGACCAGTACAGGAAACTCCCACTGAGGAACTTCCTCTAACAATCATGATTGTACCTGCTTTGCAACTTACAAAGTGTGCTAGGGCAACTGAGAGTTAAATGACTCACCAGCATGCAACCAAGGTGAGACTTGAACCCAGGTCTTTCTATTTACTCTGTCCAACCAAACAAAAGGAAATGCCTGACAAACCTGCAAGTGCTATAGAGGTGTGTTATTATTATCCATACTTATTGGATTGAACTTAACCCATTTATATGTAAAGCTTTTGGTTAACCAGAGAAAAATTTCTCAGGGAAGACACTTCAAAGGTAAGGGGTTCATGTATGTCAACCATAGAAAAACAGTCAGATTAATCTGTACTATTTCAATTGTCTGATAAAAATTTTTATTAAGTTGGAAACATTTTTTTAAAAAACTTAATAAGCTCTGAAACAATTTTTCTTTTGTCTACTCCAAAGTTCGTCTTTATTTACACAATAAGAGTAAAAAATGTCCATCCCTGAAAAATAGCTTCATAGAGAAAAGCAGAAAATCTAGATTTATCTATATTTTTAAGTACACACAGTATTAAAAATACCACAAACACTAGACTAAAAAGAAACTAGTTATTATCTTTCTATCTTCTCTCATGAACTAAATCTCAGTCTTATGTAGTAAAAATGATAGTTCAAAAGTTTCTGCTGAAGAAAAAATCTAAACTGGGAATCTTTTAACATGGTGACAAATCATTTGTCAGTCACATGGACATATAAAATAATTAAGAATTTATTAAACTACCTGGCATTAGCATAGCACTATGCTGTTTTCAAGGTATCAATTGCTAAACAAATATAGAATGGTACTCACCAGCAAGTGTGTAATCCATATCAAAACCAAAACACTTTATCTTTTCCATAGCTAAACTCCGGTTCACAAACACCCTACAAGAAGAAATAAAAAGTGATTAAATTAATCAAGTTTATTATTATTAATCAAATTGTCTATTAAAAATGTTAAATTAAATTAAATTAAAATATCTAAAATATTATGGAGCTGCTTCTACAAATTATTTTATTTAAGGGCACACAAGTAAATATCCTACACATCCAGATTTTGTTCATATAATGAATATTACACAAAAATAAATGGATAGGAGTTTAACCACCAATTTCTGGGGGGCCATATTAATATCAATGCCATGCCTCTTAAGGCCATGGCTGTTCTTTATCTTACAAGGGTCCAAATCTGTAAGACATGCCTAGCTCCATGTTCTCCACCTTGTGAAAGCTGCTTTGAAACCACAAGGAAAAATAACCCATGAAGAGGTACACAATATAATAAAAAAGACCCCTGGCTGTGGGTTCTGGCTCTGCTTCGAGTTTTGTGACCTTAAAACTGTTTCACTTTCTGAGCTTCAAGCTTCTCACCTACAGAAGGAGGGGCTGAGCTAGACCTTTCTTCCAGTTCTAAATCTTTGATCTAGCTATTCTCATAAGCAAAATAGCAACAAAATTCTCTATGGGCAAGCATTAAATCAAGCATATCAAACAGACTTCCTAATCAACTAAGACTATCAGCTGCTGATGGACCCCACCTCCCTTTCCTCTGAGTATAAATAGAGCTTGTCTTAGCAAAGTATCCCAGAAGAGTAATCCGAACACAATAAATATCTAAAATAAAAGACTGCATGGCACAATGGAAGGAGCATTGAACCTGGGTTCAAATCCTACAACTGCCAGTTATTAGTTGTGTGAATTTGGGCAATTCCATGGACCTCCATTTCCCACCCTTAAAAATGAAAGGACCGCACTAGATAATCTCTAAGGTTTCTTCTAGTTCTAAACCAATAGCCAATGATCCAATTCAACTGCCTTGACAAAAAAGCTTGTGATAGATAAATTTACTATAACCGAAAACTGACTGACTAACCTGTGCCTGTGGTTTAAAAAAACTGCAGGGAAAACAATATCCATAACTCACAAGTATATTATTCACATTAGATAAACAGACAGAAGTATATTAGCATGTGTGTATCTATGTATATCCATAATCTCGTACAACAATATACCCATTATTCATATATATGTATATTTAACATGTGCAATATGTGTCAAAATGCAGGTGTGTGCATCATGCATATGACACCTATGCTCACATACTGATAACATGTCTTGTTCTGTGCATGTGAATATATAGAGAATAACAGTGCCCATCAATCATTTTGTGAAAGGTGTCCTGAAAGTCTTAGGGTAATTTTTAAGCTATTAAACTTTAAAATGACCTAGAACTTTTGGAACATTCTTTGTACAATATAATGTACACCAAGCAAAGGCTGGCCTTTTAGCCTTTTTTGTTTTTGTTTTTTATTTTACAACAGAGAGAGGACAAAGGCTATTTTAAATACACTAAAGAGGTTTTTGTTAATTAGGGAGAGTAATAATCTCTATGGGATAATAAAGTTTATTTTAAATTAAAAGTTATGAGTTGAGTCACAAAAGCTCTGAGCCCACAATTAGGAAAATTTCTAACACTAATGCAAAGTGGGTTGTCTGCTTAACTTTATTTTTATATCTATTTCCAGTTAAACCCCTGGCCACTTTTGGACACAATTCACTTTGCTAGAAATGAAACAATAGATTATATTATAGTGTTTGGGGATTAATAGGCCCTGGGAGAGGAAGTTCAAGAAAGAGCTGATCTTTTTCTCAGGTTTTTCAACCCACTTTTTGTGTTCTCAGATGCTTATAGTAGTTCCAGATCTTCCTCTATTATAGCTCCTCAGAGATATTCTATAAGGCTTACCCTGTGAACTCACACTCAAGATTTCTAAATAGTTCTTAAAATAACTTCCTTAGGCTGTGAACAAGTCTATCTCACAATGGTTTTGTATGATTCAAGAAGGTATAAAGTCCTCTTTACACTTGGTTTCCATTGACAGGTTCACTCAATAACTACTCTTATCTAAATAAGGTAATTACTTTTAAGTAGAGGGATAATCAATAGAGATCTACCTTACAAATGTTTTTAAACAGATAAATTCATTATCCAGAGAAAAGTTAAGGGTTCCAATCCTTCTTTTACAGATGCACAATAACACAAAACTTCACAGTTCACTTACTTCCACCCAGTCTGTACTGATAATCAATACTATTCATCTATTCACAGTCATACAAATTCCCCCTAAACACATGACACAGGTGACATAATTACCCAACAAAGTATTAAATTCTAACCCTAATGAAACACAGTGAATGATAGGACTGAAGTTGAGGATTCTTAAACACAGACTAGGGAACCAACTGGACCAAATTCTTAATCAGATACCAAACAGCTGATGTTCCTAAAATATTCAGGGATCAAGACTTGAAATAAGAGCCAGGAAAAGGTTGAAGACTATTCTTTCTTGTGGTATGGCCTTGCAAGAGAGTCATGAAGCCATATAATTAATAGGTCATCTTCAACTTTCTGAGGGTAGAAATACGAAAGCTAGTCTCAGAACACAAAACCAGGAGAAGGAGGAGGGTGGGAGGAATTAGTGCCACATTGAGGTGGCACTAAGGGTAAAGAGAAGCCATTAGTAGATTCAACTGGACATTTTCAGATATCAGTTTCCTAGAGAAGCATTTAATGCAACCATCATCGCCAAAGATATTCTATTGCAAATGGATTTATGTGGAGCAACAGTGATATCTAGTGACAAGTTAAATTAGCCATAGAGGTGTTTTCTCCAGCTCTCTCAGAAAATTAATACTGAAGGACTTGAATTTATACCAGAGAATTCTTAAGTTTGATAAAAGCAACAAAAATTATATATTAATAAGCATCTACTGTATTTCACGATTTTCATCTTTGTCTTATTCACTGAATCTTTCACAATATTTTTATTCTGTCTTCTTTAGTTGTCCTAGTAATATTTAATTTTTTCACTTTATTCTGCTTTGGAGCTTGGAAAAAATTATTTAATAACAAATGATTGAAAAAAAAGGCATCAATAAACCTTTTTAAAATTCTAGGGTAGCTTGGTTTTTGCATGGTTCAGAAACAAGTCAATTTTTAAAAATAAAGATCTGTCTAGAATCAAGTGCCCTACACCCATCTTGATTTTCATTCTTGAATGCTTTCAGTCACAGAACTTTTGAGAATCAAGTTACTTTTGTTCTTGTATCTAAGAAACTAAAAGAAAAAATGTGGATCCATTTCTATTTCTTTAAGCCCCACCTGCCAAAGTGGGGATGGTGTAAAAAGGGTAACCAAAACTACCATTTAGGAAATATGTGCCTAAATTAAAGCACAAAGATATTTAATAAAAACAGGTTTAAATATCTTTAGCCTAGTGAATAATAATAAGGTAATTATTCCATAAACTAAGATTCAAAAAGATAATGACTACAAAACTATCAAAAGCATATATATGTGTCAGGTAAGGTGAAGGGGGGAGGAAAAAAGAGGGGACCTTGGACAAAAGTCTGTTCTCTCCAGATCTACAATAAATGTGTTAAGACTAAAACTTTCTTGGTTTAAGCAATGTTTAAGTATGTAAATCCTGTACTATAACATAAATAATGCCGTGATAGAACACTAAAGAGTGATTTGTTGCTTTGTAATGTCTTTACAAAAAAAAGAAATACAACCTCTTAGAGAAGTTAAAGGTTTCATAGGCCTCAGACACAGAACCAAAAGCAACTAGTATCAATGCCAGCCCATTTATTTTACTTCACAAACAGATAAAACTTCCATACAACATGAAAAGTATAACTACTTTTAGAAAAATGTTTCTTAAAATAAAAAATCCAGCTTCTGTCCTAGTAAAAATTCTTATCTCACTAATGTGTTTAAAGCACCACATTAGAGGCTTAGGAATTCACAGATAAATAATTATTTAAAAAGAGGCACTGTAGAAACTATAGAAGATGTGCAAGCACTATAAAACTTTGTACTACCATACCACGCAGAGTATGAATTCAAAATATTTGATGGTTATATTTTTAGTAAGATATCTCTACGCAGTTTAAGGAAATAGGAGACTAACTAAAGAAATACATCTATTTATTATGAAATAATGAGCTCACTGACAATCTGTTTAATAAAACAGTGGTTTTAAATATTTTCTCCTTGAAAAATCATCATGAAATATCAGCCTTGAAACTAAAGAAGCAAACTCCTAATAGTATAAAGATTAAATACTATTACCTCATCTGTCACTGGTTGTCTTCTTGAAGTCTTCTAGTTCATTTAGTTCTAGAAGTTACATTACAAAATTCCTTTAAAAATTTCCCTATAACAGAATATTTTGTTGCTTTAATCAAACTTCAGAATTTTCTGGTCTGAATGAGGGCCTTCAATATTAGTCTTCTGAGAGAGTTGGAGAAAACACCTCGGTGGCTAATTTAACTTGTCACTGGATATCACTGTTGCCTTACATAAATCCATTTGGAATAGAATATTTTTGGCAATGATGCAGTTTTACTCTTAACTCCTCCCCCTGGCTCAGGAGTCACAATTTCCTGGCAAAGAGCCCAAAAGCAGTAATTACAACAACAAATGAAAATAAAAGTATCAGAAGGAGAAAATCTTCTTGGCCTTTTATAGTGGCTAAAGAAATTGTGCAATTATGAGTTCAAGGGCGATGATGATAAACTAAAATAAAAACTAAGTGTTTTTGCTAAAAAGTTATGCTGAGACTATATTATTAAATAAATGTTTGTTAACAGAAAAAAACAACATTAATTTGAAAGAGAAAGACAAGCCTTTTCAATATTTTGAAAGTTCTATCATTGAGAAACATAATTTCTATAAAATGCCTTGAAGGAGTATTGAAATCAGAGATATATAATTCAAGATTTATTTCTCAAGATTTAAGTGAAAGAAGCAAATCTATTTGTTGTAAGCAAGAATAGTTTACTTTAGGGAAACTATAATTCTAAAAGAGTAATAAAATACACTTTTAAAGCTTCTTTATAATGCTATCACATAAGTAACAGAAAGAACTTATCTAGAATGTCAAACTTAAAATCTTCCAATGCCATAAGGGTAAATAAATCTTCAGGCTTTGATTACATATATCCTAGCATACCATTCTTCTAAAAATCTTTTGCAATTTTCTCAAGGGGACATGCTCAGGAGAAATGCATTTTGTTTATCTGAGTGCCCCAAGAGAATAAAAAGCCATATTCAGAAGTTGCAAGAGTCTCTACTATAAGAGTCAAAATATCCCATAACTATCATCATTAACACAGAAGAAAATATGAAATAGTTCTGTTAATTTCTCTCATTCAAAATGAATTCTAATCAGTCAAGAAATTGGGGGTATCAGCAATATATTATTTTCTACTCTGGAGAGAAATTTGGAAGGAAAACAAATGTGAATACCTTTAATATGATAATAATAACAACAATAATCGAATAACCTTACAACTCATCCCCAACTTGAGGCACATTTTATCAAATTACATGAAATTTTTTTTAAAGGAGATAACTGTTAGAATGATACTATTAGCCTTAATTTTCTTTTTTTTTTTTAATTTTTATTTAATGATTACTTTATATTGACAACATTATCCCTTGCACTCGTTTCTTTTCCGATTTTTTTCCCCTCCCTCCTTCCACCCCCTCCCCTAGATGGCAAGCAGTCCTTTATATGTTGGATATGTTGCAGTATATCCTAGATACAATATATGTGTGCAGAACCGAACAGTTCTCTTGTTGCATAGGGAGAATTGGATTCAGAAGGTATAAATAACCCGGGAAGAAAAACAAAAATGCAGATAGTTCACATTCGTTTCCCAGTGTTCTTTCTTTGGGTGTAGCTGCTTTTGTCCGTCATTTATCAATTGAAACTTAGTTAGGTCTCTTTGTCAAAGAAATCCACTTCCATCAAAATATGTCCTCATACAATATCGTTGTCGAAGTGTATAATGATCTCCTGGTTCTGCTCATTTCACTTAGCATCAGTTCATGTAAGTCTCGCCAGTCCTCTCTGTATTCATCCTGTATTAGCCTTAATTTTCAAAAAGTTAAACATGAGAGTAGAAGGAAGAAAAATGGGCAGAACCTGAGTATATATAGGGAAATTAAAAGATGAATTAGAAGAGAAAGGAGAGACAAAACTCATACTTCTAGGGATAAGTTCACTTTTCTAAAATCTACCTACCTTCTTTTATTATGTATAGGTTTTTTCATTCCTTGCTTTTCTTCTTGTCCCCTTCCTAAATTATTGCTTCCCTTCTCCGTAATCTTTCAAAAGCCAGGATAAAGGAGATTTCTAAAATGTAGCACAATCTTCATAACCAAACCACACAAACTGTATTCTGTGACAGGAATTAGGGCATAAAATTTTATTATCTAAATCATAAATCTGATAGTACGTCATGGTCAACAATATTCCAAAACCTATTACTAATATAAAAAACAAAAACAAAAACAAAAAACTCTAGAAATTCTAATTATGGTAAATAGTGTGCACCTATTTTTACCTCTTATCTAAAATATGGAACCTCTAGAAAATGTCAAGTAACAATTCTGAAGGACTAATTCTGACACGGTTCAGAAAGAATTTTCTTCAAAATCATATTACCTAGTTCCATATGCTGAAATACACCCATTTCCCCAATATCTCCCACAAAAGAACTAATTCAAGCCATTATCTATCTAGTTATGTCTTATGAAATTTAGATATTTGACATCACAAAGTAGGAATGTCTTCTAGGAATAACTGCAATGCCATGATAAAATATCTCAGATGTAAAAACTGTATAGAAAAAAGAGACCAAAAAAATCATCTTATCACAAAATGATCCACTAACTTTTTAAAAAAAAGTAATGAAGAACCCAGAAATCATCAAATGGGTGGCTCTTGCAATTCAGAGATACTGCAGAGGAAAGCACTTTACTAAATAAAAATCTAAGAACCTGAAAGCAAAATTGCTTTGCTCATGTAAGTTACTTCAAAACTCTATTGCTCACTAGATATTTCCAATACATTGTTTAACACTTCAAAAACAAGTAGCTATGTTTTCTAAGCATCTGAAGATAATGACTTAAATCTTGGGGTAAATAATGCTACATAATCAGAAACAGATTCAATATGAAAACTTCTAAAACTATAGCCAAAGGTATGTCCTTGTTAGTCCACAAAATAAATATTTTAAAAATTAGATAAGCCTGCCTATCATCAGGCAAAAACTGAGTATTTTCCATAAATTTTTACTTCAGCTGAACATAAATATAAATAAGCCAAGAAGACAAGGTGGATAATAACAATAGCTTCGATTAACAATTTTTGCAACAAGGATTATGACATAGAGATTTATATTTGGCAATAAAGAATCCAAAAATCAATAGTAAAAGACAATATTAGCAATAAAGAATCCTCAAAATGATGCTTTAAACATGTCATAAAGCAGGACAAAAAATGTTTAATTTTAATAATTTATGTCTGAAAATTAATAATTTTAATTTTTAAATACATCATAAAAGTACAAAACTAAGATTATAAGAAATAGCCTCATTAAATCATAAACATGCTTTGCTGAAAAGAATCTGACATTGTTTTTGTCCAACATAATGAAGGCAATATAATGTCTGAAGAGAAAATCAAAATATATCTCGAGGGTAAAAATTAATGGAAAATAACAGGAGACAGTAAGTTGTATTCTACTTTAATTTATGGTGTTCATTGAGAGTTTTAGAAATGGTGATTATTCAAGAAGAGTTGGAAGCATAAGAGAAAAAAAGTTATAAAAACAACAAAAAACCACAAAAATGTTTCATATTCCAAAATACAAGAAATTGAAATTCCTTTCTAAAGTATTTTCAATCTGCCCAGAAGGAATAAAAAATTCTTAACCTCTCCAATATTCAAACATTACATTTTTCCCCCCTCTAGTACAAATGTGCTATTTAACCATAGTGAATTTAAATTTTTTGATATCCTTCTTTTCTCTGTTAAATTCACTGGAGAGCTTACCCTGCATGTTTCCAATGATTATGCAGGATTCTGGGAGCACAAACAAATGCTCAGTTTTTGAAGAGCAATGCTTATATCTCATACCCCTTTTGCTTCTCTATTCTCCCTATTTTCTTCCAAAATGATAATAGTAGTATGTGCTGTAGCCTACTTAAGAAACGTCAGCTGTAGGCAGAGATTCCTCCCATCTTGGCCTTCCCCTACATTAACATTCTGACAGCATATCTAATTATCTTGCTATTCAATGCAGATGACCAGGGTTATCTCTTAGATGAATGGAGTAGAAGGAAAAGGAAAAATAAACTCACCCTTCTTTGAACATCCTCAAAGATTTAGTTCTTCAAGCTGAAAATACTGGATCAGCAAGCTACACTGGACTGCTTGAGAACCATCGCTCATTTGTTAGCATAGAGAACTCGGTCCCTGAGAGTCCCCAACAAATTCTGGCACCAGGCCGAACCCTTACTGGGCACAGACTGGGTGACCAAGAACCTCAGTTGTAAATGCTTGAAAACTCAGCAACAATAAAGAGGAATGGAAGAAGAGAGACAATCAACATTCAGAACTGATTAAGAATGGCTGACAAGTCTGGGAAACATACAAACTAAACTGCCAGTTTCTGTAAAGGAATCCAAACTGGCAAAGATACACAGAAAAAGGCAAAGTAAATTTATTCCCCAACAAGACCCTCAAATAATAATCAAACGATGTTAGTTTTGGAGACAAGGGACGGCCCTGCTCCCAATTCACATTATTTTTTCATAAGTTGGCATTGAAAAGAAATAGATGCAGCAAATACTTAATGTTAGTTTCATTTACTATTTTCTCTTTATGTTGTATGAGGGAAGGAACAAGAGATAAGTGCTGATAAAATTTCAAAAAGACCCTAAATTACTTCTACAGTGAAAGAAGATATTATTTTCTAGGTGAATTTTACTAACCACTTTTAAAGAAAACATTTGGATTATAAATATATATATTTCATTAGTTGAGAAAGCCTGTTGCTAAGTTGATGTAACAAATGTGTTGATAATAAGCTTATACAACTAATTGTGGTTCAGTTATTTCATTCATGTGAGCTTTGTGATCCTATTTGGTGTTTGCCATTTCCTTCTCCAGCTCATTTTATAGATGAGGAAACTAAGGCAAATGGAGTGAAGTGACTTGCCCAGGGTCATACAGCTAATCAGTGTCTGAAGTAGAATTCAAACTCAGATCTTTCTGACTCCCAGCCCCATGACTCTCTATTGTACCATCTAGCTGCCAGAGATGAGGACTAGGCCTTGTGGTTTCATTGATGCAAAGGATTCATTTAATGCAAAAAACTCCCTCTACCAGTGCAAATCAGCACCTTCTCTGAAATTTAAAGTCTAAGAGAGTTACCTATACACTGAGAGATTAAGTTGCCCAGATCAACCTATCAGTAAGAGAAAGAGCTTAGATTTCCATGATTCTAGGGCAGCTTTCTATCCAGGAAGGAGGAAATGCTACCCCTGCTCTAAACCTCTATGATTTGACAGAACAAGCACTAGAATAAATCTGATCAACAATGAAGATTCTTTATTATTAAAAGTTTTCAATTCAATATATTAGAGTTTTTTCCCCACAAAGGAACATATTTCTAACTATAATTGAATTTAAGGAAACCACAATTCACTCCTAAATCATAAAATGAAAACATTAACATATTTCAACATATTCATAATAAATATATTTGTTTGATGGGAACTATTCCCTTAAAAGAAGCATGGAATTGTGGCAAAGAAGACAAGAGTTCAGTATATTATTTTTGTTCAGGATATGTTTTTTTGCTTTGGTTCTCTAGGAGGTTTTTGGAAGCAGTTGAGGTCGTAACTGCCTTGCCAGGATCATGCACGACTCTTTATGTGTCTAAGGCTGGATTTGAACTCAGGTCCTCCTGATACCAGGGTTGGTGTCCTAATAGCTGTGCCATCTAGCTGCCTCCTCAGAATGTGATTTTTAAAGGAATATTAATATTAAGTTAAGTTGTGGACAATGTGTCTGCCTATCTATAGAAGTGTCATCTGGGAGTTGCCCTTTATAATAAAATCACAAGTCTAATCCCTATGTTTTTAAATATAAAACATGAGACATCAGGAAGAGACAGAGGGGCAAGGAGTAGAACAATATATTATGCTAATAAAACATTGGGAAGAAAGCTATTTAACCTTTCTAGGCCTCAGGATCCTCATGTGTAGAAAGAAGGGGGCTGGACTAACTGACCTCGAAGGCAGGTTCTTTCCAGCACTAATCCCCCAGATTTGAGCAGACCAGAACTCTAGTCCATTCACATAGACCCTGTATCCTCACCTGTCACTGCTTAAGAATGCTGACAGCATAAAAGCATTTAAATGACATACAAACAAAAACATCTAACGTTCACAGACACCTGTTAACTCCTAATGTCCCTTGTTATTTTGACGGTGACATCCCATGCCCACATCGTTCAAAAGATATGTCTGTTATGGTTCTCTTCAACAATGAGATGTTTCAAACCAGTTCCAATTTTCAGTGATGAAGAGAGCCATCTACACCCAGAGGGAGGACTATGGGAATTGAATGTGGACCACAACGTAGCATTTTCACTCTTTCTGTTGTTGTTTGCTTACATTTTGTTTTCTTTCTCAGTTGTTTTTCCCCCTCTTGATCAGATTTTTCTTGTGTATTAAGATAACTGTATAAATATATATACATATATTGGATTTAACATATATTTTAACATAGTTAACATGTATTGGACTACTTGCCATCTAGAGGAGGAGGTGGGGGGAAGGAGGGGATAATATGGAACAGAAAGTTCTGCAAGGGTCAATGTTGAAAAATTATCCATGCATGTGTTCTGTAAATAAAAAGCTTTAATAAAATTTTAAAAATTTATCCAAAAACCTAGAAAACTGTCACAGCATGGGGGAGCCCTGGATTCACTTACTGGATATATGACCATGAGCAAATAACTTAATTTCTGAGTCTTAATTCTCTTATTTCTGAATTTCCCTCATTACTTTATAGGGCACCAATAATCATCCAGTCATCCAACTTTGAAACCAAAATGTCTTCTTCAATCCTTCATTTTTCCTAAACCTCTACTCCTCATCCAATCCACTGCCACATCTTTCTTCTTGATTTCAATTCTACATCTCTTGTATCCATCCCCTTCTTTCCAATCATTCAGCCACCATCTTAGTTAAGTACCACTTGTCTAAAGCACTGCCTTAAACTCCTAATCAATCTCTTTGCCTCCAATCTATCCCCTCTCCAATTCTCAAAATACAAGTCTGACCATGTAACTCACCTTCTCAGGAATCTCAAATGATCCCTGTTGCCACTAAGGTTAAATAAAAAAGTCCTCTTTCATTTAAAGGCATTCACGAGTCAGCCTCGTCTTTCAGGACTGATTACACATTATTTTGTTTTACCCACTCTACAAACCATCTAAAGTGGTCATCTCTCTCCCCTTCACATCACACTCCTCCCTTCTTTCTACCTCTGCACAAGTGACCACAGACCCTTGAATATATCCCCATCCACAGCTCTGAATCAAGTTTATGTCAAGTGCCTCTATCCACAAACCTCTCAACAATTCAGATACTGGTGGCTCCCTCCCCAAAATTATCTTGCTTTACTTTGTACATGTTCAATCTACTTATATGTATATATGTTATTTTCCCTGGAGAAAAAAGTAAGCTCTTTATGAATTTGTTTCAGTTTGTTTCTTTTCTTCTAGTACCTGATACTATTAGACCTGGCACTTAATAAATGTTTGTTGGTTTAAAAAAGGTGATAACACTTATACTATCTCTCTCAGGGAGCTGAAGCAAGAAAACCTTAAAAGATTCTGAAAATATGAGTCCTCTCTAAGAATAGCCATACCATAAACTATAAACACAGGCTGAACATAGTTTCTATCCAAAACCAACCCAGAAAGACAAAATTGCTTTATTAAAGCCGATATGATGTACAAAATTGAAAAATTAAAGGAGATTAAAAAAATAAACATTACTCCTTTTCTGCACAAAGCTCAAACTCAAACCCTAGAGACTTAAATTTTTTTTTGGCTGAGGCAAGTGGGGTTAAGTGACTTGCCCAGGGTCACACAGCTGGGAAGGGTTAAGGGTCTGAGGCCACATTTGAACTCAGGTTCTCCTGGTTGGTGCTCTATCCACTACACCACCTCGCTGCCCCATAGAGATTTAAATTTTAAAGCCAAAGATATTATATCATGTGATATAAAAGCAAAAACCATCAATTTAAAAATAAGTTTGAAGAATTACTCACAAACATCATATTTTTTCCTTTCATGTAACCTTTATATAGCACTTTAAGAGACTGCAAAGCACTTTATAAACATTATTTCATTTGATCCTTAAACAACCCTGGGAGGTAGATACTCTTACTATCCCCATTTTACAGATGAGGAAACTAAAACTAAAACTAAACGACGCTAAGTGATTTTCTCAGGGCTCTTTATGAAGCCAAATTTAAAGGCACACCTTCCTATGTCCTAGAACAGCTGAGTAGTGCTGGCCCTGGAGACAGGAAGATTCATCTTCCCAAATTCAAAAATGACTTGGACACTTAGTAGCTGGGTGATTCTGAGCAGGGCATTTAGCTTCATATGAGCTAGAGCAAAAAATGGTGAACCATTCCTAGTATTTTTGCCAAGAAAAACCCAAATGGCATCACAAAGAGCCAAACACAACTGAAAACGACTGAACTTCTCTACTCCATGGCGCCACAACATAGTCAAATCCACAGGTCTATTTTAGGGCTTTAAACAAGTGTGCTCAATTCCCTGAGATTTGAGAGGCAGTTAAATAAACACTCAATAAGTATTTTTAAAATATGGAATCTGATGAGCAATAAGGTCTCTTGGGCACTCTGATCTTTGATTTTGATTTTAAAAATTACAAAAAGACCACAGACATGGCATTTTGAGAATTTGCAACCAAAACATTAAACCAGGTAAAGCATATTGTAATTTAAAAACAAAAAACAAAAAACACGTTAATTTCACATTTCAGTGGATAGAGCACTAGGTCTGAAATCAGGAAGACCTGAGTTCAAATCCAGCTTCAGACACAAACTAGTTGTATGATCTTGGGCAAATCATTTTAACTCTGCTCAGTTTCTTTATCTGTAAAATGAGAACAATCGTACCTAACTCAGGATTGTGGTGAAGATCAAATGAAATCATTGTAAAGTGCTTACAACATTGTAAACATTACATAAGTGTCAGTTATATTATGAATCTCACAAATTGTGAAGAAAATGCCAACTTCACCATCTTCAAGAGATATTTTTACCAACCAAAACCTGCTATAAGTAAAAATGTAAAATTAAAATATCTAATTTCAGCATCTTGGACTTAATGTTGAAAATTGGCAAAAAGCTTATTTGTTCAATTCAAGATCTTGAAAAGGACAATCCTCTCTCTCTTGGGTTTAAATACTTCATAACTTTAGGTATTAAACCAAAAAAATGTAAAGGAAGCCCTCCCGTGCACCTCCACAAAACACCTAAACAGCTCAAGCAATTTTTTGGCCATTAGCAAAACTGATGGAGTATGGATGCAGATTGAAGCATACTTTTTTTTTCTTTATTATTCTTGGGAGTCTTGGTCTCTTCCTTTGTAACATGGACAACATGCAATGTTTTATATGACTATATAAAAATCTATCAAATTGTTTCCTTCCCAAAAAGGGGGTGGGAAAAGAAGGAGGGAGAGAATTTGGAACTCAATTCTTTTTTTTGAGTTGAAATTCTGGTGAACATAGGCTCAGTTTATTTGTTCATCTATAACTTTAAGATAATTTTAAGGCTAAGATAAGGTTATACCTTTGATTTTTATGTGTTTTTCTTTTTTCTTTTTCCCTTTTTTTAGAAAATTTTATAATAACTTTTTATTGACAGAACCCATGCCAGGGTAATTTTTTACAACATTATCCCTTGCACTCACTTCTGTTCTGATATTTCCCCTCCCTCCCTCCATCCCTTCCCCTAGATGGCAAGCAATCCTATGTTGCAGTATGTCCTAGATATCCTAGATATATATATGTAGAACCGAACGAATTCAATTTTTTTAATGGATGTTGAAAATTTTTATTTACAATTAAGATAAAACTGTGAGCTGAGAGCCAGAGAAACCTAAATTTAAATCCTCCCTCAGTCACTTACCATTGGATCTTAGTCTCAGTTTTCTCATATGAAAAATAAAGTAGGTAGACTTAATAACTTCCAAAGTCTATTCTGCCTATGAATCTATGATCCTATGAATCTCAAAAATTATATCTTTACTAAGTAGTAATATCTAGGTAAGAAAAAAAATCAAACTCATCAGTTAAAACATAATGTATTTTTAAAGCAACAATCTATAGTAAATCCCCAAAATAAAGGGTAATGGTGGGGTCATCCCACTTAGGAGATCTGAAAATAGCTCAACTGCTCAGGAGGTGTGAACAAAGCCTGCACACCTCCCTAGAGGCTAGAGAAATTCTGCTTGGACTGACTGAGGGAGTTGTTCACACCTTCTAGGCCAGTACAAAACCATCCAGCCACTTGGAACTAGCAGACTTGGAAAGTCCCGAAGCAGAGGAATGAGAACCTCAAGAGGTGGGTAGAAAAGAAATGGTGGCACCTAAAGCAATCAGCAAGAATGGCCAAAGAGAAAGCAGGACTGAACTATTATAGAAAAGGGAGAAATCTGAGTGCTACTGACCCTACTTTCATCTGGGAGAGCAAGACTGGCCGAAACCATCAGGGTTACCCACCCCTTCAAGGATATGGGGTTCTCGTATAGGTACATTTCCAATAACCTAAATTTTTCCTCAACTACAAAAAAGAAAGGCTAAAGATAAAAACAAATAGAAATTAAAGCAGAGCCCCGATCCTCTGTCTAAATGTTAGCCATTCTCCTAACTAGGGGCTTGGAGCAATTATGATTGTGCTCTAACCTTTTCATTTAATATAAATACCATAAATTGGCAATGGAGTGAACCCTGTAAACACAGGAGCCACAGAAACGTAAGGCTGTATCTGAAAAATAGGATTAAAAACAACAGCAGGCACTCATATATTGTAGTATAGTTACAAAACACTTTTCCATTATTTCTTTGATCTTTTCAACAATTCACTGAAGTGTGCTGAGCAGTGATTAGAGACAAGGAGGCTCAGTCAAAAAGACTGAGCTCAAAATGTTTAGCCAGTCCCATGCTTGAGTTTTCTTACTCCAAGAGTCTAGTGTTTTTCCACCATACTGAATTTACAGATGAGTATGAGGTTGAGGAGGCAATTAACAAAACCAGGATACTTCAAGAGACCAAAGACCCAATTCCAAAGTGAGATTTTTAAAAAAGTGATCACAAAACATACAAGCCTTGGAGTTTACAAATCAAAGTCTGTTTTCCATTGTTTCCCAATACATAATTCTCTTCAAAAAATATAATTCAAAAAATAAAATAAAATAAGATTCAAAATCTAAACACATACACACACACACCATTTGACCCTACAAGACAAAAAACGGGAACAATGAGTGGAAATTTTAAAGAGCACATTTAGGCTTAACATCAGGAAAAACTTTCTATTACATGGTCCACAAGTGTAATGAGTTGCCTTTACAGGTAGTATATTTCTTGAAGATCTGAAAAGAGTTCATAACCACTTGTCTAGTATATTACAGAAGAAATACCTCTTATAGAAATTTCTTCCATTTGTCAAATTCTATGGCATTAATGTAAAACTGAGGGTCCATATACCCCTCTATCTATTAGTAAAATCACAAAAACCCAGCTCAGCTACCTTAATTGAATTAAACATATAAAATAGCTATGAACAAGTACTTAATTTAAGAAGACTATAGAATTTTAGCCTTGGGGGAAAAGGTAAGTGATAGTACACAGGAAACATCTGTTAAAAGAAAAAAAGTAAAATTATTTCTTTTAGATTATATATTAAAGCAACAAGCCAGTTAAAGTTGATCAGTCCAGTAATGAACCAGTTCAGTTGTAGAAGACACTAGTTTGAGAGTTGGAAGTAAAGGCAGGAAATCATCAGACAGGCAGCAGCTAGGACATGAAGGTGAGATCCTAAGAGCCTGAACCAGTAGGAAACAAGTGACTAAGAGTGAGAGTCATTCAAGGAAAGGTACTTCAGGCAATGTGGCGCCTCAAGTAGAGGGGGTGCCAACTACAGACTTAACCAAAGCACCTGTCCTCGGCAGAAAAGCACACCTAGCCAAGGGGATTCTTGAGGTTTCTAATAAGCTGGAGCTGGGAGGTGCCCCTTGGCACTCTTGTCCTTGTACCTCCATAGTAGAACATGTCCACTCCACATGCATTTGGGGCTGTTCTCACTATCCTACCCTTCATGACATCATTGTGGAAAAAATAAAAAGCTTGTAACTAAACATGTAAAATATTTAACTAAAAATGTAACTATGACTTATTTGTAATGGGAAGCATCCTGGTAAAAGGCAGTAACTGACAAAACTCAGGACTAAACCGCTCTGGGGACATGGTTCACCAACAGGATAGAGACTTAGGAAGGAGCCCCAAAATGGGGGAGCCTTATAAAGATATGTCTGTATGCATGCACACATACACACACACACACACATACACACACACACACGCCAATAACACTGCTGATAACAGCTAACATGTACACAGAATGCCTGCACCAGGCCCTGCACCAAGTGTTTTATGAGGGTTACTTCCCTGGATTCTCACAGCACCCTAGGAGGCAGTGCCATCCCTGATGGGGGTTCCAGGTTCACACTTCACAACAGCCTTCCTTCTAATCCATCATGTCTTTCACAGGAGCAGGACTAGCATAAAGAGAGGCCTCAGCTGAAGAAGCTGCCTCCGCTGACACAGACTTAAGCTGCCCCGAGCACTGACAGTTTAGGTGATTTGCCCAAATTCACACAGCCAGGATGTGCCAAAGGCAGTTGGCCTTCAGTCCAGTTTTATGAGGCCATCTTCTCTACCCACTATGATACACTATCTCCAATTCTATTTCATGTTACAAAAATTTAGATATATATCTTCTCTCTCCTACCAAACTGTACAATCTTTATGGAAATAAGACTGGGTCTCATCTTTACATCTTGACATCACTTCACTCTCCAATAATCCCAGGGTCTTAATACCAAGAAAGCAAAGGATGGTTGGAAGAGAACTACTCCTAGAGTCACAAGACCCAGGTTTAAATTCTACTCCCGACAGTGTGTTAAATAGGATTTTGTGACCTACAGAAAATCATCCTCTCTGAGACTCAGTTTCCTCATCTTTAAAACAAGGATATTTACATATCTGCTTCACAGGATTGGTGTGAAGAAAGTTCTTTGTAAACATAAATTTAAATTATATTAAATACCCATGTGCTTTAAAAAAATTTTATTAGGGGGGCAACTAGGTAGCACAATGAATAGAGTACCAACCCTGAAATCAGGAGGACCTGAGTTCAAATCTGGCCTCAGATACTTAACACTTCCTGGCTGTGTGACCATGGGCAAGTCACTTAACTCCAATTGCCTCGGCAAAAAAAAAAAATATATATATATATATATATATATATATATATATATATATATATATATATATATATATTAATAATCAGACTAAAACTGAATTTAAGAAAATTAGATAAGAGAATACTATAGCAATCCAGGTATTAGAAGATGCATACATTGCCTAGAATTGTGGCTGGGGAAATAGAGAAAGATGATAAAATCTAAATGATATTTTAGTGATAAACTTCACTTCATGGCTGGCTGATTATGCTGGAACATTGAAAATTAGCTTTCAAGTTATAGGTCTGAGGAATCAAAACTAAATTTTTTTCTTACTGAGCATATAAATACATAACACAAGCACATGACTTACAATTTAGAAGTAGAGATATGTTTGTTTCCTTTTTCCCTCCTCACTTTCCAGAGTTTAAAATGTGAAAAGATTTGCCTGCATCAAATTCAATGATAAAACATAAAACTTCTTATATTTATATTTAGAAGAGATAGCATGGTGTAATGGAAACATCATTCCACTGATTTTGAGAGTTGGAATACTTGACTCTGAGTCACAATTAACATTTACCAGATTTAAGACTTCAGGCAAATCATCTAAAATCTCTGTTTCAGTTCTTCCATCTGCAAAATAGATATGTCAATAGACTATCTAAGAACATAGTGTTTCTGTGAGGTAAGCGCTCTATAAATATTAAAATGCTAAATAAAGATGAACTGTATTGCTCAAAATAAGGAAAACAAAATTCTCACTTAACTAATTAAGAGGAAATGCCAAAGAAAACTCTTTACTTCAGATATACAGGAGAATTCTATCACACTTAAAAAAAAAGAAAGAAAGAAAGAAAAATGAATAACAATACTATGGGGTTTTTTTTTAGTTTGTTTGGTTGGTTTTTTTGGGGGGGCAATTGGGGTTAAGTGACTTGCCCAGGATCACACAGTCAGAAAAGTGTTAAGTGTCTGAGGTCATATTTGAATTTAGGTCCTCTTAACTTCAGGGCTGGTGTTCTATTCACTGCGCCACCTAGCTGCCCCATATATAAATTATTCTTTGAAAAATGGCAAAGAACGACTCAACCTCTTTTAGGAAACAAATATAATCCTGCTACCTAAAGCATGGAAGGATAAAGCAAAGAAAGAACAAAAACATACAAACAAGCTATATACATATACAAACAATATATACAGGCTATATTAGAAATGAGCACTAGAGGGAAGACAAGGAATTAAGAGGGATCTATAAAGCTTTCTATAAAAGATGGGATTTCAACTAGGACTTAAAAGAAGCCAAGAGGCAGAGATGAGGAGTGAGAGTGAGCACGCAGGCATAGGAGACAGCTGGGGAAAACACCTGGAAGTAAAAAAGATGAACTATTTTGTAAAAGACCAGAAAGAAGCTGCATGTAATTAGATGGCAGAATAGGTAGGAGTGGATCAAAAGAAGACATGCAAGCAGACTGGAAAGGCAGGGCTGACCAAGTTACGCAGGGCTGACCAAGTTACGAAGGGCTTCCAACACCTAATGGAGGATTTGATATTTGATTCTGGAGGTAATGGAAAATCACCGAACTTTAGTGAATCAAGAGGTGACACAATTTGACTTGTTTTTCAAAAAGAATCCTTTGGTAGCCAAGTGGAAATGCAGTGATGAGGAGAGAAGCTTGGGCTCCTCTATCCCCCAGACCATCTCTAGGACTATATAAGAAAAGCACACTACTACTAGAGTGGAGTTTGGAACTAGTCCAACTTTTATAAAAAATGATTCATAGTTATGTCAGACCAGAAACCAAACTGTTTGTAAAAAATTTGCCCCAGTAATAAAACCACTACTAGGAACCACTACTAGGCATATTCCCTGAGAAAGTCTAATGCAGAGGAAATGATCCTTTTGTATGCCAAAAGATGTGGTAGCCATTTTTTTTGTGATACCAAAAACAAACAAACAAAAACAATCTAGAAATAAAGCAGAAGAATGGATGAATAAATTGTGATAATGAAAATAATATAAGATTCCATAAAAAGGAACATGAGGAATTCAGAGAAATTTTTAAAGTTTTAAGGACCAATGCATTCCCAAAAAAAGCAGAACCAAGAGAATTAAATATCAAATGATCAAAATAATATGAAAAAAACTAAAAGATTGCATAATTTAAATTAATGCAATAAACTAATCTGAATTGTGGAAGACTAATGATGAAGCAAATTTCCTCTTAATAGAGGGAAGGCTAACTATAGGAATGTAGTATTTCATATGCTCTTCAGACATAAGTTGATATATTAGTTTGTTCTGCTTAACTATTTTTTCTGTCAATAGGAGGACTAGTAATAGAGATGAGGGTAATGTTTTTTAAAAAGCATTAAAAAACCCTGAATTTGTTGTCACTCTACACTAGGAGAGCTCTAAGAGTCTTCTATTGCTCAGACCCAAGCCTAGATAAGGAACTTATCAAAATTTGCCCTGGATTCAATAACTAAGAAGCGCTGAAAATCTGCAAGTCCCCAGCCTAAATTATCCCTGAGATTCTGAAATGACACAACACTCAATGCCCCACAAAATGAGCAAGAGGACCAACCTGGACCATCTGTATACAAGTGCCATAGAACCTAGCCCTGATATCAAGTCCAAATTGCGAAAGAAAGGTGGGAGGAAAGCAAACAAACAACAAAATTCCACCATAAAAAGCCATTAAAGTAACAGAGCCACTCAAGATGTAATCCAAGATTGTGAACACATCCAGCCATTCTGGAGAGCAGTTTGGAACGATGCTCAAAAAGTTATCAAACTGTGCATACCCTTTGATCCAGAAGTGTTACTAATGGGCTTATACCCCAAAGAGATACTAAAGAAGGGAAAGGGACCTGTATGTGCCAAAATGTTTGTGGCAGCCCTGTTTGTAGTGGCTAGAAACTGGAAAGTGAGTGGATGCCTATCAATTGGAGAATGGTTAAGTAAATTGTGGTGTATGAATGTTATGGAATATTATTGTTCTGTAAGGAATGACCAGCAGGATGAATACAGAGAGGACTGGCGAGACTTACATGAACTGATGCTAAGTGAAATGAGTAGAACCAGGAGATCATTATATACCTCAACAATGATACTGTATGAGGATGTATTCTGATGGAAGTGGATCTCTTCGATAAAGAGATCTAACTCAGTCGCAATTGATCAAGGATGGACAGAAGCAGCTACACCCAAAGAAAGAACACTGAGAAATGAATATAAACTGCTTGCATTTTTGTTTTTCTTCCCAGGTTATTTATACCTTCTGAATCCAATTCTCCCTGTGCAGCAAGAGAACTGTTCCGTTCTGCACACATATACTGTATCTAGGATATACTGTAACCTAATTAACATGCATAGGACTACTTGCCATCTGAAGGAGGGGGTGGAGGGAGGGAGGGGAAAAATCGGAACAGAAGTGAGTACAAGGGATAATGTTATAAAAATTACCCTGGCATGGGTTCTGTCAATAAAAAGTTATTTAAAAAAAAAATTAAGTTGCAAGTAAAAAAAATAATAAAAAAATAAAAATAAAAATGTCTATAGCAAAAAAAAAAAAAAAAAAAGATGTAATCCAAGAATTAGAGAATGACTCCAAAACCTTTACAGCAAAGCCTCAAAGAAAAAACATAGCTTGAATACAACTTCAACTAGAATTTCTGGAAGAAATGAAACAAGATTTTTAAAAGACTTAAAAACTCTTTTTACAAATTAAATGAGAATGCAATGAAAATGAAAAAATGGAAAAGAAATAACAGCTATTGAAGAAAGAGTTGGGAAGAAAATTAACACTTTGGAATAAGAAGTATAAAACTTTATTCAAGCCACAAACTCCCTGAAAATTAGCATGGACTAAATATAAATCTATGGCTCCATAAGATAAACAATAAGAAATGCTCAAAGTCAAAAGATTAAAAAAATAGAAGAAAATGTAAAGTAACATAGTCAATAAACATTTATAATCATGTTCCAGGCATTATAAGCACATAGCAAAAACAACTATGTGAACAACAGAGCAAGGGTAAGAAAAATAAATAAATATCACCCGACCACTTGAAAGCCATGACGCCCCCCACAAAAAAATTTTCTTAAGAACCCAGATACCATATTTGAATAAATCATTTTTAAAAACTGCTCAAATGTCTGGGTAGCATGAGAAATTTGAGCAGAAAATTAAATGGAAAAGGACCCACTGGTTACCTTCTGAAAGAAATGAAATGAAATTAAAACACCTAGAAACATGATAGCCAAAATTCAGGGCTTTTAGTTTAAAGGGAAAAAAAATATTGCAAGCCATCAGAGAGAAAGAATTCAAGTACTGAGAAGCCACAATTAGTATTCTGCAGTCATTACTCTAAAACAGTGGTTCTCAAACTTTTATTTTAGTATCTTTATCCTATTAAAAATTATTGAAGATCTCTCCAAAGAGTTTTTGTTTATCTGGATTATATTTATAGACATTTGCCATATTGGAAATAAAAACTATTTTTGATTTGTAGACCCTCTAAAAGGGTTTCAGATATCCCCAGGATTCTCTAGACCATACTTTGAGAACCAGTGCTTTAAAGGATGAGGGAAAATGGAAAAAGGATATTTCAGAAAGCAAAGGATATAGGACTGCATTAAGAATATATTACTCAGCAAAACTGAGCAGAATTAGGCGGTGGGGAAAATGGACCTTTAATGAAATAGACAACTTCTAAACATTCCTGTTGAAAAGACCAGAGATGCATGGCACAGAAAGTTAAGAGAAATGTATAAAAAAAAAAAAAAAGACAAAGAAAAGAAAAGAAAAAGAAAGATATAAATGTGAACAAAAAATGATAAAGGATTAAACTGCTTACATTCATATAAGAAGATGATACATGAGTATTCTCTGAAGCCTCTCATGCTCAAGGGTTAAAAAGGAAATCTAATTAGAAAGAAGGCCTGGGAGTGGTTCTGTTATGCCTTTGTCATTTTAAAAGAAAAACAGCAATGGAAGGGAATAGAAATTATACTCTGGCGGGAGGAAGTGTATGGTAAGATAAATTATCTCACATAATGAACTAGTGAGGAAAAGAAAGAATACAAACATGTACAAACACACACACACACATAAAGAGATATATTTTACTCAGGGAAAAAGGAGAGAAAGAAGAAAAAGGGAAGAGGAGATTAAAGTAGGGGTTTGTCCTAAGCAAGAAAATCCAAGGAGATACACGGATATTTAGGTATCTTTTGTGGCAAAGACTGAATCCAAGGAAGTAGCCATCAATTGAGCAATGACTTATTAACAATGAAAATTATGGTATACAAATGTGATGGAATACTATTGTCATATAAGAAATGATAAAAGGAATAGTTTCATAAAAACCTGCAATGAAAATAAACAGAGTCAGGAGAACAATTTATATGATGAGAATACACTGTGAAGACAAATTAACTTTAAAAGACTTGGAAAGACTTATTAGCATAATGCTCAACCACAATTATAGAAGCCTAATGATGAAATATGTTGTTCATCGCTTTATACTTCACCAATACATAAATTTGCTTGGCTTTACTATATATGTTTATTTAACAGAAATTTTGTTTTTCTTTCATTCTCAATTGGGGTGAAGAGAGAAAGTGAATTTTTTCTAATAAAAAAATAAATTTTAATTTAAAAATTAAATATTTTAAAAATTTTGTATTTGTATACATATTTATATGTATACATAAAAATTATTTGTATTATGTTCTCATGGCTATAAGAGTAGTTTCTTTGTAGCTATATATCCTAAGTGGTATATACTCAACAGGGCTATTCACTTATCTTTACCTTAGCCATAAATCTCACTTTGTTCTCCATTTCTAAAATATCCTTACCTTTGTTCTGGACATGAATGTACCTTAATGATCATGCATATGTTATCTGAAGATAGTGCTTTTGTTTTACTAACTATATGTTCAAACCAATTGTATCCCCAAGAATTACCTTCTGACTTTCAGAAGATAAAGCTTTGGGAAAAGGAGTGGACCTCAGTTTCTAAGTGGACTACATATAAAAGATAAAAGAAAATCAAGATCAAGGAATAGTAAGGAATATAACCTGAAGAGATAGACCCAAGAATAAAACAGTAGATAAGGAAATGAGGCAAGATAGAAGAGAAAAGGTAAATGGAACAATAAATGGGTTAAGTAAATTTTTTTTAATTTTTTAATAATTTTTTATTGATAGAACGCATGCCAGGGTAATTTTTTACAGCATTATCCCTTGCATTCACTTCTGTTCCGATTTTTCCCCTCCCTCCCTCCACCCCTTCCCCCAGATGGCAAGAGTCCTTTACAATGTTGAATGGGTTGCAGTATATCCTAGATACAATATATGTGTACCTTTTCTCTTCTATCTTGCCTTATTTCCTTATCTACTGTTTTATTCTTGGGTCTATCTCTTCAGGTTATATTCCTTACTATTCCTTGATCTTGATTTTCTTTTATCTTTTATATGTAGTCCAAACAGTTTTCTTGTTGCACAGGGAGAATTGAATTCAGAAGGTATAAATAACCCGGGAAGAAAAACAAAAATGCAAGCAGTTTATATTCATTTCCAGTGTTCTTTCTCTGGGTGTAGCTGCTTCTGTCCATCTTTGATCAATTAAGGCTCTCTTTATCAAAGAGGTCCACTTCCATCAGAATACATCCTCAAACAGTATCGTTGTTGAGGTATATAATGATCTCCTGGTTCTGCTCATTTCACTCAGCATCAGTTCATGTAAGTCTCACCAGTCCTCTCTGTATTCATCCTGCTGGTCGTTCCTTACAGAACAATAATATTCCATAACGTTCATATACCACAATTTACTCAACCATTCTCCAATTGATGGACATCCTTTCATTTTCCAGCTTCTAGCCACTACAAACAGGGCTGCCACAAACATTTTGGCACATACAGGTCCCTTTCCTTTCTTTAGTATCTCTTTGGGGTATAAGCCCAGTAGAAACACTGCTGGATCAAAGGGTATGCACAGCTTGATTAACTTTTTGAGCATAATTCCAAATTGCTCTCCAGAATGGCTGGATGTGTTCACAATTCCACCAACGATGTATCAGTGTCCCTGTTTTCCCACATCCCCTCCAACATTCATGGGTTAAGTAAATTGATGAATGTATTAGTGGTGAAGGAAATGGGTAAAACACAGATAAAAGGATTGGTTTTATAAAAGAAATGACTATAGCCATAACTAAAGTTTTACTGAGAAGTAGTAAAGGAATTTGAGCAACATGGATGAAGCAGTAAGACCTGATAACTAGCTATAAACATTCTTTAACAGAAGCTTCTGGTGAAAATATAAACATTCACAAGAAATGGCCAGAAATATCAACCACTATGGAGAAGAGAAGACACTATATAATGATTTATACTGAGTGTGTATTTCTGCCACTCAAATGACTTATCTGTGTAAACCAATCTCCATTCCAGAAGAGAAGAGAAAGCGTCCTCAAAGACTACCTCTCCATATGGAGAGTTTGAGGATCCCTCCCATTGTCCATCTCTTTAAAGATAAAGGAAGGGATAGCTAGATAATGCAATGGATAGAGCAACAGCCCTGGACGCAGGAGGACCCAAGCGCAAATCAAATAAAGGTAAAGGAAATACACACAGAGAGAAGAGGATGAAGAGTTTGTTCTCTTGCTTATTGCTGGCAAGATTTTTGCCAAAGTCCTCCTTAATAGGCTAATCCTTCCCCTGAGAACCAGTGTGGCTTCAGAAAGGACCAAGGAACAATTGTTATGGTATTTGCTGCCTAATAACTCCACCAGAAATGCCAGGAGTAGAATAGAGCTCTTGTTTGTTTATTTGTTGATGTGCCCAAGGCCTTTGACACTGTTAATCATGAAGGCTTATGGGAAATTATCTCAAAAATTGGTTGCCTGGAAAAAATTCATCAATATTATATATCAGTTTCATGAGAGAATGCTTGCCCAGGTTCTAGATAATAAACAATCGTTAAGCTATGTGCTTGCTTTTTAGCATGTTTTCAGCCATGTTGTCAAACGCCTTCAACGAGGGCAAATATGGAATGAAAGTCAACTACTATGCTGATGGTAAATTCTTCAACTTGAAAAGGCTACAAGCCAAAACTAAAGCGGAAGGAGTGCTGGTACATGACTTTTTGTTTGCAGATGATTGCACTCAATTGCCGAGATGCAAAAGTATGGATTGATTTTCTGCTGCTTGTACTAATTCTAGCCAAAGAACCAAGAAAATACGGGTACTCCATCAGCCAGGACCACATCATCTATATGTGGAACCATCAGTTATAGCAACTGGATTTTTGAATGCTGTGGATAACTTTATTTACCTTGGCATATACTTTCCAGAAATGGACACTTTGATAATATGGTTGACACACACTGCCAGAGCTAGATCAGTTGTTGGGGAAGCTCTGAAGGAAAGTGAGAGAGAAGAGGTCTGACTACCAAAGTAAAGATCTGCAGAGAAAGCTGTTGTGCTGACCTCATTATTGTAGGTCTGTGAAACCTGGACAATCTACCAGCACCATGCCAGGAATCGCTTCCATGTGAACTGTCCTAGAAAGATTCTGAAGGTTATCTGGCAGGACAAGACACTAGACACTGAGGTCCTTTCTTAAATTAAACTGCCAAGCATTCCAACTCTACTGCAGAGAGCGCAACTCTATTGGGCTAGCCACATTGTTCAAATATCAAATGTACACTTGCCAAAAGGATTATTTTATGGAGAACTCACATAAGGCAAGCACTCACAAGGTGCTCAGAAAAAGCACTACAAAGACTCTTAAGGTCCCTCTTAAGAGCTTTAAAATTGATTGTATGACATGGAAAACACTGGCATAGGATTGCCCACTTGGCATGCCCTCATCAGAGAAGGTGCTGTGTTCTATGACCAAAGCAAAGTTGGATTAGCCCAAAGAAAATGTGAGATGTGCAGTTAGGGCATTCATCCTAACTGTTCATAGGGCTTATTTGGGTTTTTTCCCCTGAGGCAATTGGGGTTAAGTGACTTGCCCAGGGTCACATAAGTGTCTTCCTGACTTCAGAGCTGGTACTCTATCCACTGTGCCACCTAGCTGCCCCTATATGGACTACTTGTGTCCAATCTGTGGCGGAGCATTCTAAGCTCTTATTGGTCTGATCAGTCAACAACAGGACACAACTCTAACAGAGTGACATCATTTTTGGTCTTCTTCAAGAATGATGAACAATAAGCAACCAATTAGAAAGAAAGAGGAAAGAAAAGGAAATAACTCTAAGGCTTCAATCAATAGTGGAGAGTGGGGAGAAAGGTATCTAAGTTGAGAAGAAGAGACCTAAGCCTTATCAAGATAGCTGAAAATGTTAGCATATTAATTCAGAAAATAAAAAGAAAGGAAAAGGACAATCGTTCAAGTGAGCCTAATAGCAAATTTAAAGCTTTTCCTAAAGAGGAGAAAGCTCGATGCCCTGAGGATAAAGAAAATATTTGTCTTTCCAAGAGTGTTATAATTAAGGTTATCTGCAGAGAGATTATCTACTAAGACACAAAGAAAGGAAGAGCAGTAATGGGAATTGCCAGCTTAAGGATAAAGAGACAACTATATCTGCTAACAGTAAGGGAACTCTATTTTCTAAAGCATAAATGAGAATTTGCCAAGACTTATTGGAATAAATGGGCACTATCCACTTGATATGATCTACTACAAGAACCTAATAAGTTTTGCCAATGACTATGAAATTTTCAAAAAGAAAAATTGAAGACCACAGGAGCACAGGTTTAGTAGGTAAGAAATGCAAAAAAAAAAAAAAAAAGTAATTTGAAAAGCTAGCTAAAATCCGAGAACAGACTTTTCTAACATAGTATATAGCAAAGGCCTAACATATTTCTGGTTAAAGATGAAAAACACCTAGCAAAGACAATGTATTTGACAAGTGTCTTTTCAACTAATCAAAAAGTGTTGCATGAACTCTCTGATCAGGTTTATTTTAGCTAATGCCAATTAAGCCACATGAATCAGAAAACAGTTTTATTACACTTAAAAGTATAACACACCTCATTAGCAGTTGATAGGGAATGTGTCTTTCACAATTCACTAGTAATATTTATATATAACATGAAATTTTTTAAAAGATGGCTGTTCATTACTGTGCAGCTAGCCACACAAACAAAAAAATAAAATACACCTGGTAAGAGAAATGTATATCATTAGCCATAAGAGAGAGATAAGGGATGTGTCCCTGTTAGTATTGCTGATTCACTAAATTAAAAGAAATCACCTGTCAGGCCAGATAAGGAAAAGGAACATTCCAGAAACTCTGAAATCTTCCCTTTTCTTTTTTTTTAAAGGCAATTTTTTTAAATATACAAATTAGAGAAGACACTGAAGGAAACTGCTGCAGATGGTCTAATGATTCATATAGGGGTCATTACACAGCAAAATCACCAATAAAAAACAAAATGCTTCTACCAAAAATTCACTAACAACAAGGGTTTTAAACTAAAAAAGAAGGGGGGGGGGTGGAAAAGAAGGAGAGGGGTGGTGGTGAAGAATATATTTTCCCAAAGTTAGATCCAATAGGGAATAACTTCAAAAAAGTAAGAATAACAACCAAGGTTCAAAAATTCACAGAAGATAAAAGCCAAGAAAAGAGCCAGTAGTAAATCCCATAACTTCAAGCATTATACAAAGAGCGCCTAAACGTTCTAACATAATGAGGAAATTTTTATTAGTTGATCACCAAGTTCTTTGCAAAACTGAACCACGGCTCAAGATGAATATATTTCATTCAAAAGACGAAAGGTAAAAGGAGTAGAATAGCATCTTTTGAAGAAATCAGGAGGGAAAGCATGACAGAAGGTACGTAAGTGAAGATCCAAGGAGGGAGAAATGGAAGTGATTTGTCAGTGGAGTAAATGCAAGACCCCTGGGACAGAAAGAAGACATAGGAGTTTGAAAAAGACCACAAGTCAGACAGAGAGCCATGATAAAGAAGTGATGAGAGACGTGAGTTACTAGATATCTGCTGGCCCTCTGCCAAAGGCAAAGTAGGAAATAACTTCTTGTCCTGCCTTATAATAATTTCATCCTTCAAAAGGAAGAAGAATCAACAAAAAGAAACTCATTCTGAATCTGATTCTCACTAAATAAAGAGGGAGGAATTGGTTGATAAGAGTGGAAATTATAGCAACCTTGGGGGAGTTACCACTCCATCTTACAATTTATGATAGAGAAGGAAAGGAAAATTGGGCACAGTGTGCCATGCATCATGGATTTTAGGAAAGCAATGGATTGAGAAGAAAGATGGACAGAATCATATAGATCAAAATACTTTTGGAGAAGTCAGGTGAGGATGGGTAGCATATGCTCAAAAGACACAAAGGAAATAATTCTAAAGAAAATGAAGAATGAATATTGCAAAAGAGACTTCTGTGAATGCATAAGTAATTCAGCTACTTTCAAAAGGAAAAGTATAGAAAATTTTAAGAAAGATCATGGAACAGAAAACGAATACAAATGATAATCCTGTAAAAAATAGCATAAAAATACTAAAGCACAGAATGAGCCGAGGCTAGTAAGAGAAAGTAATGACAACACAAAGATTTGTTGGAGTTTGGTTTTTTTTTTTCCTAGTCATACTCGAAGAAAAAGACAGATCAAAAAAAGGTCAAGACCTTTGTTTGGAATGGATGGGACAATGAAAACCAATCATAGAGAAGAGCTGTTTAATTCTTATTTTGCTTCCATTTTGTCGATGAAGAAAAATAACTTTTACCCTGAAATTGACAGAACAAAAATGACTAACAGAAAATTGATACTCAAGTTAAGGAGACAGAAGCTGTCTCTAAGTCACTTGGTCCAGATGAACCACATCCTGCGGTCCTGAAAGAACTGGCAGACATGCCTGCTTAACCATTATCAGTGACATTCTTAATTATACTAGCACAGCCTATTAAAGAGCAATTAATATTTCTCCAAAAATTTAGGTCTTTATTTGTTGGAATCTTTACAAATTGTTAAGTCATTACAGTTGACAGAGACAATATCTAATTTAGCATAGTTCAGTATCCTTGATCTAATCTTACAAGGAGATGTTTTGGGCTAGAACCTGAAATAAGGTACTAAGTAGAACTAATTGATACAATGCTTGTGTTCACACCAGTACATTGGAGTTCACATGTTTGGGAGATTTCAGGGTTTGGTATGAGATATCCGAATTCACACCTCCCTTGAAGCTCTTAGGGCCAAGAGAGCACACTGGGAAATATCCCATAATCCCACTCTCTAATATATAAGAAGAAAGCAGAGGCCCAGTTAAGAGAGTTCAGCTGAATTAGATTGGAGAGGAGCACGCTGGGACAGACACAGAGCACTCTGGGAGATTGAGAGCCAGAAGCTCTCTCTCAGAGGCAAGAGAAATTCATTCCATTTTCCACTTGGCTGGCTGGTGACTGAAGAAAGCAGAGGCAGAAGCAAAGGACAAATGATTATTATTTTAAAGAAGAAGATCACCACATTTATTTGTATAAAATGTTTGCAGTTGTATTCACAGAGGTCCTATCATGTCACGGCAGGTGAAATCCCAATTTTGTACATGCAACCGTTACTTTAAATAGAATTTCTCTGTTTGGTTCTCCCTGATGGATTTTAATGGCAATATTAAATTTAAAAAATGAAAATTTATAGGGAGTCATACATTTTTCATCACAGCTAACATGTGATTTGTTTTGCTTGGCTATTTATTTGTCCCAAGGAAAGGCTTTAGGTTTGGGTTTGTTTGTTTTTTGTTTTTTTTTTTTTTTTTAAAGGAGGGAAGAGTTAGTGATATTAAAAAAGAGAGAAGAAAATCTTTCCTAGTTCAAAGAGAAGTAATGAATCATTTAAAAAAACAACAGAATATCAGAAAAATCTAAAAAGATATATATAAAATGATGCAGAGTAAAGTAAAAAGAATCAAAAGAACATTTTATGCTATAAGACTAAAAAATTTTGAAAGATTTAAGAACACCAAACAACATAAAGATCAGCCATGATTCCAGAGGGCCACAGATGACATAGCTCTCCCAACAAGTGTGATGAAGAATGAGACATTTCTAGACATAACCTTTATGATCATTTGTTTTGCTTGACTATGTATATTTGTTTTCAGATTTTCCCATTCCCCCCCACGAGATGAGAAGAGATAAATATGTTAATTTTTAAAATTAATTTTAAAACACATAGAGAACAGAAAAAAGGAGATGTAGATATGTGAACTAATATATTAAATATGAAATATGTTTTAAAGAAAAGAGACTGTAATAGACATTTTGTTTTATATATGGTCCTCTTTTTTCTGTTCTTTGTATGATAAAATGTTCCTTTTTTATGTTTGTCAAGTTCATAATTATAAAAAACATTTAAACACATATTGTTATCCTAATTGTGCAGGCAGTAGAATAATACCTTTTTTAAATCTTTTTTTTTTTTTTTTTTAAGACAGTCATTGATTTGGTAGGAAGTTAATTAGGAATTTCATCCTTAATAAGCATGGTAAAATTCTCTAGTACCTGAAATCTTAGTAATCAGTCATCCATTTGTAAGAATACATAAATAAGCCTGGACCCAAAAAACTCACCGGTGATAGGCTTCTCTCCGATACTTTTTCAGTGCATGCCTGTCCATGTTAGCTGGCATCTCTGCTGTGTTCTGTAAACGATCACTCCAGGAGGTAGTCATCTTTTAAAACAGATGCTGCATTCCAAGAAAGAAGAGTAAAAGCATTTAGGATTGGTATCTTTTCACTGTTATTTAATCAACACACCCTTGAAATACCAGTTTACTATTGCTTCAAAATGTAAATTCATGAAAATAGACTCCATGTATAGAAAACCACTCTCAAAATTATAAAAGCTAACCCAGATGTCAGCAATGCTATTTTTAATAATTCAGAATGACTGCCAAATTATTTAGCCAATTTTAGAAAATATATAATTAAGAACTTTATGTATATAATTTTTCAAACAATAAATATTTTAGAAGAATTATTTGAAGCTATATACATTGATAGCAGAATAATATAATTTTGTGTGTGTATACACACACACACACACACACACACACACACACACACACACACACACATATATATATATATATATATATATATATATATATATTATATATATATATATATATATAAAGAATTCATGGCTGATTAGATATTATATGTACATATAATATCTGTAATCAGCCATGAATTCTTTAACTCATCTAATTTTTAAGAATATAATAGACATTGGAGTACTAATATAGCAATCTATTATATAATTTATGCTTTTTATTCTCCGTTTGCTTCTAAAAGGTTTTTTTACACAATCTACAAAATTAAAGCATGTGCAAAAATTAAACAATTAAAAATAAAAATATAACAAAAAAATTGGAGAGAATAGATAAAACTAGGCATCTAGGATAAACTAGAAAATCACAACTGAGCACTGAATTTAAAGAAAATCTGAGACATAAAGAAAAATACATACATGTAAAGTTTTCATATGATAAAAGAAAACATGCAAGTTTATTGGAAAAAAAACACATTTCCAAGTATGTAATGCCAAAAAATATAATGACAATATTTCCAACTATGGTTTTGCATAAAACATAGCAAATTCTCCAAGTAGAAAATTTTCAAGAAGAACCTGGATAAACTATAAAGGCCTAACATTTCAACTTGATTTGGTGAAGACATTTCAGTAAGGAACTAAGATAACATCTCCTCTTTCTGATGATCTAATACTATGCTTTTTCCTTTTTCAATATATGTATAAGTTGCTTTTTAACCAGTGTTAAAGACTATAGCCTAGAAGAGAAGAATTAAAGTATCTCATGAATTCATGTAAAGATCTAACTGAGGCAGCCAAGATTCTTAATTCTACATACTTGTAATATGATACACTATTCTTAAGTTACCTCCCTAATTCTGAAGATATCTGTAAATAGCTTTAAATATGAAAAACTTTCACATAGAATTTATCACATGATAAATTTCATTGTCTTGAAGAAAGCTTTGATGATTAAACTTCTAAGTTACCAAAATAGCACTCTCACTAGTGCAAATTTTAATTCTGACAGATAATAATCTCCACTTCAAGATTTATGGACTAGATATCTATCTAGTCTAGATAGGATAAGATAGAATAGATAGGATGGTCTAGATGTAGACTAGATATCCATCGGGTTATTTTCAGTTTCTAGAATAAAGCCTCTTTATGGTCTTATATGGGAAATAAAATGCACAAATATCTTCTGTAAGAAGGGAATGATATTGTTTATATGAGATTTTAATTAAAACTTTAGTAGAGAAGAAAGTTAAAATGAGAAAAAAATTGTTAGAATATTGCTAAATATACCTATAAGTATTACATCTAAAAAAATTCTTGATCATTTCAATGAACAAAACATACCACAAATAACATGGAAATAAAGTATAATTTGAATGTAACTGTCCATATTAATTATTTTTTCTTGCCCAGCATTTCACCTTATAAAGTTTTATTCAAATCAGAAAAACAAAAATCAAAATGGCCATCTTCTGAGAACTTCCATTCCATTACCCTTAAGGTTATATGTACATAGAGAAGTGTAATGAGAGTCACAGAAGCAAAGGAGAACGCTAGATAGAATGCTCTGTGAAAACTAGACAAGAATTTTAACTAAGGAGATAAAGGAAATGTTATCAGGAAATGTGTCAGACCTATAAGGAAGTTTGAAAGCAGATGGACTGGTGGAGGATTTAAAATGTAAAGTCTTTAAGATCACACCCCATAAGGACTTTTCATTAGGTCTTGCTTGTACCTTTGTACTCTAAGGTCTAACCAAACTGTATTCTGTTCTTCCCACAGGGCTTCACACAGAGCATATTTCAGGCAAGGACAATGAAAAAAAAAGATAGTAAACTGAGAAAAGCAACTTATATGGCTGCAAAAATATAGTGGGTCCTGACTGAACATCTAAAGTTAAACTCTCATGTAATCATATCAATATGATGCAAGGAAACTGGAATCAATGATTTAAACCAGAAATAACAGAAAGATAAATAACATGAATTCTTATTCAAGCAATTTAAAGACTTGGTTAGATTTAAATCAAACTCTTAATTTCTCATTTTCTAAAGTCCATAATTTAATGCTAACTTGTAATAGATCTATATCAAAACATCATAATCTTACCTACTAATTTTTTTTAAACACCAAACATTTATTAAACACTTAGTCTGTATGGAATGTAGAGGTACAAATCCTTCCAGAGTTTGTCCAATCTAATTAAGGATATAGGACAGATACATAAAATAATGAACAATAAATATTGCAAGAGACTATTGTTATTTAGTTGTGTTGGAGTTTTAGAGTGTTTTGCCATTTCCTTTTCCAGTTCATTTTACAGATGAGGAAACTAAGGTAAATAGGATTAAGTGACTTGCCCAGGTCAGACAGCTAGGAAGTGTCTGAGGTCAAACTTGAACTCAGGAAGATGAGATTTCTGACTCCAGATCTGGCACTCTATCCACTGTGCCATCTTGTGGCCCCATTTCAAGAGGGAACATTAGCAAGCATTTATTAAGTATTTATCTTGTTCTATTTTCAGCTTTTGTAAAACTGAAGACACTGCTAGGTTCTGAAGATACAAATAAAAAGAAATCTGCTTTTAAAAAGCATATATCCTGTGCAAAAATGCTTGCAGCAGCCATTTTTGTAGAGGAAAGGAACTGGAATCTGAATGGATGTCCATTAGCTGGAGAATGGCTGAATAAATTGTGGTATATAAATGTTATGGAATATTATTGTTCTGTAAGAAATGACCAGCAGGATGATTCTGGAGAGGCCTGGAGAAACTTACATGAACTGATGCCAAATGAAATGAGCAGAACCAGGAGATCATTGTACACAGCAACAAGAATATGTAATGATCAACTGTGATGGACGTGGCTCTTTTCAATAATGAGGTGATTCAGGCCAGTTCAGGCTAGCTGTGATGGAGAGAGCCATTTGCATCCAGAAAGAAGACTGGGGGGATTGAGTATGGATCACAACACAGTGTTTACCTTTGGTGTGGTTGTTTGCTTGTTTATCTTTCTCATTTTTTTTCTTTTTTGACTTGGTTTTTCTTGTGCGGCATGATAATTGTGGAAATATGTGTAAAATAATTATGCATGTTTTAACATGTATTGGCTTAGTTGCTGTCGAGGGAAGGGGGGAATTTGGAACATAAGGTTTTGCAAGGGTGAATGTTGAAAACTATCTTTGCATATATTTTGAAAATAAAAAGCTTTTTTTTTTTTTTTTTAAGAAAAGAAATGAGATCGCAAAACCCATAAAAAAGAGAGAAAGGTGGCAAAGTGTCCAAAAACAGTGAGGTTGGGAAGGGTAAAGACTGAGATCATCTTGGACAGAGCAATTAAGAAATCATTGATAAGTTTATAGAGCAATTTTAATTGAATGATGATGGTTAAAGAGGGTCAAAGTGTTTTCTTGGCCTTCAGAAATTCAGGACATGTTCCAGTTCTTGAAAAAGCTGATTAAACTCCTCCAAAAGAAATCATTCTTGAGTCATGGCCAGTGCTGGTAAGCAGATGAAGACCTACGAAAGTCCTGTTATTGGTTCAGCTTGAATTTTACATCTTATTGAGTAGTGTCATGCATACCCCTCATGGACTCAGTGATGCCTAAAATTTTTTTTTCTGCTGAGGCAATTGGGGTTAAGTGACTTGCCCAGGACATACATCTAACAAGTGTTAAGTCTCTGAGGCCACATTTGAACTCAGGTTCTCCTGACTTCTGGGCTGGTGCTCTATCCACTGTGCCAGCTAGCTGCCCTGGATACCTAACTTTAAATAAAAGACTGGAAGCTCACAATCATGAAATTTTATTCAAATGTAGGTAAAAAATTTTCCATATATTCACTTTTTAGTGCACTTTCTCCTGATGTATTTGTTGTGCAACTTATAAGCATGGATTTTTAAGTCTGACATCTCTCAAAATGTAATTTTTCAATATATTTGGTACAGAAATGACAGATTAAAGTACTTTTCTCAGAAAATCTACACTCCCCATTTTGTCTTTTCTACTGACCATGCCCATCTTTATTTAGTTTATTTTATTATACCTCTACCTCATTAGACTTTTTTAAAATTATTTTCAAATTATTTTGAAGACAGTTTCAAAGCATAAGATTTCTTACTTCACGGGAAATAAAGAAAACATATTTTGTTTTTTAAAAGTCTCATGAAAGATAATAGGACTTTTGAAAGTTAACTATTTTGATGTAATAATTACATTTTAACATAATTAAAATCTATCACATAGTCTTTGTAATTATAGGAAGATAATAGTGACTGGATGTTTTACTAACTGCTTTAAAAAAAAAAAAAAAACTGCTTGCTTTCAACAGTTCCTCATTGATATCACAATAGTTTGAATGTAAACTTTCCTCTTCCCATGGAAGATCTGCAAAAGATTAGAATATGGTCTCTAACTGATGTTACTATATTTAAGGCCAGTCTATATTTAAATTAATGTGGTAATAAACTGTAGGTATCCTTTCCAAATCACAGGGGTTAGAGGCATGGAGTCCCCTTGACACAATGTGCATAAAATTTTTTGCCCCTCTTCTCATACTAACAATGAAGTCTGAGTTTTTTATTTTTATTTTATGGGGTATTTACAGTACCTTAATATAAAATTTGGGTTATTTGGTTATAGGTTCTGTGTTGTCTCTGGTCTTCACATGTCATCTACAGCTTCCGCAAAACTCCCCAAAATTTCCCATTTTATTTCTTATGCTGACCCATAATACATCAAAACTACAATGGGGAAAATCAAAATGTGGAAGGGATAACTGTTGTAATATTAATGGGATTATAAAACACACAGGCTTCAGAGCAGGATAATTTAAAAATAATACATTTAAGAACTGGAAAAGACAGTAGATTTCATCTAGATTAACCCTTATTTTTCCAGACCCAGAGATGTAAATTACTTTTGTAGTTGTTCTTCAGTCATTTCAGTAGTGTCCAACTCTTGATGACACTGTTTGGAGTTTTCTTGGCAGAGAAACTAGTCATTTACCATTTCTTCTCCAGCCCATTTCACAGATGAGAAAATTGAGGCAAGCAAGGTCACACAGCTAGTAAGTGTCTTTAGTCAGTCTCCTTGCATCCAAACCTGATGCTCTACCCAATGTACTTCCTCGTAGCCCAAAATGACTTGCCCAAAGTTAAATTGATCCTATAACTGTGACCAAATAGATTTTAAAACTACTTAATCCTGGATTTTTAATTCAATCAACTACTCTTGAATGTTATATCAACCAAAAACCTGAAGTGAAGAAATTATTGATACTTCTTAAATCATCTAACAAAAATGAAATACTAATAGGTCAGCTACTTAAAATGCTGTACTCTACTGGTAGTTTTTTAGACAACTTAATATTTGTTTTAAATTAGAAAATTTTCATCAAGAATTTCAAGGGAACTAATGAAAAAAGAATCAAATGAAGGTAGTCTCGCTGTACCTGATCTAAAACTATATTATAAAACTGCGGTCACCAAAACCATTTGGTATTAGCTAAGAAATAGACTGGTTGATCAGTGGAATAGGTTAGATTCACAGGACAAAATAGTCAATAACTTTAATAATCTAGTGTTTGACAAACCCCAAAACCCCAGCTTTGGGAATAAGAATTCACTATTTGACAAAAATTGCTGGGAAAATTAAAAATTAGTATGGCAGAAACTAGGCATTGACCCACACAACACCGTATACCAATATAAGGTCAAAATGGGTTCATGATTTAGACATAAAGAATGATATTATAAATAAATAAGAAGAACATAGGATAGTTTACCTCTCAGACCTGTGGAAGAGGAAGGAATTTATGACCAAAGAACTAGAGATCATTATTGACCACAAAATAGAAAATTTCTATTAAGTTAAAAAGCTTTTGTACAAATAAAGCTAATGCAGACAATATTAGAAGGGAAACAAACTGGGAAAATATTTTTACAGCTAAAGGTTCTGATAAAGCCTCATCTCCAAAATATATAGAGAACTGACTCTAATTTATAAGAAATCAAGCCATTCTTTGATTGATAAATGGTCAAAGGATATGAACAGACAATTCTCAGATGAAAAAATTGAAACTATTTCTAGCCATATGAAAAGATGCTCCAAGTCATTATTAATCAGAGAAATGCAAATTAAAACAAATCTGAGATACCACTATACACCTGTTAGATTGGCTAAAATGACAGGAAAAGATAATGTGGAATGTTGGAGGGGATATGGAAAAACTGGGACACTGATACATTGTTGGTGCAGTTGTGAATGGATCTAGCCATTTTGGAGAGCAATATGGAACTACACTCAAAAAGATACCAAACTGCACATACCCTTTGAATCAGCAATATTACTACTGGCTTATATCCCAAAGAGATACTAAAGAAGGGAAAGGGATCCTTTTGTGAAAAAATGTTTGTGGCAGCTCTTTTCGTAGGGGCAAGAAACTGGAAATTGAAGGGATGCCCATCAATTGGAAAATGGCTAAATAAGTTGTGGCATATGAATGTTATGGAATATTATTGTTCTGTAAGAAATGACCAGCAGGATGATTTCAGGAAGACCTAGAGAGACTTACATGAACAGATGCTAAGTGAAATGAGCAGAACCAAGAGATCATTATACATAATAATAAGACTATACGATGATCAATTCTGATGGATGTGGCTCTCTTTAATAATGAGAGGATCCAAATCAGTTCCAACTGATCTGTAATGAACAGAACCAGCTACACCCAGAGAAAGAATACTGGGAAATGAGTATGGACCACAACATAACATTTCTACTCTTTCTGTTATTGTTTGCTTGCATTTTTGTTTTTTCTTCTCAGGTTATTTTTACCTTCTTTCTAAATCAGATCTTTCTTGTGCAACAAGAGAACTGTATGAATATGTATACATATATTGTATTTAACATATATTTTAACATAGTTAACATGTATGGGACTGCCTGCCATGTAGGGAAGAGGGTGGAAGGAAGGAGGGGAAAAGTTGAAACAGAAGTTTTTGCAAGGGTCAGTGTTGAAAAATTACCTATGCAAAAGGGACCTGTATGTGCCAAAATGTTTGTAGCAGCCCTATTTGTAGTGGCTAGAAACTGGAAAATGAATGGATGCCCATCAATTGGAGAATGGCTGGGTAAATTGTGGTATATGAACGTTATGGAATATTATTGTTCTGTAAGGAATGACCAGCGGGATGAATACAGAGAGGACTGGCAAAACTTACATGAACTGATGCTAAGTGAAATGAGCAGAACCAGGAGATCATTATACACTTCGACAATGCTACTGTATGAGAATGTATTCTGATAGAAGTGGATTTCTTTGACAAAGAGACCTAACTCAGTTTCAATTGATAAATGATGGACAGAAACAGCTACACCCAAAGAAAGAACACTGGGAAACGAATGTGAACTATCTGCATTTTTGTTTTTCTTCCCGGGTTATTTTTACCTTCTGAATCCAATTCTCCCTGTGCAACAAGAGAACTGTTCAGTTCTGCAAACATATATTGTATCTAGGATATACTGCAACATATTTAACATATATAGGACTGCTTGCCATCTAGGGGAGGGGGTGGAGGGAGGGAGGGGAAAAATCGGAACAGAAATGAGTGCAAGGGATAATGTTGTAAAAAAATTACCCTGGCATGGATTCTGTCAATATAAAGTTATTATTAAATAAAATAAAATAAAATATTAAAAAAAAACAAAAAATTACCCATGCATATGTTTTGTATATAAAAAGCTATAATAAGAAAATGTTATTACAATGATGCTATAAAACTGATTCTTTCCTTCAATATAAATATCCAGTCTTCAAAATTATACATGGCAACAACTGAAACAAGCTTTTGGGAGTTTTTAATTTTTGCAGCATCTTTCATACCCAAACCCAATGAAATATTGCATATTCCAAACTCATGATCAGAAGCCAGAAGCCAAAACAGCTTTTTCTAGTTGATGAGAACAGGAAGCAAAAAATAACTGAAAGTGGAGGCTGCATAATTAAACAAGTGAATACCTCTGTTCTTAAAAATATATATACCATAGTGAGAGAGGGTCGCAAGCAGGGTGCCAAAGAGAAAGCCTGGGGGGGGGTCTGGCACAGCCATGGTACCCATGCTGACATGCTGGGTGGATGTGGGCAAATGTGCCAGCTCGAGCTGGATGGGCTGGGACACACGGAATAGAGTTTTTTTTTTTTTTTTTTTTTTTTTTTTTTGCTGAGGCAATTGGGGTTAAGCAACTTGCACAGGGTCACAGTGTTAGGAAATATTGAGAGTCTGAGACTAGGTCCTCCTGGCTACAGGGCGGGTACTCTAACTACTGCACCACCTAGCTGTCCCAACAGAGCAGAGTTTTCAAAGGGGATACTTTACAACTTCCCTTTCAAGCTGAATGCCAGTGATTCACTAGAAACTAAGTGAGTAGGTATTCAGTATGATACACAGATATGCTACAAATGTAAAAATTATATGCGTGTGTCCATAGGATGTGACAAAGCATTCAAGGGATAGGCAACAGAGATGTATGAAGCACAACCTCATTTTGTAATGATGTTGTCAGGATACACATGAAATACACATATTTTACAATAACTGTCAGTACAGATGATATATGTATGTATCGCATCTTATATATAAACATATTAAGCTTTAAAAATTAAAACTGGACTAAGATCTGTATACGTATATATGCTATTTTATACACACACAGTGTCCCAAAAACTTTAATTGTGTAAAATTGCCCTAAGATTTTTGGGATACCATGTGTAACAGAGAAAGAAGAAGGAGAAAGACACATTGGAAAGTATGATGTAAAAATTCAATATTTTGCTGTTTTTGTTAGAATTTTTCTTTTTGTATCTGAAAATTATCATTTGAAATTTATTTAAAAGATTTATAACTCGCTACTTTCATTCTAAAAACAAGATTCTGAAATTTTAAAATGAATCACTTAGGCAGTTAATTTTAAAAATTAATCTTTGATCCAGCAGTGTTTCTACTGGGGTTACATCCTAAAAAGATCTTAAAGGAGGAAAAGGGTCACACATGTGCAAAAAAATGTTTGCAGCGCTCTTTTTAGTAGTGGCAAGAAACTGGAAACTGAGTGGATGCCCATCAATTGGAGAATGGCTGAATAAATTATGATATATGAATGCTGTGGAATATTATTGTTCTATAAGGAATGATCAGCAGGATGATTTCAAAAAGACCTGGAGAGACGTATATGAACTGATGCTAAGTGATATGAGCAGAACCAGGAGATCATTATACAAGGCAACAAGAAGACCACATACCATCATCAATGCATGCGGCTCTCTTCAACAATGAGATGATTCAATTCAGTAATTCAAACCAGTTCCAATTGTTCAGTGACAAAGAGAGCCATCTACATCCATCTACACCATGGGAACAGAGTGTGGACCACAACATAGCATTCTCACTCTTTCTCTTGCTATTTCCTTACATTTTGTTTTCTTAGTTTTTTCCTTACTTCTTGATCTGATTTTTCTTGTGCAGCAAGATAACTGTATAAATGTGTGTGTGTGTGTGTATAGGATTTATATATTATATTTCAATACTATATATATAGTATTTCAATATATATTGATATATTGAATATTGTATTTCAATATATTTAACATTTATTGGATTACCTGCCATCTTGGGGAGGGGAGAAGGAGGGAAAAATTTGGAACAAAGTTTTGCAAGGGTCAATGTTGGAAAAAATTATCCATATATATGTTTTGTAAATAAAAAGCTTTAATTAAAAAATAATAATAATAAAATCTTAATACTTGAATAATACAGATTGGTTTGGAAGTCCTTAAATCTAGTTTAACCCTTTCTTTATATGAACAAGGAAACCAAGACACAGACAAGGATACTTGTTCAAGATCACATACATTATAACAGAGGCAGAATTGACCCTCATTCCAACATATATACCACTGGAGTGCTGAGAAGTCACATGATCTATACACTGCACATAATGAACTAGTCTGACAAGAATAAAGAAATAGGCTTTGCATGGGCCGGAGCTGGCAGGGGTGGGAAGAGCCAGGGGACCACTGTACACAACAACTGCCTGACTGTGTACTAGTCAGCTGTGGTGGAATTAGCTCTTAAGGATTTAGAGCAATTCCAAGGGATGTGATGGAGGGTGCCATCTGCATCCAGAGAGAACTGCGGAGAATGAGCATGGATCAAGGCATACACAATGTTTTCATCTTTTTGTTTCTTGTTTGCCTGGTTTTGATTTGTTGGCGGTTCCCCCTTTCTGGTTTGTTGGGGTTTTTTTCCCCTTTCCTGTTTTTCTCCCTTTTGGTCTGATTTTGGTCTGAAAAATATAGAAATATCTGAAGGAACTTCACATGTCTGACCCATGTCAGATACTGTCTTGGAGATGGAGGAAGAAGGAGAGGAAGAAAAAATTGGAACACAAGATTTTACAAGTCTGAGTGTTGAGGGCTATCTTTGAATGAGTTTGGAAAAATAGAAAACTACTGAAAATTTAAGAAGTTTTGATTTAAAGGATATGCATAGGCTTTATAAAATAGAGGCTCACTTTTTGGTAAATTCTAATAAACCAGTGTCAATGGGGGAGGGGGGAATAAGGATATATTGCGAAGACAGAATGTTCCATTTTGCATGCCTATTAAAAAAATAAAACACAAATTACATGACTGGACTATGTTATAGGAACCCACCAAAATTAACAAATATGACTAGAAAATTAATCAAATACTTAAGCTAAATTAAATGTTTTTATATCAAGCTTATAAGTCCTACAAATTTTTCTTCTTAATCATAAAGTTAACCATATGTACATAAAGCATTCTACCAGTCAAATAGCAATGTCACTTTTATATACAAAAGGGATCACTTTGAAACAAATTTTTAGTTATTAAAATAATTTAAATTGCTAGACTATATTAAGACCAAGTTTCAGAGCCAAGTTCTCATATGCACCGAGAATTTCAATATTAATTGGGCCCTATCGCAATGAAATCAAACATCCAAGTCCAAAAAGTAGGCTGAATTTGAAAATTCACAATTTTTTCCAGAAAAAAAAATTTGGTTCAGGTTAAACTTAAAAGCTTCATCATTTCTAATTTTTAATTAGTTTTTGTTTTTTTAAAAAAAAAAAACCTACCCACTCCTATCTAAGATCTAATATGGATTTTAACTGTTCGCACACAGAATTCTTAAATAACTACTACTCACAGTTAAATAGCAATTTAATGCTTACAAAGTGTTTTTTCTTCCCTCATAATCCTTTGCTTGATTAATCTGGTGAAGTTTGTAGTACAAGTCTCATTATCCCCACATTACAGATGCAGAAACCAAAGCTTTGAGAGAACCTTGCTCCTGATCACATATATTGGCCTCTTAACTTCTATTCCCTATATCCCACTGCTTCTCAAAGGATTTGCTGCTTCTATTTCTTTTGTATACTTTGATGGTGAAAAATGCTAATCTTTAAAATATACCTTTAAAATCTTACTCTGAGAAGAGCTGAGGAAGGATGAAAGCTATTAAGTCTCTGGCACCTGAAACTCTCAAGTGAAATCAGAAACGATTGTTTTGCAATAATATTGCAAAATTTTCTTTAAAAAAGTTTTTTTTTTTTGCATGCAGCCTTATTCTTGGGCAAAGTAGCATAAGATTCTTGGCTTGATTAACACATGACTATTTTGCTAACATTTCAACATTAACTCTTGGAACAAAGGGTGGCTTGTTTTCCAGTGGAAAATAACATGGCTTACAGGAGATCTTGTTGAAACACAGTACCTAGTGCCTTGACAACTCAGGGTTCTATTTCAAGAGTCAACATGCATGTAACTAGTCCTAAGTTGAAAATGGAAATTTTTAAACTTCATTTGTTTTGAAATTTTAACAATTAAGTATAAAAGTTCAGAGAATGCGCCAATCAACTTCTATTCTTGGTACTTAATTACCTCAGATACACTACAGAAACACATCCCATTATCAGCACATTAAATTAATTATAACTAAATGTATTTGCTGCTTGCTAGAGCTTTCAATCATATAATGGTTATCCAAAAATAAGAACTTATTTAAAGGATAAACTGCTTTACTTGACTGGGGCTATATAATGTCTTCTTCGTAAAGTAGTTGTACTTTCAAAGGCCTTCAGAATTGCAAAATGTTGCAAAGATGGCTGGATATAATCATTATGCTCTATTTAATATATAGTATTGTATGTTTCTTTAGTAATAGCTTATACACACACACACACACACACGCACGCACACACATGCACACACACACACACACATAGCAGCCAGAAACATTTTATCATCTTATTTTGTCTCAAGAAAAAAAAATGCTAACTCAGGGCTTTGCCTATCTGCCTCCAAAGGAAGAACTATATTCTCTCAGCATTGTCAGAACCTTGTTCACCATTCACTCTTCCTTTTGCTATTTATTCTTTTTTGTCTCATTTAAAAGAAAGAAAAGCAGGAAGGAAAGAAAAATAATTATCCCATGAGTTTAGCTATTAAATGTTTATATAATGTTGATGTCTGGCATTCACTAAATGCACTGAATTAAACAATCAACTCTACCCACATAATGGAATGGGCTGCCCTGGGAATGATTACTCTACTTCCAATGTAGGTGTGCAAGAATGTTGGATGACCATTTATCAGGAATATTAGAGAAGGGCTTCAGACCTTAGAGAGGTTCATATGGATTCAACAGGAAACTGTGGTATGGGGGGGGGGGGGGGGGAGGGCAGGCCTAGAGACTGAATCCAGGTTTTGCCACCTATTACCTGTATGACATGGCACGTTTCACTTAACCCTCGTAGGCTTTCATTTCTTCACTGTAAAATGAAGAGATTGGAAAGTATGACACCTGAGGTTCTTTTCAGTACTAAATTTAAGATTTCATGATCTCTAAAGGCCTATCTATAATCTTTTTGATCCTACTAAAATGTATCCCAAAATATAAGCAGCAAAATTCAACACTAGTTCTAAAGCCGGGATCTTTCCATTTAATATCTCAATGTAGTTCACTCTAGTCATAATACAATAAAATAATTATATCAGAAATATATATACACATACATATATATGTAATATTTTTATTATATATTATATATATATAATTTTTAAATATATTAATTGGAATTTCATTGTTTTCCACTTAAAAAAACTTTTTTTTGCTTTCATATCACCACTTCCAAATACATTCTTTCCCCTTTCTACCCCAAAAGGTCATTCCTTGTAACAGAATTTTTAAAAAGGGGGAAAAAGCAGTCCAGCAAAACTAGGCAACACATTAATCAAATCTGACTGTATATGCAATGTTCTATGCCCTGTTCCCCACTTATGCAAAGAAGGGAAGGGCTGCATCTTTGCACCTTTTCTTCAAGGTCACAGCTGATTATTATAATTATATATAAGACACTAATCATTGTGCATATTTTCTCCTGGTTCTGCAGACTTTACTTTTGCATCAGTTCACATAAGTCTTCCCATACTTCTCTGTATTCTTCATCATTTCTCATGACATAGTATAACTATTACTACAACCTTTTTAGAAACCAGTGCTTAATCAGTGGGAATCTTTTTCATTTCTGGTTTCATGCTAACTTTAAAAACAAGCAACAGTTTCACTATGCATATTCTAAAGTATATGGAATCTTTCTGTCTTTGACCTCTTTGAAGTATATCCCTAGCAGTGGGATCTACGGGTCAAAGGGTATAAACATTTTTTAAAAGCATAATTCTAAATTATTTTCCAAAATGATTGAATTAATTCATAGATCCAACAACAATGCATTAGGTGTGCCTATCTTTTTACAATTTCTCCAAATTACTAATTGTAACAAGATTAACCAAGTGAATAAGTTCAGCAAAACCTGAAACTATTACTTACTACTTCTAGGTGTATTAAGAAACTAGTGCTTTACTTTTCCTAGCTACAGATTAGTCCTATTTATGTCATGATACTGTGGAAATTACCTAAAAGTCTTCACATAATTTTTTAAAAAAAGGAATACTTGAGTTATTCCTATCCTTTCATTGGCTTGTTTATATATCAGATATTAAAAAACACTAATAGGAATCATTTTAGTCTCATTTCTTTGATTACCTAGAAGTATTAGGATTTTCAGTGTTTGATAGAAGCCTAGAACTACTAACCCTGTGAAAAATCTCTGCTCAATTCATGGGTTGCTCACCTTTAGCAGTTAATAGGGCTGACCATAAAAATTACTTCTGACCAATTTTTTAAAAGCTCACATTTATGCAGTACATTATGCAGTACTATGTGCTTTCCTCACAATAACCCTGTGAAGTAAATAATGCCAAGTTTTATTATCCCCATTTTACCAATGAGGAAACAAAAGCTCAGAGTTCAGGTGACTTGACCACAGTCACATGATTTATAAATGGCAAACAAAGATTAAACAAATGTCTTCTGACTGACTTATTTAAAAATTTTTCCACAATACATTAAATTTCTTATTAGACAATATCTCTAAGTGTATTCTTCAGTGTAGGACCTACCACACTGAAGCTAAAACGTGTAATTCAAAATAATGCTTTTAAAAAATTAATTTTGCCTAACTCATCAATAAACTTAAATTTTCAAAGACATTATCAAAAAGTTTCTATTTTGGTGACTTCTATATAGTAGCTCCCAAATCAGACTTCATGATAAATATAAAGATGGAAAACAATGCATGGTATAGATTCTAGATACTAGATTTAACTGAAGAAAGGACATAACTTCTTTTAAATTATCACTAAAATAAGTTTTAAATAACTATTAGCTATTATCATGGACATTTGAAAAGCAGCATGGCATAAGCTGAGACATAATGGCTGTGTGACCCTAAATAATTTAGTTCTCTCAAGTCTCTAGTGAATGCCTTCTAGCCCCAGTTACAAAACAAATGCTGTTCTGCTTCCGTGAAGGGAATTTTCATACTAGGAGTTTGCTACATCAATGAAATCAGAGGCCCAGTTCCCTTCTCCACCGTCCCCCAAAAAGTGTGTTGGTCCTTTACAACTTAAGAAATGTAGATAATAAATGGGCTTGCTGCTAAAAATCATCATCAAATTTCATCACTTGCACTCAACCTTCTGTTGATGAGGTAGGTCATGGAAGAGCAAACATTTCTTTTTAAACACATCCTTGCCTGGGTTATCTAACTTAAAGGATACCTAATAGCTTTGAAACAGTAGCTCATTTTCCAACACAATCCAATTCCTTATTTTTTTGCTCGCTGGAAGTCTAAAAACAAACATCAATTAGGCTATGTCACAGTCTCCTAAGTACTTGGTTGCTAAATATATTTGTCACCAGCTAATATCTGTTGAAAACTTAAGTTACCAGTCACAATACAACTTAAGGTTTTAAAGAATAGAATAGCACTAGTGGACTTTCTGCTTCAAACTGCCAAGACACTATATTTAAAACATGTACTAGTGAAAAATCAATCAATTAATGCCATTTTTTTCCATGCAATAGGAACCACCATGAAGCAAATTGCAGCAACTGTTGAATTTTTTTTTAAGAAATAAGAAGTTGCAATTCTGTTACTTCATCTGGATTTTCCTACACCAATGCAATCACAAATCACAGATGTATTTCCAAAAAATGTATGTTGACCTAGAAATTTCACATATGTCCAGAGAACAATCTTTAAAAATTGTTCAAATTAATTATACTCAAATTAAACTCCTGGACGTCATTATTTCTAACTTTAAATGTATTGTCTTGGATAATAACATTTCCCCCTTATCCACCCTGGTTTTTTATTGTCAGGCTTTCAATATCACTTTCCACAAATAATTCCTTAAGTAGGAACAGTCTATTGTTCTTGTTCAGTCATTGTCCAACTCTTCATAATCTCATTTGGCAAAGATATTAAAGTGATTTGCTATTTCCTTTTCTAGCTCATTTTTCAGATGAGGAAATTGAGATAAACTGGGTTAAATGACTTGTTGGGGTCACACAGCTGGTGTCTGAGGTCAAATGTGATGTGGGTCTTCCTGATTCCATATCCATTTATCCATTGCACCACCTAGCTGCTCAAGTAGGAGCTTACTACTTACATTTAAATCTTACTTTGGGTTTACAGTGAAATAATGCAAATACTATAATCCCCATTTTACGAAGGAGGAAACTAACTCTGGAAGGCAGCAGGATACAGAAGAAATGGTATCAGCTTTTGAGTTGGAGACCTTGGGTTCCAACCTCAACTCTGATGTTAACTTGTGTCAATGATGTGGAGCAAGTTACTTGTCCCTATAGATTTGCCTCAATTTCTTCATCTATAAAATGAGAGGCTTGACTTAGCCAACCTCAGAGGTTCCTTCCAGCTCTAAATCTATATGCCCTTTTGACTTCCCCATGATTCCCTAGCTACTAAGTGTCCTAACTGCATAGGAACACACTAACACTGATGCTGGTTTTGGAGCGGTTCTTTTTGTTCCAATGACCAGATTAGGAGGGTTTATGGATTCTGCCTCCTTGGTCAGAGCCAACAACAGCAAGAGAAGTACCTGAGAACATCAGTACCCATGAGATAGCAAACTCTGGACAGAGGATGAGACAAATTCCTGACCTGGCTTGCCAGAGACATGAAGACATGAAGAACAATGGAAAGCTGAGGTCATATGTAAAATGCCTTGCTAGCCTGCAACCTTCTTCATATGAAAAGATTTGGATTATCACTCTCTTGGCTAACAAGACCAGAACTACTATTTGTTTAGTGGACGTCTGTAAGTGGGCACTAGGGCACATGCTAGATTGACCTCTGACACCAGCTGTGTGACAGTGAACCTCTCCCAGCCTCAAGTTCCTCATTTGTAAAAAAGGTCTAATAATAATAGCATCTATCTCACAGGGCTGCAGTGAGGAGCCCATGTGATACTATGATGTATTTTGCAAGCGTTAATGTGCTACATAAATGTTAGCTATCAATCATTTCTTTGGGGCATAGGAAATAAATATCCCATTCCTGATTTACAGTACACATCAATAGCTTTTCCCCCCCTTCTTTTGGAGGAGTCTGTGAGACAAATCTAAACTTTAAGTAAAATGTCCCTGGGGTGGAAGGGCATTCCCTTTAATGATCTAAAAAGTGTGATAAAAGGGAACCTAATTCCTCCTACTAGAGGTGAGGTTTTCCCAGGATTGAACCATGTATAGAAGTCCAAAACAGAAGTAGACCTTATAGGAGAAAAGAAAGGAGACTACACCAGCTCAGATGGGCCTAATAATGGGTTCCTACTGTTAAGACTTTCCATTTTGCCTATTAAACAAGTCTTATGAAATTCAGTTCCATATTCCAGCCTGTCACTCAAAATTCCCCTCCCAATTTTATATCATCTTCAAATGTGCTAAGTGTGTTATCTTCTTCACCCAAGTTACTGATAAAAACGTCAAACAGCTCAGATCCTTGGAACACTTTTTCTCTTAATGGTTCTTCAAAATGTTTCCAAATACACTTAACTATTCTATTATTTATAGCTTTTTTCACTTTGTTAAAATCTAGATAAACTATCTTTTTAGCACTCCCATAATCTACTAGTCTAGTGACTCTATTCAAATAAGGAAATGAGGTTAATGTTGCATGACTTGTTCTTGAAATTATTCTAGCTCATTGTGATCCTCACATCCTTTTCTAGATGCTCACTAATATCCCTTTAATAACAAGTTCTAGAATTTTTCCAGTAATTTCCATTAAGCTCATTGGTCTACAGTTTGCAGACTGTATTCTCTTCCCCTTCTAAAAATTCGGATCATTTGCCCTTCTCCAGTCCTATGAGATCTCTATAGTGCTCCATGATCTTTCAAAGATCACTGACTTTGGTTCAGCAATCACATCCACCAATTATCAACCATTCTGTAAGTTTTTTTAAAAAATCTAAATTGATGGTGAATTTCCTCTGTGTCCACAATCTTTTTATATAATACCCCCTTTTCCTTATCATCTGAATTGTTTCTCCAAAATCATATAATGCAGACTGTCTTCTTTCAAAAAGAAATGTCTCTTTCTGATCCAAACTTTTTCCTAAAGAATCACCAAAATGCTTCCCTTCTGATTCGCTCAATTATTTCATCAAGCAAGTATTTTGTTTATGCACAATCCATGAAAATAAATCATGGACTGCTTATAAGAATTCATATTTCTATCTCCCTTTTCTCCATCTCACACACTCTGTTCTAACTAATATACTCTTTTATGCAAACACACTATGTTCTGAATATATATGACCACTATCATCTGTCCAGGTTAGTCTTCCTCTTTGAACATACTCCCCCCTCCTTTCTATCCAAACAAATCCTACTGTTATTTCAATTCTGACTCACTCTAACCACTGGGGACTCCAAGATTCCTTCCACTTCTTAAGTCAGCACCTCCTGTACCAAACTGCTTACCTGGCACTTAATCATGTACTACTTCATGATATCATTTGAACTGTGTTATTTCCCACACACATATATATCATATCTCCTCAATCATATTTATAAACTCACAGCACTTAGCAAGCCTAGGCACATAACCAAATGCTCTCCAGTTCTGCCAATCGCTCTCCAGTTCTGCCAATCGCTCACATTCACCATTCCCAAACCCCACCTGACCTTTTTGTGTATTTATTTAGGGTTTCCTATGCCTTCTATATACAAATCTCTTCTCTCTATTCAACAGTCTGAAATCATTAAGGCCACAGATTTAAATGTGTAAAGGATTTAGAAGCCCCCTTAATTTGCACATGAAGAAACTGAATCCCAGGGAAGTTGAGACTTTCCCAAGCTTTTAAGTGACTTAAGTAGGATTTGATCCCAAGCCTTTCCAACTCCAACACCAGGGCTCTCTCCACTAGACTGAACTGCTTCTTGATGGATCCCAATCTTCAAGAGCATCTCTCCTTGCAACATTGCCTGAACTCTTCGGTGAGAAATGATCTTATTGGAAATCAAGAGGCCCTACAGCATAACTGTCTATTCCTAGGAAGATCATGAGATGTTCTTTTGAAACAGTAATCATGAAGTTGAAGAGACTCAAAAATTCATCAAATCCATATCCTAGTTTTACATATGAGGAAATTAAGGATTAAAAGATCTGTGCTTGATGATGTGTTATTTTTTTAAATCAATGATTTGCATAAATGCATAGATAACATGTTCATCAATTACAAACACCACAAAGTTAGGTAAGAGAGCTAACATCCTGGATAGGCTCAAGATCCCAAAAGACCCCAAAGTCTAGATAATCCAATAAGCTAAGTGATAAATATAAAGATTAACATTTGGTTTCAAAAAATCAATTTCACAAATACAAGATAGTGAAGCATCAGTTTCTCTGAAAAAGATCTGCGGATTTTAATATACTACAAGTTCAATAAGAGTCAGCATGCAAAGTATGACCTAAGAAGCCAATGAAATTTTGGTTAATATTAAGAAGGAAATAATTTCAGAAATGAAGATGTGATGGTCCCTCTGTTACAGAACTAAGTGTTATATTCAGTTCTGGATGCCACAGTTTAAGTAAGACATCAATAATGCATCATCCATAAGAGAACAAAGTTGGTAAAAGGCCTTACTTAAGACTACATTTCATGAAGTCAGGATTAAGAAATTGGGAATGTTTAGTTTGAAGAAAACACTCAAAGAGGGACATGATAGTTGTCTTCAACTGTCATGTGATTAATTAAATTTTATATTTAGCTTTGAAGGGCACAACGAAAAGCAAAGTGTAGAATTTGCAAAAAGACAAATTTAGTCTTGATATCTGGAAAAATTTCCTAACACTCAGAATTTTCAAAAAATAGAATGGGATATCTTGGAATATTGTAAATTCAGCCCTAATGGAGGTTGAGTTTCAAGCTGAGACCTGATGTGTGATTCATTTAAATTATGGATAGATTAGATTGGCACTCTAGACTATATGATTCTAGGACTTTAAAAGTTGTAAAAAGCCCAAGGTGACAAAGGTAGTAGCAGCCAGTCGCTCAATTCAAGTATTCTCATTCAAAATCATGTGCACCGTTTCTCTGATAAGTTTTTCTGATATTTCTCAAACATAGAGGGAACTGAGTCAATTTTATAAAAAATAAGAGCCATGCCCTAATTGATAAATGATCAAAAGATATGAGCTGTGCCCAAAGGGCTATAATTTCTTGCATATCCTTTGACCTAACAATACCACTATTAGGCATGAATACCAAAGGAGATTTTTAAAAGAGAAGAAAAAAGTTAAGGACCTACACCTATAAAACTATTTGTAGCAACTCTCTTCCCAAGGCAAAGAAGTGGAAATTGAGGGGATGCCCATCAATTAGGGAATGGCTGAATAAATTGTAGTGTATGACTGTCATGGAATGTTGTTTTAAAGGAAGTTATGAGTAAAATGCTCTTGGAAAAAAAGCCCGGAAAGTCTTCCATGAACTCAAGCAAAGTGAAACATACTGTATATAAAGTAATAGCAATATTCTGGGATGACCAGTTGTAAATGATTTTGCAATTCTTAGCAATACAATGAATGTACTATCTATACCTAGAGAAGAAACTGATCGTTTCTGAATACAGATTGAATCATACTTTCTTTTTAACTTAATTTTTCTTTAGGGGTTTTTTCTATTAGGATGGGAGATCTATGTTTTCTTTCATGATTTTACGAAAATATGTTGCATAACTTCACATACGGTTTCTTAATGGGGGTGGGGGAGATAAGGGAGAGAATCTGGAATTCAAAAGTTTAAAAATAAATGAAAAAATGTTTTAAATGCAACTGGGGGAAATATTAATTAAGTTTTTTTAAAACAGCTTAAAAATAAATTATATAATAAAAACAAATAAATAATAAAACTGATGTCTTATTGAAGATAATCACTTGATAGCATAATTATTGAGGATCACTATTTTAAAGCTGGAACCCGGAGATAATTCTGCAGATAAGGAAACTGAATCCCAAATAGGAGAAATGAATTGTCCAGTGTCACACCAGAATTATCATAGTTGAGAAAAACCAAAGCCCTTTCTAAAAATACCATCCCACCTCATATGGCTAAATGAAACACTTTTTTAAACTCTCCAGTTTTCTGGCATGATTAACTGGATACTCTGAAGGAGCCATGATTGTGGGTGATAGTTCTATGCTTTCTCTTCTTGTTCTAATCTTGCCTTTGTCTTTCAACTACTCTGCTCTCTTAAGAAGAGATCTCCATGTAAGTGGTTTTCCTCTAACTTTGCAAAGGTGCTAATATACCAGCTGGGCTGTCCATCCATTTTCTCTCATTCTTATTAAAAAATAACACTTTCATAAAATAGGTTTCTCTGTGGTGTTAATTGTAGTCCATGCCTCCATTCAAAACAGAAACAACATAGAACAACTGTTCATAACCTGGGGTCCATTAATCCTCAAAGGATCCAAGGATAGATTTCAGAGTGTCTGTAAACTTCAATGGGGGGAGAGGAAACCACATTTTTATTTTCACTAACCTCTAACTGAAATTTAGCATTTCCTTCAGTTATGACTATAAGTAACACAGACATGATTCTAAGGAGTCTAAGAATGCACAAAAAAGTTAAGAATCTATGCCTTAGAAGGAATCACTGAAAGGACATTGATTCCCTTGACAACATCCCAATGTAAGAACTTCCCTAAAGAGCACACGATGTCAGAAGTTGTACACACACACCCCTACTTTGTTGTTACAAAGTTTTACAAAAATGAACACTGAAAACTATCTTTACATGTGTAAATTTGAAAAAAAAAATATATATATATATATATGTTTAACTGTGTCCAACTCTTTCTGACACTCCCATTTGGGGTTTTCTTCGCAAAGATATTGAAGTGGTTTGACATTTCCTTCTCCATTTTAAAGATGACGAAATTGAGGCAAACAGGGTGAAATGACTTACCCAGGTCACACATTTAAATGTCTGAGGCCAGAATTCATGAAGTTGAATCTTCCTAATTCCAAGCCCAGTGCTCATCAAACTCCCAGCCCACTATGTCACCTAGCTGCCCCTCTAAATTTTAGTCCAATGTAATCTTTCTACAGAAAAGTCACAGAATGGGAATTGCTTGAGTTCAATAACTTCATGTGAAATATAAAAACACTTGGATCTTGATACATTATATGACTTGTTCAAGGTCACACAAATAGTAATTAAATGCCAAAGTCTAAAAACTACTCTAATTTCAAGTAATACTGACTACAGCATATACAAAATCTAATACTGAGATGTAGTGAAATTGCAGCTACTCTTGGAAAAACTCCAACCACTGTTGTAAAATTAGTAAATTTCTGACTGACCTCTAACTTCTTTGGATTACTTTTAAAAGCCCATCAGAATAAACTTGCATTTAATATAATTTTTAATATTTCTATAATAAATCTGTTTCAACATTTTCACAGGAATACAAAAAGCTCATGAACTGCAATTCAATTGCTCTTCTCAAATGGATTTTTGATCTCATTTTGATTGTTACTTCCCAACAGAGTGGATCAAAACTCATTAGTGCTTACCTATCCCATCCATGACCACCAGGTGTTCCAAGAGGCCATTGTCATTTTTCCAATATTTTGAGCTTAACATAAAGCTTTACCTCTTTCTATCAAACAATTCCCTAATTTAAAAAAAGTCAACAATATGACCTATGGTATGTTAGCAGTTGTAAGAAAGTTGAGATACTATCCATTCAAGCAAAATGCTCTCAAGCACACAAGAAAGCTATCTGAAAATATTCTGCACTGAAAAATATGGTACCAAAATCTGTCATCCAAATCTGTGGCACAAAAACTATGAGTAGCCACTGCTAAAAATATGAACACACTAATTGCAACTAATGCAATTGGACATCAAGCGTCCATCTTTCTTTACCCTTGTAGGTATGTCTGTGCTGTTTTAACTGCAACTTGGTAGCTATAAGAGTTCCCTCTATGAAAATGGGGAAGAAGAGTTCATTTAAAAGTGAGTGGTGGAAGGAACAAAATGTATGCGAGTTATCAAGCTGGCAGTTTCTGGTAACTTCTTAAACTGTTGTCAAACAACCTTGCAACACACTCCTGAGGCCTCTCAGTTTCCTTAGTCACCCAGTATGAGAGAGCGCAAACTGAATTAAAAATATTTGGAAAGGGGTCAAGGACTGCTTGCCGAAAAGAAAGAAGTTCCAAAGAAGCAGAGTATCCCTGTTCCTACAAAAGATATGCAAAGATGCTTTGCACCAATAAGAATGCAAATATTTTTTGAATGAATATATCCTTTCAGCAACCAGGAAAAGGGTTGTTAAATGGGAGCTAAGGAGGCTTGTTTAAGACACAGATATACGAGAAGGATGAGACAGCCAGAAAAATAAGCAAAGGGGCTGGAGGGGAAAGGAAAGAAGCCTGTCAGTAACCCAGATGAAACGAAGAGGACTTCCGTCAGCGACGAGAGAAGAAAAGTAAGGGTTCCAGGGGAGGAAGGCACGGTTCCCGAGCACGGAGGTGTTGGAGATGAGGGGCTGAAACGAGACAAGTGCGTGGCGAGGACAAACCGCAGCCCACAGCGACGCAAAAGCAGCCCCTCCCCTCCCCTCGGAGGCAGGGAGGGCTGGGGGGGGGGGGAGTCTCAAACGTTTCTTCGAGCAATTCATCCCTTAAGAAGAGCTCACAGGGGCCTTTTCGGTGCTTTACAGTGTAGCTTTCTCCTTGACATTCACTTGGGGGCTCTCAGATTTTAGGGCCAGTTCTCCAGGGTCCCCGGGAAGGGGAAGCGGGAGGAGGCGGCTTGGGAGAGATGTGGAAGCTAGGCACTCTGACGCAGGGGCTAACCTCAGATAATGGGAGGGCGCAGGTTTGGAGGCTAGCCCCTTGGGAATTCCGAGGCTAACCCCGGGAGGGGGAAAAGGAGGTGGTGAAGACAGCTTTTCCATGAAAAGCTTGGGAAGGGAGGTAGTAATAAGAGGCTCACCCTGAGAGGCTGCCAAAAGGGGTAAAGACTTGGGGGAATTCGAAGGGGTTCACCCGCAAGGGGGGAGGGGAGGGCGGTGTAAAGGACCGAGAAGACCGAGACGCGGAAGGGGAAGGGGGCGGGGCAGGGGGGGTCTCGCCAACCGCCGTTAGCAGGTCCCCGGGGTGGGGGCAGTGGAAGGGAGAGGACGCGGCCCCTACCCCGCCGCGTGCCGGGCTCGGCCCGGTGGGGCTCCGCTCGCCCGCTCGCGCCCCCCCCCCCGGGCACCGCCCTGCCCCGTCGGGCCCGCGCGCCGCACTCACTCACCGGCCCCTCCGAACAGCAGAAAACCCAACACGCAACTGCCGCAGCGCCGCCCCCGCTGCCCTCCGGCCCCCCTTCCTGCTCGCTCTCTCGCTCCCGGCCCCTCCCCTCCCGCCGCAGAGGCTCCGCCCCACGATGACTCCGGGGTGGGCCAGGGAGCCGCTAGAGGTTCAGCGCCCGGGCTCGGGCGTAGAATTCCTCCCCACCCCCACCCCAAAGTCTCCCTCCCCTCCCGCCGAGCCCTCCAATCCCGCGTCCTCGGAGCCGCGTAGTCTCTTCCTCCCCCTCACTCCAGGGAGAGGCGGGGGAGGGGCAGAGGGCCTTGACTCAGGCTCCCAACTAGGCCCTCCTCCCTGTCACTAAGATCCGCCCCACCAGCTGTCAGAGACCCTCGGGACCCTCCCTACGGCCGTTCTGGGTTTTCCCTGCGCTCCCTCCTTCCCCGTCCCTTCCTCCTACGGGGGAGGGAGAGGACTGGGGAGCTTGGCTGGAGTTGAACAGCATCTTCAGCCGGGCTGTTCTAATTATCCAGATTCTTTTAATGTTATTTATTTCTTTGGATGAGGGAATCTACAACCCTTCTGCACCCGGAATCATTGTCCTATGTGGGCTAGCTTAACGTCATTTGAAAGCCCTTCACACACACACACACACACGTACTTTAAAAATGAGGGAAGGCAGAAAGAGACTTGTCAGCATTTCCAGCTCAGCTCAACAAATATTTATATTCTAAAACACTCCTAGGTATTAGAGCTCGTATTACAAAGAAGGGGGAGGGGAATAGAAACTGATCTTGCCTTTGACCAGCTTACCTTCTTTTCTTACGGAGCCCTACTTGATCCTCTAACGCTTGTGACTCTGGGCAAGCCACTTAACCTCCGCCTGCCTCAGTTTCCTCGTCCATAAAATAGGAATAATAAGGACACCTACCTCTCGGGGTAGTTGGGAGGATTAAATGAGAAAATATTGGTAAAAACGCCTAGCACAGTGCCTGGCACACAGTAGGTGCTATAAAAATGTTAGTTATTATGGGGGAAAGAAAATACATATAAATGACATGTAGACAGGTCAATAAACCCAGGTTACATAAGTAAACTTTACAAGGTAATATGAGAAAGAGAAGAATATTAACAATGGGGGAGGGAGATGGCAGGAAAGGCTTAGAATCAGAGGATGGTACCTGAGATACAGTAGGGTTCCAAGAATACCGAGATCGCCACCTTCATTGGCTGAATGGGTTGTCATTCAGTAGCAAGGCAACCTGCCCGGGGCAGCAACCGCTCAAGGCCTCGGCTGGCTAGCGTGACGTAACATGACGTAACGCTGGTGGGCGGCCTCCTCAGCTATTTTTAAGGGCTTCCAATGTATTCCTGGAGACTTGGGTGAGGGCAGGGCTTGGGTGGTTCCTAGTCTTTTTGCTGCTTTTTATGCTGCTGTGGAGCCAATGCGGAGTGGGCTTCGAGTCTGGGGGCTTAAAGTAAAAAGATTTGAAAGAGACTAGGGCATTTAAATGCTGGGTGAGGGGACATCTACGCCGGAACGATTTTTTTTTTTTTAAGACGTGAGGGACCCTCTTTATTCTACAGATGAAAAAATGAGTCTGCGGTCATTTGCAGTGGTGTCCCACTCTCGTGACCCCATCTAGGGTTTTCTAGATCAAAATACTGCAATGGTTTGCCATTTCCTTCTCCAGCTCACTTTTATTAATGCCTTTGGAATAAGTGCTCCTTTCTTCTTTGTGTACTTGACCTCGACCTCGAAGGAAAACCTCCGGACGACCTGGAAGGCATCTGGGAAGCACTAGCACTCTGTCCCTATCCACCTTTCTTCTAGCAGTCTCTTCCCTAAGTTCCCCAAGACTTCCAGGTGCCCCGCCCCCTCCCTCTTAAGGTCATTTGCACCTGAATGCTGCAGACGGAGTCAGTAAACTGCTGGGCTTGCATTGCTTTCTCGGGTCCGGCTCGTACTGGTCAGCTGCTTAGTCTTAGGGAGATACAGTCACCTTTTTCTCCAAGTTATTCTCTTCAGTATAACAGACATTATTATGCGGCAATTTTTTTTCTGCAAAGTCTTGTTGGGCATTGAAGAGAATAAATGCGATATGCCCACTTTAAGTAATGTTCTCTGTTCTCAGCATTCAATATAGTGACAGGTGGAGATGAAGGGTAAGACTTAAGCAGGTGTGCACAAGTAAAGGAAGAAAGTTAATGGATGCAGCGGAGAGCGAGGGCCAGAGGTCAAAAAGATTCTTTTTCCTGAGTTCAAATCCTGCCTCAGATCCCAAACTAGCTGTGTGATCCTGAGCAAGTCACTTAACCCTGTTTGCCTTGATTTCCTCTTCTATAAAATTAGATTAAATGAGTAGGAAATGGCAAAACACTCCAGTACCTCTACCTCCCCCCCCAAAAAAATGGAGTTACGAAGTCCCCCTGAAAAACCGACTAAACAATACCACAAGTAAATTTGTGATACAAGACAAAGTACAAATGTGAAAGAAAATTGTAGAAAGCTATGAAAAGAGAAAGACATCATTTTTGGCTAGGGGAAGATTTCATGCTAGCATCTAGAATCATGCTACTGATCATCTGGATTCTTTTTTTTTTTAATCTGGATTCTTTGATTTTTATTTTGATGAGGTAAACTCTTTACTTTTAATAACTTGGTTACAAAACTCTATTTTCCAACCAATTTTCCTCTAATCAACCCCACTAATCAAGCAGTCGTTGTGTAGAGCCTTGTCCCAAGAGAGAGTATGAGGAAAAAATATAGACATTGCCCCTGAAGACAGTCCAGTCACCTCATGGGGTGGGAACATGAGAAGAAAAAGATAACACACAAAATTCACTGATTCAACAGATGTTTTAGTGTTCACCAGAAATACACACTAAATTGGAGTCATAGAAATGAGCATTCATAAGACAACCAGTATCACTTACAAATGAGAGAATATAAAAAGGCACATTTTGAATCACAGGCTTTTAGGGAAAGAGAAGTTCATTTGAAGTCAGAACTGGGATTAGGATCATTAGTGTGTGATCTTGGATAAGCCACCTAGCCTATGTCTCAGTTTCTTTATGTCATTTGCCACTATCTACGATGAAGGGTTGTAAAGGGGAAATGTAAGGAAAGGCAACGTGGTATCATAGACAGAGAGTTGGTTTCACAGCAGAGAAGACTTCAGTTAAAGTCCTACATCTGACACATACTGGCCTGTGACCCTAATCAAGTTAACCTTTGAGTGCCCCCCAGCCAAATCTCTAAGACTACAAATGCTAGAAAAGGTCCAGATGTGCTTTGGGAGAAGAAGTTCCTTTCCAAGAGTTCAAAGGTCTGGCTTGAAAACAAATTAGGTGATTTCAAAGAAGCTTGGGAAGATTTGTATGAATTGATGCAGAGTGAAATTAACAGAACCAGAGAGGTATAGGACTCAGCACAAAATAAAACAGATTTTTAGGGTTGTGTTTTTTTTTTTTTTTACATAATCAGTGTCCAAATTTGTTTTGCTTATATAACACAGACTACATGGCCTTCACTGAGGTTCAGGTTACATTTTACCATGCCTTCAGTTACTTCAATACCCTTAAGGGGATTGAGAGGTATCTGTGCCTTCTGCAAATAACTACAGCCCCCACCGATTGTTTCCCTCCAAAGTGTAGGGACAGATGTTTTCCTGAACCCCAATTCCATTACCCAATAACAGTAAATTAGCCTTTAAATAAATCTTTATTTCAAAAGGTATAATTATATAAACTTACCCTTCCCTCCCCATTTGTGGTAGACACAATATTCTTCTTCCTCCTATACCTTAATCCCTGGGGAGGGGAAGGATTAAAAAATCATGACCTTGGAACTATGTAAAAAAATCCAAGGTGGGCTCAACTCCTAGATAACCTGGCTTCTCTGGTATCACATGATGGCCTGGTTAATTGTACCATCTTATTGGCAATCCTGGCGCCAAGGTTGCTATGGCACAAACTCCTGGTTCTGTGAGGATAAACCTGAAATTGAGGACAGAAATAAAACCTACCAATCCTCAGAGCTAGAATTAAAGAGAGGAAGAAAAGGAAGGCAAGTCCTTTCCCTCTCCCTGGTTCATTGAATCTCCTGGGCAAAAAGAGTACACTGGAAAGGGTCAAACAGCTCAATCTCAACAATTTTAAAGATAAAAGCAGCCAAAGGACAGACACCCATATGTTAGCAGGCAAACTTGGCATTCTCACTGGCATCTCTATATTAGAACTGGTTATTACCAGAAAAGCTTAGATTAATCTCTGCATGTTTATAATAGGGGTTTTGTTTCTCTTTGGGTTCCTATGGTGGGGAGGAGGGGAGGGTTGGAGTGAAAATGAGAAAAGGCAGAATTTTATGCACACACATTTTATATATACATATACATATATATATTTAATTTTAAAGACAAGATTAAATGGTATGCAAAATGTAAAACATTTTAGAAATGTGAACTATTATTATAATAAATGTGAATCATTGTTAATTAAAAAGCATTTACTGAAGCATAGTACAAATTAAACTGAGCTGATATCCTCTTAGGCATATAATTCAAGACAGGTAACACCAAATGCCAAGTTATTGAGAAATTTGGCCAAGGAATGAAACTAGGATAGCTACCAATAGCAGGCCAATCAGAAATGAGATAGCTGTCTGTGAAATAAATGGAAGAAAATCTGAAGAGAACATAGGGTGAAAGGAATATCTTTTGATTAGTTTGGAAGCTTTCACAAAAACAAAAGGATTTCACAAAATCAATAAAAGGAAGTTAAAAAATCTAAAAAGAGAAAAATGCAAATAACTGAAAAATAGATTAGCTAGCATACTTCCTCATCCTATGAGGCAGAACATAAGTAATAAGCATCAGAGGCTAAATTTGAACCCAGGCCTTCTGACTACTCAGTCAGTAGTGCTCTTTCCTCAGTACTAGAATACTGCACACATTATCACAGTAGCTGATGTTTTTGCTGTATTATTTTGCTGTTTTCATAAGGTAGATTTTAATCCACAAGTGGGATCTGAAATGACTAAGAAAAGCATCAGTTAGGCATATTTAAAAATAATGTTTATCATAACAGATTTAGGAAAATTACTGCTCTGGAGAATATGTTGGCAGAGCTCAAACTCTGGAAAATTTTTAAGTGTTAATAATTAGACTTATCAAAGTCAAAAAGAACAGTTTCATGGCAGAGGAACAGACTTCAGAAGCTGAAGTCAGGAAGATCTGAGGTCAAATCCAAATTCAGACATTTCCTAGTGTGACCCTGAGCAAGTTACTTCACTGCTATCAGTTTCCTTATCTGGAAAAATGAGAATAATAGTATCAACTTTCCATATTGTTGTGAGGATGGCACTCCTCACATGACGGTTCATAATATTTTAAAGCATTTTGCAAACCTTAAAGTGTGATATAAATGTTATCATCATCATCATTACTATCAGAACCAGCCTAAATGTGAAAAGCTCAGCAATCATGGGAGTATTTGTGGGGAAATAGGAGGGTAATCCCAATAACTCACAAAATAGCATATTCTAAGTCACGGAAGCTTTGTGATCTTTGTAACGAAGAGAAGAATCATCCAAACAACAAAATCACAGATCTGTTGATGTTTTGAAGTAAAAAAAAAAAAAAAAAAAACCTTAATTATTTAAAACTTAAGGCTGATATCAAAGTTAGGCTTGTAAAAATATAATTTTAAAAGTCAGATCAAACATAGGTAAATTAAGCTCTCAGCTATTATTAGAACTGAAGTGTCCTGACTAAACAGATTTAGATTTAGCCCCTTTTTCTGCTAGTAGAGATAAGGAAAGACTTCATGGAGGGAGTAGCATTTGAGATTGACCTTGAAAAATGTCAGAGTAGAAAGAAAGCTAGAGAGGGAGAGCAATTTAGAGAGAAGTTATGGGAGTAGGAAAATATGGGACTGGTTTGGGATATGGTGAATCTTCTTGGATCCAGTTTGGTAGAATGTGTGTGTGGATGATAGTTATACAACTATTGTGTAGAGGCCTTGAATGATGAATTTGCCCTTTGAGCTAGTATCATTATTTAGTAACAATTTAGTATTATTGTTATTTTAGCGACAACTAAAGTTTGAGATTTCCCATCTTATACACAGCAAATACACTGTCCGGGCTTCTTGGCCTGCCCATTCTAGTGGCCCCTGCCAGAAAATTAAGCCGTGACTATTTACAGATACACATAGAAGATAGGTTGGGTGGCTTGGAATGGGTGGAGTAAGGTAGGGCAGTATTTCTAGTTAGGGAAAACTCCCAGTAGGTGGAATATGACCTAATTAAGAAATCCTGGGAAAGGAAAATATTGACACCTTATCTCAGCTGACCTTTCTGTGGTATCTCCGATACCCCCAGCTCCCACATCTCAACTTTGTTACTTAATATCATAGATTTAGGCTGGAAAGGACCACAGACTATCAATTCCCTGTTTTTACAAATGAAAAATATAAGGCTTATGAGGGAAAATGGTTGGCCAGGCCTCCATGCAGGAGTATGCAGAAGCCCTCTCCTACCAGCTGGGACAGTTTGTTAAACTTTCAGTGTTATCTTTTTATATCTTGAAAATCAAAAGTTACCGACAGGGTCTGATTTATTATTGTGTTGATTGTTTATTCTTAAGAAAGTGGAGGAAAAGTAACACATTAAATATAAAAATGTATCATGGATATCGTTCTCTCCTGTCCACTCACAATCAGCTGATTGTTAAGCATTAACTCTTGAGTCCAAAAGCATCGCGCATCTGGCTCCTGGTACAACTCTTATTTCTAAATCTGTAGAATTGAGAATTGGACCAAAAGACCTTTAAAATCCCTTCTAGCCGTAGATCTAGTAGTAAGAATCAAATGAGATTTTGCAAAAAGTTCCAGATAAATATTATTGTTGTTGTTGTGATTACTAATAATATCATTACCACCACCTAAACTTCCTCCAGAAGGCTCAAGCTATGTTCACTCCCTGCATGCCAGGATAACTGCCATTGTCTCTGCATTAGAGGGGGGAGGGGAATCGGGAAGGGGGAAGGAGGCGACGACCGAGGCTGAGATATCCGCGCAGAGAACCCTGCCAACAAACCCCCCAGCCATCTTTCACGGTTGAAGTCGTTTGCCCACGATCCCTAAGCCCCAGCTGTGCCGGGAGCAATCGTATTCCGGGCGAAGGGGAAGGGGGTGGGGAGGTAGCGGGCAGGAGGGGAGCAGGTGGGCTTTTCCCGCTCCCTGCTTTTCCAATTGCTCTGAGCAGCCGGGGCAGGTGGGCAGGTATCTGGGGGCCAAGAGGAGGAGGGAAAGGGCGTTAGTCATAATGACCACGGAGGCTGCGCCCAGGACACCTTTGTGGATGGGGTATTCGCAGAATTTCCCCGGCATCGGGTAATTTACAGGATTGTTGGCGGGGAGTGTTTGCAGGATCATTCCAGAACGTGTCAGGCGCCCGAGTCTTTTGAGTTATCCCCTTTCCGGCCTCCAGCTCACCGCCCCCCGCGGGTCCCCCCGCCGGGGTCGGGGGCAGCCTCTGTGATCTGGTCCCCGAAGGACTGCCCCCGTGACCTGGAAAGCCGGGTATTTAGGGTCATCACCCTGGGAAAGGGGTGACAGGCGGGGTGACTCAGGCTAAGGGCTTATCTAAGCGCCGCACGCGCTCTCCAGCCCGTGTCGGCGGCGGCCGCGGCGGCCGGGAGGAGGGAGGGGCTGCCGCCGCGCCAGAGTGGGCACCGCGCGTCCCCCGCCCAGCCCTTCCTTCAGGTCCCCGGGATGGGGAGGAGGCGGACAGAACTGGAGGCCTTTTCGGCAAAAGCCCGAGCTCACCTCGGGCCCCCCGCTTACGGGGAAGAGGGAGAAAGAGGAAATGTCTGCCGCTAGTTAAAGAGAGTAGGGAGCGAAGCAGGAGGTGCGGGCTGGCCGGTGGAAGGACGTCTCGGTACCCCTTTGTATGCGTAGTAAGCTCCACGGGCTAATTGCGGCGCGTCTCTCAGACCCGGCAAAATGCAGCTTCCACCCCGAAGCAACCCGCTGTACGCCACAGACTCTCCATAAATGAGATGCTGACCGGTTTATAGAAATGTGAAGTTTGCAAAGCTCTTTAAATACTGGTTCGTTCATTACCTCAATACCCCCTTTCACTACTATAGTACTGGTGTAGGAATTACATGGGATAAAGTAAAATAGCAAATGTATCAACTTATACAAGACACTTTATATAGATTTTAACTTAAAAAAAGCTTTACAAATATAACATTCTTCTTTTGCTGCAATCGCCTGTTAATCGAGTATACAAGATTTTTATATCATCTTTAATTCACCATGAAAGCATATTTTAATCACATCAGCTACTAAGATTACAGAGGCAGTTCATTTTTCCACTTCTCACCTTGATTATATAGTCCAAAGGTGTTCAGTGGTGCTTAAATTAGGGTTGCCAAGCTCCAACTCTTGGCTACTTTTCTTGACCCTTCATAATATAAACTGATAAAAGACTGAAATTTCTGTACTTCTGGAACAATTCTGTTTATCAGAATTCATTATTCTTTCAGTATAGATTAACATTTCAACCCCCTTCACTGGATAATTTTTAAATCCTCCAAATATTTTGGGTGCCTGAGGAAGGTGATGGAGTGTGCAAAAATATTGGGATACCCCGAAGTATGAGTTGCAGTATTGTCTGTGAAAGAATTCAGACTCAAACCATCTCCAAATTAAGCAAGAGCATTTGGGGGCATTTACTTGGGGGTAAGGAGTGACATACAATGTGATTCTCCTTCTTAAGGGAGAGGGGCACTCCAGCAGAGTGAAGTGAAGGGTTTTATTGCAGGAGAATTGGGCAAAGCAGGGAAATTGGACAAGCTCAAATATGTTTGGGCAACCTCATATGATGGGCATGCAAAAAATTCCTGTGATTAGATATATCTTGGATAGGATAGGCCAGGAACTTTTTTATTCTAGTGAGCAGAATATTGGGGTTGGGGCAAGGTAGACATGCATGGGAAAAGGGAAAAGGTCCTTTTATAGAACCAGGGTATTGAGGCTGGGGGCAAGCTAAGATTCCATCAGGTGCCCAAAACTTACAGACACCAACACTTCTGACAAAGGTTTTCATATAGTAAGATTTTTTAAAAGTGAGTTTCATCAGTAAAAATTACCTTTATTCAATATTCCTCACTCACATTATTGTATTGTCTTAACATGATAAACATTTTTTTAATAGCAGTGGTGTAGCAGCCATATTTATTGTTGCTGTGTTTGTTTTGGTTTGGTTTTTTGTTTTGTTTCTTTTGCTAAGGCAGTTAGGATTAAGTGACTTGCCCAGGGTCACAAAGATTGGAAGCAGTTAAGTGTCTGAGGACAGATTTGAATTCAGGTCCTCCTGATTTTAGGGCTGGTGCTCTATCCACTGTGTCACTTAGCTGCCCTGTTGTTTTTTTTAAAGTAGTCTTCTATGTTCTCCCAACATCAAGAAAACTATATTACTTTGTAAATGTCTCAGTTAAACATTTTGGTAGGGTCTTTCTGAAGGTCTTGACTTCTTCCCTGTTCTGTATCCATAGTTTGTCAATTCTTGACAGTGTTTTAAATTTTCAACCCTATCATTCTTTGCATTTTGGAAAAACTACACTTGTTTCATTGTGGACTTGAAAAATCCTTAAAACATTTAATATTCCCACACCAATGCTACTGCATTAGCTCTATTAGTAATTGAAGAAGACTCTTTAACAGCTATTTTTACATGTTTCCTTAGTATATCATTCATTCTTAAATTAGAATTAAAAACATAAGAGGGGAGCAATGAAACATGTTTATAGTTTGAAATCCAGCACCCAACTTTCAGAGAAGTAATTTAAGGCAGGGAAACCAGCTCAATCCAGTTTCATCTGATCAAGGTTAGAGGTTCTGAGTCAGCCTGGTATGAATAGAACATGCAAACATGACACAATGATGTCACAAAATGAAATATTAAAATGATTTTTATCTCAAGTACTTTGCCCATAATTTTATTTTTACAAATTAAAATTTTTACAATTTATTACAAATAAAGAAATAAAGTTCATAATTAAATAGCTAATAAATATCAGAGATAACATTGAATCTGGATCTTAATGACTTTAGTTCTAGGCCTCTCTGTCATATTATATCATGAACTAGTGCTGGGGAGACTTACAGGAAACAGTCCATTTGCCTGAATTGTTATTCAAAATCTTTCTAGTACTTAGAACTCAGGGAAGGAATATTCATATTCAAACTCAGAAACAAAGGACAGTAGCATATAAGGGTAGAACAATCACCCTAATTTGGGTTGTCTCATCACTTGCCTATCTAACCTTGAGAGACCTCAGGATTGAACACAGAGTCTAGGATGCTTTGTTCTCTTCTGGATCTATACCCAGACTTGAAGTGGATTGGGTTCAGTCTTAGCCTCTAATAAGAAGGTTACCTTTTCTCACATTCTTTGGAATCTTATATTCCCCACCTTAGGTAAAATTTTACTTAATGACTCACATCTTTGTTGTTGTTTAGTTACATCTGGCTATGACCTCATTTGGGATTTTCTGAATAAAGATACTTGAGAGGTTTGCCATTTCCTTCTGTAGCTCACTTTACAGATGAAAAAACGGAGGCAAAAAGGATAAAATGACTTGCCCAGAACTAGTGAGTGTCTGAGGCCAGATTTGAGCTCAGATTTTGAGTCTTTCTGGTTACACTCAGAATTGAAGGGAGGAATGTTTTGTAATTCTTAAGGAAATGTATTTGTCAAGCATTTGGTCTACTGACTGGATGTTGATGGGGAGCATACTGGTGAGGGCTCAAGAACCATATTAGTATTAGTGTAGCTACCCACAAGAGTTACTCCTAGAACAGAAGGTGGCAGTTGCCCCTTTGGGGTACCCCAAACTCTAAGTAAGAACTCAAGGTAGAGGGGAGTTGAAGGAAGGGACTACACAAGACACTGGTCTAACTACCATTCACAATCCTAATCACAAATGTTCTGTGATTCCCTATTACTACTAGGATAAAATACAAATTCTTTAGTTTGGTACTTAAGGCTTTCTACAATGTGAATCCAATTTATCTTCATAGGCTCTTTCATTGTATCCTACTTCATGTAATATGTGTTCTAGTCACACTATACTAAATATTATTCTTGGAACTGGCCATTTCCAGCCTCTGTGCTTTTTACCCATGGTGTATCATGCCTACCAGGAATGTACTCCACCCTAATTTTTGCCTTTCAGATTAATTTTATCTTCCAGGACAAGTTCAGGTGCCAACTAGTTTCTGAAACCTTCTATATCCCCTCTAACATCTAATGCTCACTCTACTCTCAGATATTCCTAGAGCACTTTGTTCTCTTCTTTTCTTTCCCTCTCATCTTGTTGTTTATGGATGTCAGTATCCCAGTGGAATGTTGAGGGCAGTGTCTGATGTGGTTGTTTTATGGTCTTTATATCCCCATCACTAATATATAGTGAGTGTCTTATAGATATTTGCTGAATTGAATTAAAAGGATCTTAAGTTATGAAATCTAGCCTTCTAATCTTATAGGCATTCCAATGTCTTAACTTTTAATGGCAGGAAGTGCTTCCCTCTCTAACCCAAATTCCTAAATGAAATGTGAGCTCATGTGTCCTTCTTGTGCCTTGTCTAGAGATGGAGAACATGCATCTAGAATCAGACCTATGTGAAGCAGCAATTGTACAACATCTTATATTCTAATCCCCATTCAGCCTGGAAGGTACTGATGCGGGAAAGCTTGCTTTCTAGATTCCCACCCTCTCCTAGTTAATAATGTAAATTGCCCTTTAACTCACAAATCCTGGTCCCTTTGAATTTCAATAGAAGATCTGACCTGTTCCCAGCCCCACCCGGATATGAGCCAACTTTGGGGCTACACCCGAAAGCCCCTCGAGCTAAGTCTCCTATTATAAAAAGGCCACGCTGGGAACCCCTCTTTGCAGAGATTCCAAACATGGCTACCATGTGAGGACCCTCTGTCCACTGGACCCTCTGTCCAGTGCCCTCCTTATCTCTACCTTCGCCTATACTTTACCTTTGCTTATCTAATAATAAACCTCTTTTATCAATCTAGCTCTCTGGGCCAATAAATGCTTTTATTGGGAACTCGCGCCGCTACTAGACCACCTTGCGTCGAATCTGTACCCCAAACCTGCCACTAGACCTTAACCCTAATTTCATTTAGGTACCCCAAAGCTAGACCTCAAAACATTTGGTTCCCTGACTGGAAACACTGGAAGCTAGATAATTTGGCGATCAAACTGGACCCCAACCTTTTCGGGGGGCACTCGGAACCAATCTGGGTTTTGAGCTGTTCAGGCAGTATTCTTCCGGGAAGAATCTGCATTCTTTCTTTGGTCTCACTCTATCTCTAAACGTAGTGGGGAGAATATCTGTGTTCTGTCTCACCCTACTTCCATTTCAGGTGAAAAGACTTCTTTGATCTAGACACTCCCCTGCCTCTAAAGTCTTTTCCTGGAGCAGATGCTTTGCTTGAAGAAACTCCCTTTGACCAAATCCTTTGGAGAGAGAAAGGCCCGCCCTTTGCATCTCAATGCATTTCTAATCTTTTTTTTTCCTGTCACCAGGTAGTCCTGCTCTCCAGCAGGAACTGTTGAGACACGAGAGGAAGTGTCTCTTTAACACCACCCCAGACCAAAGAGTGGTCATGTGGCCGTTCTGGGGACCTTACCCTTCTCGGGGGTCCCAGGCCAGCGCTCTCTTTGCTCTGTTCTGGGGAGATAGCCGGAGAAACGTAAGAGGAACTGTGTTTGAGCCCTTCTCCCATGCCACTGTTAAATGCAATGGAGTCTCTAATGGTCAGGCTGTAGCCACGAGGAGAAAGGTCACTGAATTGGGGTGAGTTTAGAGAATGTCTCTGCCCACGGCAGCTGCTCCTGGACAGGGGCAAGCGGTCTTCCCTTCAGGTTTTGCTCTCCAGCAAGATTTGGGGGCTTAGATGAGCTGCCCCGCCTTCAAGTTCCAGCGTGGAATCGCCAGAGGAGCCCTCGCCATTCAAGACACACCGCGCTGGGTTAGATGACATCTCTTCCTCCCCCACCCTCGTTCTGGCCTTTCCTCCCCCTTCTTCCATGGAATGGGGAGTGTAGAACTCGAGGCCTGGTTCGGACCTCTCCCATGTGGCTTGGCAACCTGCCGTTTAAATGCTCCTCTCCTGTCCCCTTCTTGGGGTTACTGTACAGTGGGGAGATTGAGAACTCAATCTTAATCTTCTCAAATCTCCGGAAAGGTTGTCACCAACTTTTAAAACAGAAGTTTGCTAGCAATTTGGACAAGTGAGCCGTTCCCCTTCCCGACCTTTACCTGGCTCTTAAAGCCGCAGTTTCTAGCCCTCAGGACGTGTGTTCTTCCCATACATTTTAAACGGGACTCAGTTCCCTGATTTGGTCATCCTGCGTTAATTGTAGAAACCTCAGAATTACGCTTTTGCATGCTCACAAGGCTGTCTACAAAGATGGGATTTTAAACTGCTCTCGGTTTTTTTCTTAGCCTCAGAGCACTACTTAAAAGTATTTCTTAGCTGCTTGTGGAGAGAGAACCTAGGTAATGCAGGGTAGGTCTGTCTGTCTCACACTTTCCTACCTTACCCTACAGGTGGGAACTCTTGCTACTAATTTTCTTAGTCCTAAGACCTTTTGCTCTTAGCACACTTGATTCTATTCTTTTCTGGATTGGCGTTCTATGTCCCTGCCAACAATTAAAGGTTTGTTTCTGGGCTCCAACCCTGGCCAGGTTGCAGCTTCAAGAAAGACCTTTGGAATGATGGCTGGGAATGAAATTTTAGGTCAAGGCAAATTAAATTCTTTAAAAGATGGCTTTTTATTTCTTTTCTCCCCTCATTCCTTGACTGCAGCAAGAAATGAGTTAATGGGAGAAACTGAAGCCATTTAAGAATTCGGTGAATACCTTTAGGAAAGAAGTCTGTCTTTCCCGTGTGCTTTTCTATGTTCTCTAGACTTGTTTCCTGTTTTCCCTCCCCCATTCTTTGAGATGCTGAGGGACTAAGATGGGATAGTTTACTTTCCTACTTAGATGGTGTGTTTTCTAGAGGTATTGGGTAATTTGTAACTGAGTTATGCCTTAAAATTTGTCATCTCTGTTGGGCAATTATAAGTTATATGAAATTTGGTTCAGTTACTTGTGAACTTCAAGATCTGTGTAATGTTAAATTTAAAACTGTCTACTTAGATAAGAAAGATAGCTGTAAACCCTTTACTGTGATTCTTGAGAACTAGATTCATCTGAAGTCCTTGATTAATGATAAATGTAGATAATAAAATCCTTTGGGACTGCAGCTAATATTTGCTGGGAGTTTTGAGTTCAGGTGTGACTGCATAGACCAGAAGTAAAACTGCCTTAAGTAGCTATTGTAATTTGTGGCCACACTATGGTTGCTGATTGATAAAAGAGGTTTATTATTAGATAAGCAAAGGTAAAGTATAGGCGAAGGTAGAGATAAGGAGGGCACTGGACAGAGGGTCCAGTGGACAGAGGGTCCTCACATGGTAGCCATGTTTGGAATCTCTGTAAAGAGGGGTTCCCAGCATGGCCTTTTTATAATAGGAGACTTAGCTCGAGGGGTTTTCAGGTGTAGCCCCAAAGTTGGCTCATATCCGGGTGGGGCTGGGAACAGGCCAGATCTTCTATTGGAATTCAAAAGGACCAGGATGTGCGAGTTAAAGAGCAATTTACATTATTAACTAGGAGAGGGTGGGAATCTAGAAAGCAAGCTTTCCCGCATCAAAAGCATATTTTAATCACATCAGCTACTAAGATTACAGAGGCAGTTCATTTTTCCACTTCTCACCTTGATTATATAGTCCAAAGGTGTTCAGTGGTGCTTAAATTAGGGTTGCCAAGCTCCAACTCTTGGCTACTTTTCTTGACCCTTCATAATATAAACTGATAAAAGACTGAAATTTCTGTACTTCTGGAACAATTCTGTTTATCAGAATTCATTATTCTTTCAGTATAGATTAACATTTCAACCCCCTTCACTGGATAATTTTTAAATCCTCCAAATATTTTGGGTGCCTGAGGAAGGTGATGGAGTGTGCAAAAATATTGGGATATCCTGAGGTATGAGTTGCAGTATTGTCTGTGAAAGAATTCAGACTCAAACCATCTCCAAATTAAGCAAGAGCATTTGGGGGCATTTACTTGGGGGTAAGGAGTGACATACAATGTGATTCTCCTTCTTAAGGGAGAGGGGCACTCCAGCAGAGTGAAGTGAAGGGTTTTATTGCAGGAGAATTGGGCAAAGCAGGGAAATTGGACAAGCTCAGATATGTTTGGGCAACCTCATATGATGGGCATGCAAAAAATTCCTGTGATTAGATATATCTTGGATAGGATAGGCCAGGAACTTTTTTATTCTAGTGAGCAGAATATTGGGGTTGGGGCAAGGTAGACATTCCCTGGGAAAAGGGAAAAGGTCCTTTTATAGAACCAGGGTATTGAGGCTGGGGGCAAGCTAAGATTCCATCAGGTGCCCAAAACTTACAGACACCAACACTTCTGACAAAGGTTTTCATATAGTAAGATTTTTTAAAAGTGAGTTTCATCAGTAAAAATTACCTTTATTCAATATTCCTCACTCACATTATTGTATTGTCTTAACATGATAAACATTTTTTTTAATAGCAGTGGTGTAGCAGCCATATTTATTGTTGCTGTGTTTGTTTTGGTTTGGTTTTTTGTTTTGTTTCTTTTGCTGAGGCAGTTAGGATTAAGTGACTTGCACAGGGTCACAAAGTTTGGAAGCAGTTAAGTGTCTGAGGACAGATTTGAATTCAGGTCCTCCTGATTTTAGGGCTGGTGCTCTATCCACTGTGTCACTTAGCTGCCCTGTTGTTTTTTTTAAAGTAGTCTTCTATGTTCTCCCAACATCAAGAAAACTATATTACTTTGTAAATGTCTCAGTTAAACATTTTGGTAGGGTCTTTCTGAAGGTCTTGACTTCTTCCCTGTTCTGTATCCATAGTTTGTCAATTCTTGACAGTGTTTTAAATTTTCAACCCTATCATTCTTTGCATTTTGGAAAAACTACACTTGTTTCATTGTGGACTTGAAAAATCCTTAAAACATTTAATATTCCCACACCAATGCTACTGCATTAGCTCTATTAGTAATTGAAGAAGACTCTTTAACAGCTATTTTTACATGTTTCCTTAGTATATCATTCATTCTTAAATTAGAATTAAAAACATAAGAGGGGAGCAATGAAACATGTTTATAGTTTGAAATCCAGCACCCAACTTTCAGAGAAGTAATTTAAGGCAGGGAAACCAGCTCAATCCAGTTTCATCTGATCAAGGTTAGAGGTTCTGAGTCAGCCTGGTATGAATAGAACATGCAAACATGACACAATGATGTCACAAAATGAAATATTAAAATGATTTTTATCTCAAGTACTTTGCCCATAATTTTATTTTTACAAATTAAAATTTTTACAATTTATTACAAATAAAGAAATAAAGTTCATAATTAAATAGCTAATAAATATCAGAGATAACATTGAATCTGGATCTTAATGACTTTAGTTCTAGGCCTCTCTGTCATATTATATCATGAACTAGTGCTGGGGAGACTTACAGGAAACAGTCCATTTGCCTGAATTGTTATTCAAAATCTTTCTAGTACTTAGAACTCAGGGAAGGAATATTCATATTCAAACTCAGAAACAAAGGACAGTAGCATATAAGGGTAGAACAATCACCCTAATTTGGGTTGTCTCATCACTTGCCTATCTAACCTTGAGAGACCTCAGGATTGAACACAGAGTCTAGGATGCTTTGTTCTCTTCTGGATCTATACCCAGACTTGAAGTGGATTGGGTTCAGTCTTAGCCTCTAATAAGAAGGTTACCTTTTCTCACATTCTTTGGAATCTTATATTCCCCACCCTAGGTAAAATTTTACTTAATGACTCACATCTTTGTTGTTGTTTAGTTACATCTGGCTATGACCTCATTTGGGATTTTCTGAATAAAGATACTTGAGAGGTTTGCCATTTCCTTCTGTAGCTCACTTTACAGATGAAAAAACGGAGGCAAAAAGGATAAAATGACTTGCCCAGAACTAGTGAGTGTCTGAGGCCAGATTTGAGCTCAGATTTTGAGTCTTTCTGGTTACACTCAGAATTGAAGGGAGGAATGTTTTGTAATTCTTAAGGAAATGTATTTGTCAAGCATTTGGTCTACTGACTGGATGTTGATGGGGAGCATACTGGTGAGGGCTCAAGAACCATATTAGTATTAGTGTAGCTACCCACAAGAGTTACTCCTAGAACAGAAGGTGGCAGTTGCCCCTTTGGGGTACTCCAAACTCTAAGTAAGAACTCAAGGTAGAGGGGAGTTGAAGGAAGGGACTACACAAGACACTGGTCTAACTACCATTCACAATCCTAATCACAAATGTTCTGTGATTCCCTATTACTACTAGGATAAAATACAAATTCTTTAGTTTGGTACTTAAGGCTTTCTACAATGTGAATCCAATTTATCTTCATAGGCTCTTTCATTGTATCCTACTTCATGTAATATGTGTTCTAGTCACACTGTACTAAATATTTTTTTTGGCAAACGGTCCTCTGGGAGGGCCCTTTGTGACACCTTCTAGAGATGTCTAGGAAGGTTACGTTATAGAATGCGAAAGTTTTCGGGTTTTGCCATGAATTAGCTTTCTGGACAAGGTAAAAGATTTTTTTTCCTTCCTTATCTTGCAGTGGACACCCAAAGCCCTCGGGTCGGGCTTGGGTCGTCGTTGGGAGCTCTAAGCTCTGGCACAATTCTTTTAAGAATTGCTGCGGATTGACAAAAGGCCTTCTTTTGTCGGCTCTATCTCTTAAGAGATACGAGGGAGGCTGCAAAGATTTGGAAGAATAAAAGTTTTTTACCTGTCCACACCCCATCCCTATGGAGATTTTAAGCTTTCTCTTAATGCAGAGACAAACACTGGGCTTGAGAAAAATGCCTCATTCTCAACACCTGAACTCTGAATAGATTAGCTGAATTCCCAATCTCTCTGGACAAGTCCATCCTTTAGTTTTTTTTCTTTCTAATCCTGGGACTGATTAACACTTATGCCCTCAGGCAAAAGCGGCCAGCCAAAACACACCCAGCACTCTTGTCTCTTTAAAAGCTGAAAGATTCAGCCTAGTGAAACCTAGGACCCACCCACCATCTCAACTTTTTCGGGGTCCAAACCTCAATGTTTCTTCCACTCTGCTGCTAACAGCTGTTGGTTTCCCTTTAACTCTAACCTGAGACACTGAGCTCTTTTCTCAGGGCAACTTCTGCCTCCTGAAAAATATTTGGAGCGGAAGCGCCGTTTAATACAAATCTCTCCCAGACTTAGGCCAGAAGGTGCCCTGGAAACTGTCCGAGGAAGACCCTCTCTGTCCTGAGTTCGAGCAGGAGGAACAACAGAGAAACTGCGCCACACCACAGGGGCTGAATTGGCCCCCAGCGTCCTGCTCCCTGTTAGGGAATTGGGGTCTGGCCCTGTTTCCCTTTTTATCCCAGGACAGTCCCAACACCTCAGGGGCTGGTAAGCTGGGTCGGCAGTGCTGAGATACTTTGCATTCCCTCTGACCCCTTCCACCCCTCCCCCATAAGAGTGGGGAAAGTGGGGGGAAGGCTTAGGATCTTTGCTTATTGAGGAACCAACTCCTTTTAAAGAAAGGCAGCACAGTTAAAAGACTTCTAAGAGCTTAAATTGCATTCTTATCTTGATTGGATATATAGTCCTCCATTTTCTCCTGACTTCTTAGTCTACACCTGAACCAACACCAGGAGAAATTAGCTTTCCTGGAAATTAAGAGTGAAAGGGCTAAATTCAAGGCTACTTAACACTTTTTACTTTTGCTCCCAGCATTTTCTCCTTCCTTCTCCTTGTTAGATGGGCCATCAGCATTTTACAGGCAGCCCACAGAAGGGATCTGATGCATCTCCTGCTGTCTCCATCTCCACCGTGGATGACACCCCGGTTTTAACCTGCTCCCGAGATCTGGGCTTAAACCTTTGGACTCTCAACCGCCCCTCAGCCTGGAGAACATGGGACAACTGACTGGGAATGACTGACCGGGACACACACCCCTTAGATGCACACCTGTCATCCCCAAACCCCACACCTCATGCATGCCTCACCTCCTGGCATGAACCCCCAAATCTCTACGACCCTTGCCAGCTCGAAGCAGTTAAGAGGAGATCGGCGCCCCTTTTCCCACATGCCTTTGGAGGTGACTGCTTGAGGGGGGATGAAGAGGGGACCCCAAACTTGGAAAATCCTGGAAGGAGAAAATCTTCAATTCTGTCTCAAGAGACTTTGCCCTATTTCTTTTTCCTTAAATGAATTTAAGTTCCAACTGCTTGAGGGGGGAATGATGCAGGAAAGCTTGCTTTCTAGATTCCCACCCTCTCCTAGTTAATAATGTAAATTGCCCTTTAACTCACAAATCCTGGTCCCTTTGAATTTCAATAGAAGATCTGACCTGTTCCCAGCCCCACCCGGATATGAGCCAACTTTGGGGCTACACCCGAAAGCCCCTCGAGCTAAGTCTCCTATTATAAAAAGGCCACGCTGGGAACCCCTCTTTGCAGAGATTCCAAACATGGCTACCATGTGAGGACCCTCTGTCCACTGGACCCTCTATCCAGTGCCCTCCTTATCTCTACCTTCGCCTATACTTTACCTTTGCTTATCTAATAATAAACCTCTTTTATCAATCTAGCTCTCTGGGCCAATAAATGCTTTTATTGGGAACTCGCGCCGCTACTAGACCCCCTTGCGTCGAATCTGAACCCCAAACCTGCCACTAGACCTTAACCCTAATTTCATTTAGGTACCCCAAAGCTAGACCTCAACAGTACTAGTTATTGTATTATACTTTTGTCCTGCATGGGAAACAGTCCTGGTATGATGAAAAAATTATTGCCTTTTAATCAAAGGACCCAAATTTGGAGGCTGAGAATGGACATTACGTGAGTCACTTTATTCAACCTCTCAGCCTAAGTTTCTTCACCCGTGAAACAGAGGTTATACCAAAGCCACTCTAACTTTTCTTCCAACTCTAGATTTGTGATCTGAATGCAACACCTGCTAAAGGTTCTGAGTTTTAAGTCATTACAGAACTTTTTGAGTTCAAACCACATCTGTCAGCTGCCTATTACCTCTACATCCCTGGGCATGAGGAATAGGAAAGTAAACATATCCTGTAACTAAATCTATGAAATACCTGCAAACCTGGTGTGCTTATTGGGAACAGAAAATCTAGTTCATTTCCCACTTACTCCAAGGGTCTAGGTTGCGTGGCAGTGGTTTTTCTAGCCATTTGATTAATTTAGCTATTAACACAGGTGTTTCCTAATTGTTTCACAATCTGTTTCTGACCAACTCTAAAGATTAGGGAGATAAATATTAACAGAATCTGTCCCAGAGGCTAGAGCTCCTACTCTAAATAAATACTTCTGCGCCTAAATTTAAAGCAAATGGGTCTGTAATACTCAGCTTCCGCACTAGGTGCCCCAGGGGAAAAGAGCAGTATCTAGGGCCTCACAGAATAAGGCAGTGAACCCTATTAGAATTAGAATGAGAGAAAGTCAGCATAGTGTGGAAGAAGAAAGCTCTGGATTGAATCAAGATGCTTGTCTCACTTCTCTTCACTAAGCAAATAACTTTGGCCAAATCATTCTAATGTCTCTGAGCCTCTTTTCTTAATTATCAAATAGTTTGGAATACATAATTTCTGAAGTCCCTTTCAGATGTAACATTCTATGTAATTCACTGAGTAAATTGAAATTTTTTATGTCAATGTCAGTGTTTGTTATTCAATATCAAGTTTTTAAATCAATTTTTTTTTTAAAATTACAGTTCTATAAATTAAATCATCAGGGCAAGACGCTAGATACAAAAGTACTCCCAGGACATATTACCAGATATGTCTTTTGTGATGGTAGAGTGCCCATATTCACTTATATCAGATACAGTGCAGCAACCTTCAGCCTTTTTGCCATTGGGAAGATACATTCTATGTATTAGAACGATTTATGCCCCCCTTAATCAATAAACATTTATTATGGGGATACAAATGCAAAAGTAAGGAAGTACCTACCTTCTAGTACCTTACTATTTACTAGAGGTTATGGCCCATATATATTAATAAAGGATATATACAAAATAAACACACAGGGATTTAAGGATGGGAAGCTGTACTAATCTAGAGAATTGGGAAATACCTCTTGAGTGAAGTGGCACTTAGCCTTAAAGAAAACTTATTCTAAGAGCCAGAGGAGAGAAGAGAGCATTCCAAGAATGTAGGACAGCCTTCACAAAAGCACAATGGATCAATGACAAAAGGTTATGTAAATATAATAGTAAGTAGGCCAGTTTGGCTGGAATGTAAAGTTTGTGAAGAGGAGTAAGGTATAATCAGCCTAGAAAGATGAGATAGAGTCAGATTTTTTCCCCCTGTAGGATTACACTTAGTTTGCTAAATAGATTATTTTTGGTTATAATCCTAGTGCCTTTGTCCTCCAGATTATCATATTCCAAGACCTCCATTCTTTTAAAGTAGTAGCTGCTAAATCTTGTGTGATCTTGATTTTTGAATTATTTCTTTCTGGCTGCTTTTAGTATTTTCTTCTTCACTTGGGAGCTCTGAAACTTACCTATATTTCTCAGAGTTTTCATTTGGGGATTTTTTAAGGAGTTGATTGAGGGATCCTTTCAATTTTTACTTTGCCAGATAGTTCTAGAATATCAGGGAAGTTTTTTCTTAATAATTTCTTGAAATTATTCAAGAAATGAAAAAAAGCCTGGTTAGGCTCTTTTTTATTATTATTATTATTATCACTTTCAGTGAATCTAATAATTCTTAAATTTCTATCATCAATCTTTTTTTGCAGGTCAGTTGTTTTTCCTGAAATAGTTCTCTTCTTCTTCTTCTTTCTTCCTTCTTCTTCTTCTTCTTTCTTCCTTCTTCTTCTTCTCCTTCTTCTTCTTCTTCTTCTTCTTCTTCTTCTTCTTCTTCTCCTTTTTCTTCTCCTTCTCCTTCTCCTTCTCCTTCTCCTTCTCCTTCTCCTTTTCCTTCTCCTTCTCCTTCTCCTTCTCCTTCTTCTTCTTTTCATGAAGTCATTGGCTTCCACTTGACCAATTCTGATTTTTAAGAATTTTCTTCAGTATTTTTGTACCTCCTTTACCAAGCTGTTACTTCTCTTCTCATAATCTTCTTGCATTGCTATTATTTCTTTCCCCGATTTTCCTCTACTGTTCTTATTTTATTTTTTAAAAGAATTTTTGCTCTTTTTTGTTCTTTTTTTTTTTTCTTACTCATGGGAATTCTTATTTGACTTGTATCTGATCGTCATTTTTCTTTAAGGTTTTACTTATAGATGTTTCAAATGATTGTCTTCTAAGTTTGTGTCTCAAATATTCTTAGGTTCTTTTAAAATTATTTTTCCAGCCTTTTTCTTGACTTAGGACTCTGCTTATCTCTGGAAATGATAGGAGTTATCTGGTCTGAATTTTATGTCCTGCTTCTTTTTCAATCAGGTCTGTGACCCGCCAAGTTTTTGGTTCTTCTAAGATGGTGTGACTTGGTGAGAGTTCTGGTCACTGTCCTATTCTACTCCCTGGTCCTTGCTCTGGTAAAGCCTCTCCTTCCTCATAATCATAATCATTTATCTCTTCTCTAAACTGGGTAAAGGACAATAGTTAAATGTCAATCCTGTATCCAGTGCTAGCACAAGGATTCCCTATAATCTCCTGTTGACTAGACGTTCAATTCCCTTACCCTGGGGGATGAGTACTTTCAGTGCCACAGCCACAGCTGCCATCATTATAGCTGTCTACAAATCCCACATCTTCTAACCCCTACCCCAGTGTCAGAAGACTTCTCTTTCTGCTTTCTGAAGTTGGCCTTTTTGGGAGCTGGAAAAATGACCCATTGTGACTTTTTGTTGGTTTTCCCTCTCAAAATTCATTTTGAAGTGCTTTTTTACAAAGTTTTTTAGAAGGGTATGTTGGGGGAAATGCTCACTATGTTTTTCCATCTTGGTTTCATCTAATATTTGAACCTAAACGCAATGGGGAATCAATGAAAACGCTTCTTAAAATAGTTGGTGCTTTAGAAATATCCATTTATCATCTGTGAGGAATATGGATTGAAGATGGGAGAGAATGGATATAAAGGAGACCAGGTAGGAGGCTTTGTCATTGTTTAATTTCAGAGTTTCTAGAAACAACTTTTTTGCTCTTGAAAGAGGTGACCAAGAAGAAGGAAACTGGCCCAAATCTGATTGTTTTACCAGTAAACATGTGCTAAGCTATTTGGACAGTGCCAGGCTAAGATGAAAGGGGAAATGTCTTATTGGCTGTTCTGCAAACTGATTTGTATTTTTGAAATTATTTTTATTTCATTAAATATTTCCTAATTACACATACAAAATTCTTAACAATCTTTCCCCCCCCTAAATTTTGAGTTTCATATTCTTTCTCTCCCTCTTGCCCCTTCCTTCTTCTCAAGGAGACAGGCTTTTATTTTTATAAGTCATGCAAAACATATTTCTATGTTAGCCATGTTGAAAAAGAACTCATAAACAAAATAAAATACAAAAAGTTAAAAGTGTTCTTTAATCTGTTATGCCACAGTCTCCTTGAATTGTTCTACCTCAGTTTCCTTAACTGTTCTGACTCAATCCCCTTAGTTGTAAAACCTCCCCTCTGGTTCATTAAGAATGAGGACCATTTGCTCTAAGGTTATAAATCGTCAATGTGAGACTCAAGATGAGGGGGAAATCGGACTTCCTGACTCCTAACTCCTTCTGCCCTCAAGAATTTATGGCACTACCCCTCTAAATATTCCAAAAGATAAGGCTATCTGGGATACCTCATTGACATCTTTACTTCTCTTTATTCAGACATCCTGACTCTGGCTTCCAGTTTCCCCCCATCCTGTTAGAACCAAATTTATGGTCCTGAAACTTCCCACTCTCAATGTTCTGACTCCGCCCCTGCGTAGCTGAACCAATTGGCTATATATGTCATTGAGAACTCACATTCACCACTGGATACTTTGAAAGAAGAATCCTGTCCAGTCAATTAAGCTCTCCAATTAATAAATATTAAAAACTCTCTAATCTCTATCTTGCCTCAGTTTCTCTGGCATTACATTTTGGAGGCTTCCCAATGAGGTATTAGAAGCTGAGAATGGGAGTAGAGATTAGAGACCTCTGGATCTTTGCCTTGGGCCATGGGGCAGCTAGAGATCTGAGTTCTTGGCCTAGAGAGGCTGGCCCTATGGATTTGTTTCCAGAGTCTCCAGGGAAGAGAGCAGTTTTTCAGTTGCTGCCATGCCTGATGGTAGACACCTTCATATTCGGTCTTGGGAGAGTAAGTGTACATGTCTGTTTTAGGACATCTGATCTGTTCTGTCTGTTTATGCTAGCATCTGTATTCTCAGAATAACAATTTGACGGGCATCAAATTCTGAGAAGGATATCATTCTGGGACACTGGAAGATATCCTCTGAGTCTAAAGTGTTATATGTTTGTTTAATGTTGTAACTGTGTAGTCTGTGTGATTTGTGTTCTGTGTTCCATGCGATGTATGTTCTATGTTCTGTGTGATTTGTCTGTTTTGTTCATTTAAGAGCTCTGTTAAGTTTTAAGAACAATGATTAAGAAATTTGGGAATTGGTTATTTGAAAATTTGTGATTTTAAACTTTTTAACCTGATGTACTAATTTGTAAGTAAATGGAACTTGGTTATTTTAAACTGACAGGAAAGTTTTTCCTTGAAGCAGTTTTCAGAGCCTGCTAGAGTACAGGGGAATAAAATCTTATCTGATCGAAACTCAGGCAGGAGAAAAACATTTGATTAAGAACTTTGGGATGATTCTGAAAATTGTGAGAAATAATTTTGCTATTGACTTTTCATGCTAGATTTGTTTATTCTGAGTATAAGATCTTGGCATTTGTTTGAATATTGATACTTTTATTACTAAAGAGGAAGGGAAAGGGCAATAAAATTCAAATTTAGCCTGGGCTGGGCCATAAAAGTTGCCTGGACAGATAAAAGAGAGATGTTAATTGCTGTCAGACAAACACTCAGGCAGAAAAAAAACTTTTGTAAAAAAAAAAAACTATTTGGTTTGATTCAGTTTATTTGTTAACGTTGTAAGTTATGTTTTATGGAGTTATCACTATATCGTGTGAATCTTAGAAGCTTTGAAGGAACTGGAAAGAAGATTTCCAGTTATGAAGGATTGATTTGTAGGAACAATTAAAGGTTTGCATGGTTTTAGGAAGTAAGAGGAAGGTTTTTGGGAGCAGGAAGAAGAGGTGGAGGAGAGAGAAACAGGAGAGCATCCTTTGTCTTCAAAGGTAAAGATTCAATTCACCTTCCCACTGCTTTATGCAACTTTAGCAATGGAGCATCTAGTTAGGAAAGTTGTTAGAGATTGTTTAAGTTTGTAGCATAAGAGAAAGAGAAAGTTGGGAAACTGGTGGACTTGGGAAGAAACTTGAAATTGGGAGAAAGTAAATAAACTGAGGGGCTAAATCTTGAGAAGGATCTCCATGTAGGAAATTGAGTGAAGAACCTGAGGGAATTTTTGTCCAGGGGTGCAGGAGTGGGGGAAGGGTAGCCACGTGGAATCCTCTCCTCACCCCTCTGAGTTACAGCCGTTTTTTGTTTTTGTTTTTGTTTTTTTATCAAGTTACTGCCAGTGCAGCAAACTGTGATTTAAAGGGACAGGCTTACTTTTAGGTTAATTGATTGAATATTTGTTTCTCTGATACATAAAGGTTTTCTTGGTTAAGGAATAAATATGGTCCATATTTTGTTAGGATTATTTCTAAAAGTTTAATTGCTATTTTTAAGACTCTTTCAGATTTTCTTATGTGGTATTTGGACATTCTGTATAAGTTTTGTATTGGGTCATCCTGAGGTTATTTAAAGGGCCTCTGAAAATAATAGTTTTTCTCTTTGTCCTTTTGAAAATGTTTCTGTTATGGACAATATGCAATTTGGGATTTTTTTTTTCCCTATGTATTGGGTATTTTAAAAGCAAAATGATTTATGTGTATAATGTTCACTTATGTTATCTAGTAGTAGATATTATCTACTTAGATATATTAATTGTTTTAAGTTGTGAACTTACTGGAATAAGTTTCTTACTTTTATTACTATAAGGTTATGGTAGATACTGTTTAGGATTTATCAGAAATTTGATTAATGAAATCTGTTATTGGAGGTAAAATTTCTTGGGCTTATAGTTAATTAGTTAATGCTATTTGGAGTTTTAAAGCTTCATCTTCTGACAGTTAATGGGACAATTGATTGGAATAAAACTGGGTTAAAACTATCTTATCCTGTATGTGCTGGATACAGGGGTCCTCAAACTTTTTAAAGAAGGGGCCAATTCACTGTCCTTCAGACTGTTGGAGGGCTGGACCATAGTAAAAACAAAAACTTCGTTTTGTGGGCCTTTAAATAAAGAAACTTCATAGCCCTGGGTGAGGGGGTTAAACGTCCTCAGTTGCTGCATCTGGCCCGAGGGCCGTAGTTTGAGGACCCCTATGCTGGAAGTTGAATTTTAACTGTTTACGTTTTGTTATAGTTATGTTCTTGCATTTTTTTTCTCCTGTAACTGATTTCTATGATCAGAGCAATGGTCAATAGAAACTATTAATGCAATTCAATTATGTCATACCTTGCTGTTTCCAATCTGGTTATATGTAATCATTGTATCCTAAATATTTGGGCAAATAAGTATTTAGTCTGGTCATCTGTCTGTTACTGGATATTTGTGTGTGTGTTTTTTTTAAGTTTCTAAATGATAGGAGGACAATTAACAGTGATCTGTGAAACCTAACTGCTGTTAAAGACTTGAGACTACAGCCATTTGCCTGGCCTATAAAGCAAACTCATCTTTTCACATAGGAAGCTGCTGACCAATCTATTTTGGCCTCTTTACATTTTGCAGCAGTCTTGTGGACTAGTCTTTCTATCTCAGGCTGTTTTAACCTTTCTTTGTTAGATTTGTTTTTTTTTGTTTTAGATTTTGGTCAAATTACAGATATTGACTTACTTCTGGGACCTAGATCAGCTTTGATCAGCTTTGTTGTCAGCACGGCTCACCCACCCTCTGCATAAAATGAGAGCTTCCGACCATTTCTCAGCTTGCAGCAGTTTTTATATGAGACCATGGATCCTGCTTCCAGTGTACTTTGGGCTGATATGAGCGATTTCGGGAATGATTGATGAATGACTGTTAAACCTTGACTGGGTTATCTGTTATTGTGTGTTTAAGGTTTGGGATGGGATTTGTTAAAACTGTGTAATTATTGCTGTTATGTTTGAGGGATTTTTAGGAAACTTACTGTACTAGTCTGTTATGTATAGGGATTTTGATTTACTTTTGGGATTTATATGTGGAATGGTCATTTGATAATTCCTTTCCATGAGAAAAAAAAGGGGGGAAGAAATAGAACATTGAGGAAAATGGTATATTTTTCTCAAAATACCTGAAAAAATGGGAACTCCTAGCTCCTATTTACTTTGCCTTAGACACTTCTGCCCTACCTCCTATCTTATTAGTTCAGATTGAATTTGGAAGTCTTTTAAATAGTTCTTTTTTCATTTTTTTATAGCTTTGGAATCCCTTAGTCTGTTGGAATTGCCCTGGCAGACTCAGTTTTTGGGATTATTTTTTAGAAACAACCAAAAATCAGACACCTGCCCTTGGCCTGGCATTCTCTCTGATTTGTTTCTCTAGTCCTGTAACTCCAGTTCATTAATTAGTATTTCAGCAATTTCAAAGGACCTTGTAGTTTGATACCATGCATCTAAAAGTTTGGGGTTTGCCTGTCTTGGTCTACCTATGCCTAATCTGCTCAGAAATCTGATCCTTTCTGCAGCCCTGTCTGTTCCTCTGGGCGGGGACAGGTGAAGCTACTCCAAGCCACACCCTTCTCCCCTGGAGCAGGTTACCCCTCTGAATGGGCCTTGAGCCCTTGAGCACTGCTGCTCTGTAAGCAGAGGTTGAGTTAAATGCACAAATGACTGCAGACCACCTAACTCACAGTGAACTGTCCATCTCAAACTAGATTCTCTGGCTGAGATGGTGCCCCAACTGCAGAGGACCTGACATGCTTGCAACAGGGAGCCTTTGGACTGCTGTTAACTCTGGAGTTATCAGGGAAAGACTTGTCCTTGTCATATAAGTCCTTGCATTGTTCTAGTTTTATTTTGGGTTGGTCAAATTTATGGTGCTAAGACCTATCTAAAGGAAGGTGATTCAGTGGTTTGAATATTTAGGAGAAAGAGTGTGGAATGTTATGCCACAGTCTCCTTGAATTGTTCTACCTCAGTTTCCTTAACTAGTCTGACTCAATCCCCTTAGTTGTAAAACTCCCCCTCTGGTTCATTAAGACTGAGGACCATTTGCTCTAAGGTTATAAATTGTCAATGAGACTCAAGATAAGGGGGAGATCAGACTTCCTGACTCCTAACTCCTTCTGCCCTCAAGAATTTATGACACTACCCCTCTAAATATTCCAAAAGATAAGACTATCCGGTATACCTTATTGACATCTTTACTTCTGTTTATTCAGACATCCTTTCTCTGGCTTTCAGTTTCCCCCTATCCTGCTAGAACCAAGTTTATGGTCCTGAAACTTTCCACTCTCTATGTTCTGACTCTGCCCCTGCCTTGGTCTACCCCTGTAGCTGAGCCATGTGGGTATATATGTCATTGAGAACTCACATTACCACTGAATACTTTGAGATGAGAGTCCTGTCCAGTCAATTATATTCTCCAATTAATAAAAATATTAAAAACTCTCTAATCTCTATCTTGCCTCAGTTTCTCCGGCATTACAGATCTATATTCAGAGTTTATCGATTCTTTCTCTGGAGGTAGTTAGAATTTTTTATTATGGATCTTTTGAAATCACCTTGGATCACTGTTATGATCAGAATAGCTAATATTTCACAGGTGATCATCAAACAAAATTTTTGTTGCTATGTACAATGTTCTTTTGGTTCTGCTGATTACATTTTGCATCAATTCATGTAAGTCTTCCTAGGTTTTTTTTTGAAACACTTTTGCTCATCCTTTCTTATATAGTATTCCATAACAATCATATGCTCAAATTTGTTCAGCCTGTTCCCAAATGATGGGCATCCTTGCCTCTTTCCCCTTTCACCCCAACTTCCAATTCTTTGCCACCATAAAAAGAGCTGCTATAAATATTTATGTACAAATAGGCCATTTTTCTTTTTAAAGCTCTCTTTGGCACAGAGATCTAGTAGTGGTATTTCTGGGTCAAAGGGCATGCACAGTTTCATGGTCCTTTGGGCATAATTCCAAATTGTTCTCCAGGATAGTGGAACTAGTTTATGATTCTACCAACAATACATTAGTGTCCTATTTTTTCCACATCCCTTCCAGTATTTATCATTTTCCTTTTTGGTCATGTTAGCCAATCTGAGTGTGAAGAAGCATCTCAGTTATTTTATTGAGTATTTCTCTAATCAGTAGTGATTTAGAGCATTTTTCATATAACTATTGTTAGTTTTGATTTCTTCTTCTGAATATGGCTTGTTCATATCTTTGACCATTTATCAACTGGGGAATGGTTCTTATTTTTATAAGTTTGGCTCAATTCTTTATGTCTTGGAGAAATGAACCTTTTATCAGAGAAAATTACTATAAAATTTTCTAGCACTTTCCTCTTTTATTTCTCATTTTGTTTTATTGCTTTTGTTTGTGCAAAAGCTTTTTAATTTTTATGTGTTAAAATTGTTTTACTTCCCATAATTCCCTCTCTTTCTCCTTTGGATATACCGTGTTTCCCTGATAATAAGACACTGTCTTATTAATTTTTTGGACAGAAAAAAAACCACCAGAGGGCTTATTTTCAGGGAAGGGCTTATTTTAAAGAACATTGACAGCAATTTTAATAAACAGGTAAATGTGTACAAAAAAGTACCTTTATTCAATAATGATCACGTCATCTTCTTCAGCAACATCGTCATAAGTGTCCATACCCTGAATTCCATCCTGGATGTCTTGTGCCTCTATTTCCTTCGGAAGAAGTGGCCCCAATTTGTCATGTCCAGCAATATAGCTCTCTTTAAATGAACATGTCTTGTCCAGGTAACCTGCTCGTAGTGCCTTGGCGACACAGCTGTCAGTAATTTTATCCCATGACTTCTTCACCCAAGTCACGACTTCTTGCAGACAGGGCTTCACAAAGTTTCCACGCTGATTTCTTTCCATTCTATTTTCAATGTAGTCATTGACTTCCATGCGCAAATGGTCCTTGAATGGCTTGTTTATTGCAATGTCAAGGGTCTGGAGATAGGCAGTCATTCCTGCAGGAATCATTACTTGATCTATTCTTCTCTCTGCAAGGAAGTTCTTCATTTCTTTAGCGCGGTGAGTGCTGGCTGAGTTCTTCTTTTATCCTCCATCATGCTCTCTGAGTGCTCCTTCTATCCTCCATGATGCCCCCAAGTTCTTCTTTTATCCTCCACCATGCCCCCTGAGTTCTTCTTTTATCCTCCATCATGCCCCTTTTATCCTCCATCATGCCCCCTCACTCCCGTTTACATACCAGGTTTTTATGTTGTCCTGCCTCAGCTCTCCTCTGCAGCACTGCTCTCAATGGCGCCAGCAAGCAAATCACTGGGGAAGAACAGGATAACACGCTCACTGCTGCAGCTCTGATTGGATGCAGCTCGGAGCGCGGCGTGTGTTTCACCCGGGGGGCGGTTGGGGGCGGGGGGAGAAACGGTGCATACAGAGGGTACCGTAATGTAGCGTGTAGCGCAGGGGATCACCTTCACTACAGTAGCAATCTCAATAGAGCTTATTTTGGGGGGAGGGCTTATTTTAGAGGAATCTTACAAAAGTAAGGGGAGGGCTTATTTTCGGGATAGATCTTATTATTGGGGAAACATGGTAAATCCTTCCTTTATGTATCTGATGGATACATTTTACCATGCACCCCTAATTTACTTGTGATATTACTCTTCATGTCTAAATTATTTATCCATTTTGACTCTATTCTTAAACTATGACCTAGATGTGGATCTAGGCAATGGAGGAGTTGCTAAGCAGCATCTGGCCTTTCATCCAGTGCTAACATAGGTCCTAGAATCTCTTTCTGACTAGTTGCCAGGTCCCCTTACTGTCTCTGACTCACAAACTCTCTCTCCATCCTCCCCATCTTTCATTGTAAAAAGGAAAATGAGTAAGCAAAACCACCAAATACAGAAGGACCAATTCCATGTGAATAGGACTTTTTAATAGCTTTAGGTGACTAGGAAGACACATCAAGGGAGGCAGGGGCTAAGCAGGTATTTACAGAAAAACTTTTTCTAGAATCCTCAAGCATCTTGTCTACTTGTCTCTCTCATTTTACATATGAATGCAAAGTTGCTATTGTTCTCATCCTCCTTGACTCCTCTGGAGCATTGTGACACTTTTGACCCCTGCCTTTCTTTGTCTTTTCTTCTTCCTTAGCTTCTATGACTCTTACTTTTATCAGCACTATTTCTCTGTATTCTATCCTGTCCCCTTTTCCCTCCCTACCCCACATTCACTTATAGATATTCCTCAAGATTCAGACTCATATTTTATTGAGAGGAGTGTAGTGATATTGGGAACTAATACAAATATATATGACCTAAGGCCATTTCCCAAGGAATAAGTGGCCAAAGGATAAAAACAAACCATTCTCAACTAAAGAATCAGCTATTAACAACCATATGAAGAGTTGGCCTGCACCACTGAAAATAAGAGAAATAAAAATCCCTTCCAATTTCCACTTGGCAAATTGACACAAAGACAAACTCACTAATGTATTGTTGGTGGAAGTATGGATTAGTCCAACCAGTCAGGAAAACAATTTGAAATTATGCCAACAAAAAAGTGAATAAATCATTTATTCCCTTTGACCCAGATATTCTACTGCTAGCCACATATCCCAAGGAAATCAAAGACAGAAAGAAAGCTCAATAAGAATTGTAAACAAAATAGGTACCCAATGACTGGGGAAATGGCTAAACAAATCATGTTACATAACTGAAATAAATTAATACTGTGCTATAACAAAGATTCTAGAGGAAACTGCATAGGTGTTAGACATGGCCTCCAAGTCAGGTAGAGCTGGGTTCGGATCTACCTCTGACCTAAATTGGCTCTGTGACCCTGGGAACATCACTTAACTTGTTTTAGTTTTGTAGACCAGGACATCTTAAACTTTTCCCACTTGTGACGTCTTTTCATTCAAAAAATTTTTGCACACCCCCAGGTACATAGGTATACAAAAATGGATATACAAATCAATCATTTTCTGATATAAATCATAATATCAAGACCTTCACATTTAGTTACACAATTGCATATTCTGCAGTTTAAGGAGTTTTGCTCTAAGCAGCTCTCTATGACAATAGGTAGTGCAGAAAGTGCCAGTCTCTATGGATAAAGGGGTTTACTTCGTGTGAAAGTAATGTAATTACATGTCCAGTCCCCAAACTTTATAGTAAAGTATAAGTGTGAAGAATTCAGAGAAACGCAAGGAGACATATGAATTGATGCAAAGGGAAGTAGTCAAACCCAGAAAAACAACACATATGACCGTGGCAATGCAAATGAAAAGAACAAAAACAAACAGGAAGAAACTAAACACTATAATTATAAACTCTTTCCTTCCTTTTCACAGATAAGAAATTGTAGGTATGGAACATTACATAAATTCTCAGTCTTGGTTGATTTGTTGGTTAGTTTTGCTGAACTGGTTTTTCTCCCTCTCTTATTTATTCTCTGTTATAAGACATAGATTTCTGGATAGGAAATAGGGGTAGGGAGATATTTTAAAATGAAGTTGGATAGAAAAACACAATATGTTAATAAAATTTTTTGGTTTTTTCTCCAAGACAAATTTCCCAATTCTCTTTTCCATCTCAAAATAATGTTATCTTTACTCTCCCTAACTTCCTTTCTACCTATTCCAGAGAATAATGTGGGCTTTCTCTTTAACAAAACTAACCTGTGTTTTTGCTTCCCATCTCCTGTTTCTTAGGAGACCTTGATCCATTAGTTATTTCCTCCCCAATTGCATTTTCAATCTCTTTTTCTTCTGCTTAATCGGTTTTTATGCATACAAAAAAAGGTCAGGTCTTTACTATTTTTAAAAAGCACTTCTTCCAACTCCACCTTCCCTTGAGTTATCTTCTCATCTTTTCTCACTATTAATGACATTTCTACACTGTTCATTTACTTTCTTAGTGGAAAGAACACTGAACTTGGAATCAAGGCACCTGAGTTTAAGTACTAGTTTTTTCAGTGTAACTTTGAGCATGTCATTTTCCTTCTCTGGGACTCAGTTTGCTCATCTGTAAAACAAACAAACAAACAACAAAAAAAAAAAACTATTGCCAACTCATTCACTCCTCAACTCTTGCAATTAGACTTCTATCTTCACTACTCAACCGAAACCACCCTCTCAAAGGTCAGACTTCTTTATTATCAAATCTAATGTCCTTTTCTTGGTCAGCTATATGGTGTAGTGGATAGAGTGCCACACCCAGAGTCAGACTTATCTTCCTGAGTTTAAATTAAATCTTACTTACTAGCTGTTTGACCCTGGACAAATTACTTAGTTTTGCTTGCCTCAGTTTCCTCATCTGTAAAATAAGCAGGAGAAAGAAATGACAAATCACTCCAGTATCATGTCCAACAAAATCCCAATTGGGGGTCACAAAAATATGGTCAAACTGAACAAAAAAAAATATCCTTTTCTTACACCTCATTTTTGACTTCTCTAGAGCTTTCTCCTTGACTTCTGTGATTCTTCTAGTTCTTTGATGACTACTTCTTAGTCTTCTTCCAGAGCTTATCTTCTTTTTCCTTCTCCTTCTCTTCCTCCTCCTCCTCCTCCTCCTCCTTCTCCTCCTCCTCCTCCTCTTCCTCCACTTCCTCCTTCTTTTCCTCTTCCTCCTCCTCCTTCTGCTCTTCTTCCTCTTCCTCGTACTTTCTAATTATAGGCATTGCTTGATCCTCAGTTATCTAGCATGCTCTCTAGATACTGTATCTTGGCAATATAATTTAATTGTACTTTGGAAATGGAATCACAGTTTCAGTTTTCATGGAGATAACTCTCAAATCTGTATCTTCAGTCCCAAAGTTTCTCCTGAATTCCACTTGCATTTCTAACTGTCTGCTTGACATCTGTACCTGGATATCCCACTGGTTCATCCAATTCCACAAGTTCAAACCTGAATTCATTATTTTTTCTCCTTTACCTTTTCCATTTCTATTGATGACACAAATGTTTTTCCAGTTACCTCAGGTTTGAAACCTCTTAATTTCTTCCCTTTTGCTTTAGTTGTCCTTTTTTTCTGTCCTGTCTGACTCTTTGTGACCCCTGCCTAAGGCCAGATTTGACCTTAGGAAGATTCATTTTCCTAATTACAGGCCTACAACTCTATCCAATGCACCACCCAGCTGGCCTGATTTCTTCTCTACATCTATTCTACCATTAAATCCTATCAATTCTTCCTTTATAGTGCCCCTTCCTTTCAGGACTCTGACTATCATCTTGCCTGGACTAGTAGATCTCTTAATTGGTATCTCTACCTCCAATTCATCTCATTTGCCGCTATTCTATCCTTCACAGACTGACAGGTTAATATTAACTTGTGGCTGTGATTATATTATTCTGCTGCTCCAAAATGTTTAATTGCTACCCACTATAAACAAGACTAAAAAACAAAAACAAAAAACAAGCAAATCCTCCTTAGTTTGGAATTGAAGACCTTTTACAATCTGGTCCTGATATATTTCACAGCACTGCCTCTGTTCTCTGTGCTCAACACCAAAAAACTCCAGACTTTACAACTTTTGCTTATGCTATTTCCTCTGCTAGTAATAATAATGGCCTAGATTTAAAGAATATTTTCCAGCTTATGAAGCAATTTCTTTATTATTATTATTGAAGCTTTTTATTTTCAAAATATTTGTGTAGATACTTTTCAACATTCACTCTTGAAAAACCTTGAAAAACTCAAATTTTTTCCCTTCCTTCCCCCAATCCCTCCCCCAATGGCAAATAATCCAATGTTGTTAAACATGTGCAATTCTTCTATACATATTTCCACAGTTATCAGATCAAAAAGGGAAAAAATGAAAAAGAAAATAAAATGCAAGCAAACAACAATGTAAAAAAAGTAAAAATACTATGTTGTGATTCACACTTAGTTCCCACAGTCCCCTCTCTGAATGCAGATGGGTCTCTTCATCATAAGAGCATTGGAACTGGTCTGAATCATATCATTGTTGAAGAGAGCCACATCCATCGGAATTGTTCATCGTATAATCTTGTTGACATGTACAATGATCTCCCAGTTCTGCTTATTTCACTTAGCATCAGTTCATGTAAGTCTCTCCAGGCCTCTCTGAAATCATCCTGCTGGTCATTTCTTACAGAACAATAATATTCCATTACATTCATATACCATGACTTCTTCAACTATTCTCTAATTGATGGGCATCCACTAAGTTTCCAGTTTCTTTCCCCTACAAACAGGGCTGCCACAAACATTTCTGCACATGTGAGTCCCTTTCCCTTCTTTAGTATTTCTTTGGGGTATAAGCCCAGTAGAAACACTGCTGGATCAAAAGATATACACAGTTTGATTGCCCTTTGGGCATAGTTCCAAATTGCTTTCTAGAATGGTTGGATCAGTTCACAATGCCACCAGCAATGTATTAGTGTCCCAGTTTTCCCACATCTCCTCCAACATTCATCATTACCTTTTCATGTCATCTTAGCCAATTCAGTGGTACCTCAGAATTACCTTAATTTGCCTTTCTCTGATCAATTATGATTTATAGTACCTTTTCATATGATTAGAAATGATTTCAATTTCTTCATCTGAAAATCTGACCATTTATCAATTGGAGAATGACTTGAATTCTTATAAATTTGAGTCAATTCTCTATATATTTTAGAAATGAGGTCTTCATCAGACCCCTTGAATGTGATTTTTTTTTTTTTTTTACAATTTATTGCTTGCTTTCTAATATTGTCTGCACTGGTTTTATTTGTACAAACTCTATTTAACTTAATGTAATCAAAAGTATCTATTTTGTATTCAGTAATGTATTCCAATTCTTCTTTGACCACAAATTCCTTCCTTCTCCACAGATCTGAGAGGTAAACTATCTATGTTCTTCTAACTTGCTTATGATATCATTCTTTATGTCTAAATCATGAACCCATTTCGACCTGATCTTAGTGTATGGTATTAGGTGTGAGTCAATGCCTGGTTTCTGCCATACTGATTTCTGATTTTCTCAGCAGTTTTTGTCAAATAGTGAGTTCTTATCCTAGAAGATGGGGTCTTTGGGTTTGTCAAACACTAGATTACTATAGTCACTGACTACTGTGTCTTGTGAATCTAACCTAATCCACTGATAGTCTACTCTATTTCTTAACTAGTAGCAAATGATTTTGATGACCACTGCTTTATAATATAATTTTATGTCTGGTCCAGGTGAACCACATTTATTTGCATTTTTTTTCATTAATTTCCTTGAAATTCTTGACCTTTTGTCTTCCAAATGAACTTTATTATTTTTTCTAGCTCTGTAAAATAATTTCTTGGGAATTTGATTGGTATGGCACTGAATAAGAAGATTAATTTAGGAAGTATTGTCATTTTTATTATATTAACTCAGCTTACTCATGAGAACTTGATATTTTTCCAATTGATTTGATCTCCTTTTGTTTGTGTGGAAAGTGTTTGTAATTGTGTTCATAGAGTTTCTGACTTTTGCCTTGGCAGATAGATTCCCAAATATTTTATATTACCTACTTATTTTAAATGGAATTTTTCTTTCTGTCTCTTGCTGCTGGACTTTGTTAGTAATATATAAAAACTCTGATGATTTATGTGGATTTATTTTATATCCTGCAACTTTGCTAAAGTTGTGAATTGTTTCCAGTAGCTCTAAATATACCATCATATCATCTGCGAAGAATGATAATTTGGTTTTCTACTCTAATTCCTTTAATCTCTTTTTCTTCTTTAATTGACAAAGCCAACATTTCTAATACAATATTGAACAGTAATGATGAGAATGGGCAATCTTGTTTCACGTCTGATCTTAGTGAGACTGATTCTAGTTTATTTCATGAATAGGATGCTTGCTGATGGTTTGAAGCACTTTCTTTATTATAATCCTATAAAAGAGAAGGTATTCTTTTCTCCTCTGCATTTCTACTTCAAGGCTCAGTTCAAATGCTGCTTCCATAAATAATATTTGCCACTATAAAAAGGAATTCCACAAACATTTTTGCACATGTGGGACCCTTTCCCTCCTTTATGATTTCCTGGGTGCAGAATCACTGATCATATCCCTATTACATTTACTTATGTCTCTATCTTTCATCTTCTAGGAGACAGTAAACACCATGAGGGCAGTGATTTGATTTGATTTGTCTTTGTATCACATTTAGGCCCTTGTGCACAGTAGGAGGTAATTAAATGTAAATGAATGAATCCACAAAGTACTGTACAATACCGCCCTCTTGTGTTAGTCCCTAAATCCCACATATTCTGACCCCGAGATTCCTCTTTTCTCTGTGGGGGAAGGATTAAGAACTGAGGATAAGGAGAGCCAAAGCAGAGAAAGTTGTTGCATAATTGTGCTGGTTCTACTGGAAATGAATATAAACTGCTTGCATTTATGTTTTTCTTCCCGGGTTATTTATACCTTCTGAATTCAATTCTCCCTGTTTGAAACTGTTCGGTTCTGCACACATATATTGTATCTAGGATATACTGCAACCCATTCAACATGTAAAGAACTCTTGCCATTTGGGGGAAGGGGTGGAGGGAGAGAGGGGAAAAATCGGAACAGAAATGAATGCAAGGGATAATGCTGTAAAAAATTACCCTGGCATGCGTTCTATCAATAAAAAATTATTTAAAAAAATATAATTGTGCTGGTTCTGTGCACTGGTTAGTTCTTACTTTGCTTTCTGGACCCATATACGCTCATCCCCAACTCAAATTCTCTGCTCTAGTCAAACCAGTCCCAGTCTTCCATGAGTGCCCTTTGCTTATATACAGCTCTCCTTAACTGGAATCTTCTCCTTTTTTCCCTTTCCCTCTTCAAATACTACCAAAGTCCCATTTCTTCTAGGAAGTCTCCCCTAATTATTCCAGCCCCATTCTTGCCTTTTTCTAACCTGTGTAGCACTTCTGATCTGTCCCAGGTAGTTTAGCCTTGATTATAGCTAATTCTTTTTAATTATGTTTGCCTTAAGATTCTCCAGAAGATGCACCATATCATGACTTTTCTGTGACTTCTGTTCTCCAATAGGGCTTTCCAACATAGAGATAACAAATAGTGCTCTATGAATATTTGTTGAGTTCTTGATTGTGTCTCTTCCGTATGAATTCAGTTCAATTTAGTTCAACTCAGTTCCACAAGCACTTGGTGAGTAAGTATGACGGGCACTGTGCTCACACTAGGGATGCTGTACTCAGGGGCTTATATTCTAGAAGAGGTGAGGTATACAGAACAGTAAATGCAAGCTATACGTGAAGTACATATGGAGGAATTTTGGAAAAAATTAAGAAAGGAAACATTAACAAGTGGTGGGGATTAGGAAAAGCCTTCTGTAGGAAGTGGCCCCAAAACTGAGCCTTCAAGGGAGTTAGAGATTACCAAGGCACAAGGGGAAGTGTTCCAAGCATGGGGTCCAGTCTATGCAAAGACATATCAGCAAGAGAGGAATTCCTTGTGAAGGGATCTTGTGAAATAGGCTGGTTTAGATGAACATTGATGAACCTGAAGGAGAGTAATGTAAATAGATTGATGCTATAACAATTCTTACCCCTCTTACTTCATTCTCTTTCTTCTCTATCTTCCTTTCTCCAGTTCCTGAATGTCCTACAGCAGCTTGAAAAGGGACTGTTTTTTGGGGGTAGCCAGTGTCTATGCAATAGAGGATAGTTTACAATTATCCTGTGATTGTAGAGAGTCTATCTGATTTTTTTTTTATCTATTAAATTAAATGTGAGAAGAATGCAGTGAAAAGTCTTGGTAAATATCAGTGGCACTGTTTTTATTTCACCTATAGACAAACAGATCATGAAATCACAAAAAGGATTTTATGTTTGAAAAAAAGGTTTAAAAATCAGATAGCTAGTTCAAAAACTTCATTTTACAGATGGGGAAACTGAGGTCCAAATGGAAAAAAGAATTTGGTTCCTGCATCTAATCTAACTTTGCTATACAAACCCAGGTATTTCTCTCATTAAAAGAAAAAATTATAACATAATATTCTTTTCATAATCTTTTTTTTATTTTTCAAAATACATGTAAAGATAGTGTCAACATTCACTCTTGCAAAACCTCGTGTTCCATAGTTTTTCTCCCTTTTTCCCACTACCCCCTCCTCTAGACAGCAAGTAATGTAACATAGGTTAAACATGGGCAATTCTTATAAATCTATTTCCACATTTATCACATCATAACATTTTAAGACTATAGTACTTATTCTGTTTTTTCCCCCAAGACTAGATTGCATGTCATTTTGAGAATTTGTCTTTCATTTATAACCTCTGACATGACAAAAATCTCTCTCTTTTATTTTGGTCTTATGTGTGTGTGTGTGTGTGTGTGTGTGTGTGTGTGTGTGTAATAGAGAATGAAAGGGAAGGAGGGAAAGAGGGAGGAAGAAAAAGGAGAAAGGGAGAGGAAGAAGGAGAAAGAGAAAGAAGGAGGAGAGAAAGGAGGGGGAAGAGAGAGAAGAGTGAGAGATCAGCCAGAAAAGAAACCTAATGAATTTGATTTCTTTTAAGGCTCTGAGTCCAACAGACAGCTCATATGTACCAAGTCATTAATCATGAGCCTCAGACAGGAGCAATCAATTTTAATTCCGTAATGCCGGGATTGGCCAATGAGGGCCCAGTAGCTAGAGCATGCCCAATATCCCCTGTCTGGAACCAACCTGGGTGGAAGCTGGGGGGCTTGCTTCCCAGCATGTAAATAGGACCTTATCTCTCTTCTCCCCTCCCTCAATTCAGAAACCACTCCAGTGTTCTGTGAACGTTTTCCTGCCTAGTGACAGAAAGACTTTTAAAAGAGCTGGCTAGCTCTCCTTTTCTTCCCTGGCAGGTGAGAAGGACTGAGCCCTTAAGGGAGCTAGAGCTCTCCAGGGGCCCACAGGGAGAAGGGGAGCATCCCAAGCACGGCTCTAGTCTAGGCAAAGTGGGATGTCTTGTGAAGGGAGCCTGGGAGAGGGCTGGGGCAGATGAGCACGGAGAACCCCAAGGGCAGTAATGTAAGTGGACTGATCTCTGTCGGTTATTGTGATTAGTGATCTGTGACCTCTCCACTTGCCCCATGTCCCAGAGCCAGCCCGAAACCAGATGGAGGTGCCGGTCGGGGCAGCAGCAATGGCAGTCAGCTCTAGCTAGAGGCTACCCCCCTCCTACCCAAATACCAAGAGACAATCACTGAGGGGAGAGGCAATGAATACTTAACAAGTACCTTTTTACAAACGTGATCTCATCCCATCCTCACAGAAGCTCTGGGAGATATGTGTTATTATTATCCCCATTTTATAGTTGAAGAAACTGAGGCAGGCAGAGCTTGAATGACTGCCCAGGATCACCCAGCTTGGGTCTGAGACCGGAGTTCTGACCGCTGTGCTAACAGCTGCTGCTTTATCCTTTCAGTACAAAAGGGGAAATCATTCATCCAGCAGTTATATTCCCAGAGAAAAGCTGCTCCTCAGGAATGGAGCAGTGTAGGTGTGAGGTCCCAAGGGTCCCAAGGTCCACGGCTAGCATACTGTGGTGAAGATGCTGGGGGCCGTGCTCTCTGATCAGAGGCCCAAAGCCACCAGGGTGCAAACTTAGAACTTTCAGACCGAGAGCTGATGGGTCATCTGCAGGAGACAGGCAAGGCAATGGGACAGGCTGACCCACTGAAAGGAAGGTGCCCTCTGCATTGCTTAATGAGGAAGGAGAAGTGAAAGGGGTGGGGGGTCCAGGAAACTCCTACCTGTAGGAGTAGGAAGTGGCTGGGGGATAGGGAAGATACCAAGTCTCCAGCGTCAGAGAAGTCTTAATATGCACATACCTCAGGGACTGGGGCTGAACCAATTAAAGACTTTCAATTTTATGATGTTTATTTTTTCTTGCTCTTAGGGGAATTAGTATTAGAGATGGAAAAGAAAAGGTGAATTTCAAAAGGTCTGAAGTGTCATGAAAGGACAAATGGAGTCAATAGCAAAAGTAACCAGGAGGAGCAAGCCCCAAGAAGCAACTGACGTCACTCAGACCAACATTGAATCTACCTGGCAGCCTATTTAATGAACCAGACATTAACTTGTCCGGGATTGTGCAGGGACTCCTAAGAAGTACCAGACTTGTTTTAGTTCCCTCTCCCCGAGGATTGAGTGGGGAATTGTGCCAGGAGGTTGTATGAGGGCTGGGAAATGAAGATGTTGCTGTCCTTCAGTCTGTGCTATGTCCCTTTGTAAATGCTCAATCACATTAGTTTGTACCTTTCACATACCAGGTATTTAATAAATGTGAGTAGGACTGGATTTAATTGGCTGCTGCACGTAAATTCTGAAATAATCGAGGAAGCAACGGTCCAATCTTCCAAGCATATCGATTTATTAAGCAATTCATGCCAAGTGCATAAATAAATTAGGACCGGGCTTCCTTAGCTTGGCACTGAACCCTGACCGCAGGGGGAGAAAGATTTTTTTGCATCAAAAGATAACAATAGGATATAAAAGAGGATGTAAAATTAGGTAATCTGAATTCTAATGAGAGTAAAGATTAGGGGCTTTCCAAGTGGGAAGAGGGATGAGTCAGTTTTTAGAGTGAAGGGATGGGGGAGATCAAGTAGGTTTAATTCTCTAAAATCAGAAAATGAAGTGTATCATTCCTCCAATTATCTGGATTCAGTTAAGGGATAATGAAAACAATAACTGATTGATCAGTATGGGGTTAGTTTTCAGATAATACATATGGGTTGCTTGAGATGTACAGCTATGAGAAAACTCCTTATGTTAATATCTGGATCTGATCGTTTCTGGTCAGACTAATCTAGGTCCTTAATTAAGGGTCTCTAAGCAACAGGTAGAGATGATCCAGCTTCCCAACCACACAGGGCTAGTTTCAAACAATAAAGTTTTCTCACAAGACATAACTGAATAATTGAAAAGACCCATAATTGAATAGAATGAAACTGAGCTAGATCCATAATTTAGTCTCAAAGTAGTCAGTGTGGTTCACTCATTCTGAGTGAATTCTTTCAATGTTAGGGCCTCCTCTTACCATTGTAATGTTTCTTTATATATTTCTCTTCATTTTACAAAAATATAAGTCACAAGAAATGGCTAAAGAAGAAATAAATCTAATAGAAAGTACAATAGCTCAGATTTTATTTAGGGGACAAAGGAATTTAAAGGTTCTTCTAGAGATTATTATTCTTAACCTGGAGTAGATAATGCATCATTAGGCTAAAGGTAGAATGTTATAGTAGGGAAAGTTCTATTTTTGTCCCTGGATTTGGTAATTCTATCACTATGCACAAATCACTCAATTTTTCTGAGTTCCTGGTTCTTCATTGCTAAAATGTAACATGTACCTCACAGAAGCATCATGAAATTATATACGTAAAGGACTTAAAGCACTAATAAGTGTTAGTAAACATTATTTATCCTTAAAAATTATTGACACCTTTTTCATTATATTTCTGAATATATCTTTGCCTCTCTTCCCTCCAAAGCAAGCCTTCTCTTATAACAAAGATTAGAAAACAAACAAATAAGACCAAACAGTTCAGTGAAAACAAGCATGATACATCCATGTATAACAACATATGTAACATTCCATATATAGATATTATATGTTGCATGTTTATTATATAGACATTAAAAACATTACTTTTGTTCTAACAAAGAACTAGAAATTATTTTGGAATGACTGAAAAAACCATATGAATGTAATGGAATATTATTGTGTACTAAGGAATGATAAACAGAGAAAATTGAGGAGGACTTGCATAAATTGATGGAGTGAAATAAGTAAAATTAAGAGAATGAGACATACAAAAACCACATGAATCTAATGAAAAAGATCGCCAAAAGGAAGTTTAATTCTAAATAATAAAAACATAAGTAAAGGGGCAGTTAAATGGAGTAGTGGACAGTGTATCAGGCCTGAAATTAGAGATTCTCCTCTTCCTGAGTTTAAATCTGGCCTCAGACACTGACTAGTTATGTGAGGCTGGACAAATCACTTAACCTTTTAATCTCAGTTTCCTCATCTGTAAAATGAATTGGAGAAGGAAATGTCAAACTACTCTAGTATCTTTGCCAAGAAAAACCCAAATGGGGTCATGAAGAGTCTGACATGACTGACCAATAACAATACTGGAAAGATCAATTTAGGAAATGGGAAGTGTGGGATGGTGGATAAAAAGCTAACCTCATGATTAAATGAAAACTTGGCTCTGAAACTTACTACAGGCAATTCTTAATTTTTGTATGGGGTAACATGATTAGAAAATGGTGCAAAAGTAAAAATAAAAAACCAAAACCAAAAACATGAATATTGATTGATTGAGCTTTATGGGAATTAGTGGGTTAGGTTCCCATGATCACCCCAAATTGTAATCTTTCTTTAGAGATTACTGAAAATGCATTTTTCTTCATATTTTTTAAATTTAAAAACTATTAATTCTGATAACATACATTTTTCCTAACATAGTAACCATGAAATAATCCAAGTGCAGTTCACAAAATAAATTTGTGACATGCAAATATTCACTAGTAATTCCCTAGAATTCTATAACCTTTTATGTGAATATCTCAGCCACAACAATAAAAACCTCATTGATTTTAGATAATAGAACCATGAATATTGTACAGCAAACAAAACTATTAAAAAACCAAAAACTTTTTAAAATCTGACTCTTACTTTTCTTGTGTCAGATGGCAGTGTGAGGACATGGTACAGGTGGTATTCTCTACCTTGTCTAGCCTTTGAAAACCAAGAGAGAGATTGTTGGGACTTTAGTTCCTGCTTTGGGAAGACATTAAAATTGGCAAGGTCTTGATGCCACATCTAACACTCTGACCTTTTATACTGTGCTTGGTAATGAAAATACACAGGTACCAATGCAAAAGTTTAAATGAGGTTATTAATGAAATCACTGAAATGCTTGAGGTCTTAAAGACTAAAATGTTGAAGTTCAACTGTGTGTGAAAAGAGAAAAATCTCTACCTGGCCCAGATAATTCTAAGACCATATATTACAAAGTAATTGCTGATCTCCATTCATAAAGGAAGTTTCTTCATCTGGAGTTCCTACACCAATGAAACCATGGGTCCAGTTAAAAAAAAGTTTGTTTAAAAAAAAAAAAACAATGAAAATCCTGGACAAAAGAAGATGAAATATACAATAGAGAGATAGGAAACTACCAAGACAGAGTATTGTAAAAATTGATAGATAAGATTTTGATATTAAGAGGTTGATGGATGAGAAATAACTGTAACTTAAGAATAAATATGATTATATAATAATATTTTATATATGTAAATATTACTTATTATTATGATTTTATTAATAGAAATAATTATATATGTATGTTATATTTCTACTAGTCTTTAAGTTTTATGATGGTAGGGACTTTAAATTCTGAACCCATCATAGTGTTCTATATATAATAGGCATATAATAAACGTTTATATAATTTTTAAATATGAAGTTCAGGATTATAACAAAAGGAGAGGAAGATTTGAGAATCATCTAAGTAGATATAATTGAAACCTCAGGAGAGGATGAGATTGCTAAAGAAAAAAGAAGATTGTATGCTGGAGTTTGCAACTGATAAAAAAAGGAAAGGTCATAGTTAGCAGAAGCCAAGAGAGGAAAAAATATAATAAAAACCAAGGATATATATGGTTTTCAATATTAATCTCAGAACAATATTTGACTCAGAAATTCAAGGTCTGAATGCTGAGTTAGGAGATCCAAATTTAATTCCTCACTATAATATATATGAGCATAACCATGGTCAAGAGATTTAACCTCTCTTTACCTTAAATTGTTTAGATGTAAAAGATGAATAATAATCCTTCTACTATCTGCTTCATGGACTGGTTGAAGGAAGAGTGCTTTTGTTATTATTATCACACTATATAAATATGGACTATATGAGGAAGGCAGCCTGAGCTATTTATGAATGGTCTTAATGTCAGAGTCCTTATGGGAAAACTGAAATACTAAGTATTGCCATAGGATCCAAGATCCCTGGGGAAGGGAAATGTAGATACCATACATTGTTTCCCTCTGGCCTCCACTCTTCCCACACCTCTTATTATTCAACATGTGGTGAAGAAAAACAGAAACATCCCATTCATATCAGAAGCTTCCTAGGAAACATGTGTTTGTGCAAACAAATAAATACGTCAAAAGGAAACTGAGTTCCATTTTTCTTCCTGAAATTGTCTAAATGTAATTATCACTATATATCACCAGAACATGAAAATGTCAATTCTAGTGTTGTTGTTGTTATTTTTTGGCAAATCCTTACTTCTATGTGACACTTCTCTAATTACACTGCCAACAGTGAGAGTGTCCAGAATGTAGTCATGTTATTAAATGATTCAGAGATCTAAAAGCATGAAAACAAAAAGAAAAACCATAGAATTGGGATAACCAAAATGCATATGAATTCCTTAGTGGCTCATATGACTGATGCTGGAGGGAAATCAAGAACAACAATTATTATCAAGAAGCAAAGCATGCCCCAGGGAAATCTGGTCAGATAGAAGAAGTTGGTGGCTTGAAGCTCAACCACTGTCATTCATTGCCAGGAAAACATTGTATTAAGAATATTGATTCTATATTAACTAAAAACTGGAGATGAGAAATGGAGTTAGGAAAGCCAAGAAAAATGAAAAAAAAAAAACAATTGAATATAATTTGTTTTTCCAGTTTGAAGTTTTAATTAGTCTATTCTGACAAAGTCAATTTATGATTATTCCAGAACTAATTGTATCCTTCATAGATTATTTAGTACTTTTGCTTTCTTCACTTTTGTTCCAGCTTGATAGTTTGCTTTGGAACCATTAATAGGGGATGGAGAGAAGAGGTAAAACTCAGTTCATTGTTCTTTGGAAAATCTGGTTTGAATGATGCTGAAGTGATTTATTGAAATGATTATAATCATAACTGCTCACTTTTGTGTAACACTTTCTTCACTATAACCTCATAAAATATACAGTAATAATATTATTATCCCCATTTTATAGATGAGGAAACTGAAATTCAGAGAGTTTCATTTGCTTGCCTGAACCCAAACTAACAACCCTTTGAATTACAATCCAGAATTCAAGCTATACTTATAATTGTTCAAAAAGAGAAGACCCTTCAATCATTAACCAGAGATGCCCTGAAAATCACCAAAACCTAATTGTTTTGAATGAATTTAAAGAGTCTTCTATATCTTCTTCACCTGGACACAAAACATTTCTAAAAATCACCCTCCTATTCCATCTAATCCAGAAGTCTGATTCAGACACGTATTGGGGGAAATTATGATAAAGTATGGGTACCTTGATGACAGCTTTGCAAGTTTGATGACATCTTGCAACAACACCTATGTATTCACTGAAATTCTTTTTTTAATTTATTTTTAACTAACTCTTAAAATAGCAAGTTTTAGAAGTTAGGATCTTAAGATAATAGATTTAGAGTTGGAAATGTCCTTAAGAGTTCATCTTGTCCAATATTTTGCCTTTATAGATAAAGAACTGATTCTCAGAGAGTTGAGACTTGTCCAAAATCATCAGATAGTAAATGGAAGAGTTAGGATTTGAACTCAGATACTTTTATTGCAAGGCTAGCACTCTTCTACTTTACCACATTATCTCTGAAGCTTAGATGATATCCATCATGGAAATTCTTGGGCCCCACATAACACATTAAGTGTCCTTTCTAATTATCATTTAGTAGTTTTTAGTGCAAGGAATCTATGTTAGTGTCTGAGCCTTTTATTAGGCTTTGTCAATGCAGGAACTATTTTATATTTAAACTTTTTTATCTCCCTCAGAATAGTGTTCTATACACAAATGGTCACTCAATAAATGTTGAACTGAAGGAGTGAATTCTATAAGAATCAGTTTGCATATTATTTCTTTTAGTTTTGCTAGAGGGAAGGACTCCTATATATTTTTTGTTTTTGAATATTTGAATATTTTGTTTTTCCCAGTTACATGTAAAATGATTTTTTAATGTTTTTTTTTAAACTTTTGAGTTCCAGATTCTCTCCCTTCTACTTCCCCCTCCCCTCCCACATTGAGAAGGCACATGTGAAGTTAGGCAAAATATCTCTATAAAAGTCATATTGTGAAAGAAAACATAGTTGCCCCCCAAAAAAAAATCCTTAAGAAAAATACAGTAAGCTGTAACCTATTTAACATGTAAAGGGTTGCTTACCATCTGGGGGAGGGGGTGGAGGGAGGGAGGGGAAAAATGGGAACAGAAGTGAGTGCAAGGGATAATGTTGTAAAAAAATTACCCTGGCATGGGTTCTGTCAATAAAAAGTTATTTAAAAAAAGAAAGAAAAATACAGTTAGAAAAAAGGTATGTCTTAATCTGTATTCAGACACAAACAGTTCTTTCTCTGGGTATGAATAACACTTTTCATCATAAGTCCTTCAGAGTAGTCTTGTATCACTGTATTGCTGAGAAAAGTAGTCATTCACAACAGGACTCCCATTCTAGAAATCTGATACCTGATTAAAGAAAAATAATTGTTTTCATCTTAGCTGCATGATTTTATAGATTTGGTTAATAATCCTTCTCTGGCTCCATCTTTCCACACTAAAGACTCTGATAAATCCCCTACTATATAGGCCTATATTGAATGTTGACCTATTCCATTTCTAGTGACTCTTCCATGCTTCTAATGCTTGGGTTGCATGCCCATGATTTCTTTCCTCTTAAGAAATGTCTCCTAAACACAGAGAACATGGAAATAAATGGAGTTTTCCTTAAAGTGATAAGTAATATTTATCTAAAACCAACAGCAAGAATTATCTGTAATGGGAATAAGTTAGAAGTCTTCCTGATATAATCAGAGGTGAAGCAAGAATGTTTATTATCTCTTCTATTATTTCAGATTGTATTAGAAATGTTAGCTATATAACTCTTTTTGGGGTGACGAAGAATTGGAAAATAAATAGATGCCTACCAATTGGGAAATGGCTGAATAAGTTGTGGCATATGAAAGTAATGAAATATTATAGTTCTATAAAAAATTATGAACAAGTCCATTTTAGGAAGACCTGAGAAGATTTATATGAACTGATGCTGAGAAAAACAAGTAGTACCAAGAATACATTGTACACAGCAACAGCAAGATTTCACAAATAAAGTCAAATATAAAAAACTGAAAAAATATTAGTTGCTCATAGGTAAGCCAAGACAATATAATAAAAACAACAATTCTACCTAAATTAACCTATTTATTCAGTGCCATACCAATAGAACTATCAAAAAAATTTTATAGAGTTCAAAAAAACTATAACAAAATTCATCCTGGAAGAACAAAAACTCGAGGACATCAAGGGAATCAATGAAGAAAAAATGCAAGTTACTCTAGCTGTATCAAATCTCAAACTACATTGTAAAGCAATAATTATCAAATTCTGAGACTGTCTAAAAAATAGAATTCTTGATCAGACAAGAGAAATGCAAAATAGATAATTTTGCTTACATCAAATTCAAAAAACTTTTGCACAAACAAAATTAAATACCACCAAGATTAGAAGGAAAACAGACAACTCATAAACAATCTTTATAGTAACTGTCTCTGACAAGGGCCTCTTTTTTCAAATATAGAGAGAATTGAGCCAAATTTATATGAACACAAGCCATTCCCAATAGATAGTCAAAGGATACGGACAGTCAGTTTTCAGATGAAGAAATCAAAGTAAGATATGGGCATATGCAGAAGATTATAAAAAAGGACAAAAGACCTATGTGTGCAAAAATATTTATGGCAGCCCTTTTTGTTGTGGCAAAATATTGGAAACTGAGGGGATGCCCATTGGGAAATGATTGACTAGGTTGTGGTATATGAATATAATGGAGTATTGTTGTACAATAAGAAATAATAAACAGGAAAATTTCAGAGAAATCTGAAAAGACATGTACAAATGTAAAGTCTGATGCAAAGTGAAATGAGCAGAACCAAGAAAACATTGTACAAAGTATCAGCAACATTTTGTGATGATGAACTCAGCAATATAATGATTCAAGACAAGCATAAAGGATTTATGAAGGATAATGCTATTCACAATCAGATAAAGAACTAATGGACTCTGAATACAGATTGAAGCATTTTTTTCATTTGTTTTTCTTTTTCACGTTTTTCTCCCTTTGATTTGTTTCTTCTTTAACAACTGTGATTAATATGAAAATATGTTTTACTTGACTGCATATGTATAAACTAGATCAAACTGCCTACCTTCTTTGGAAGAGGAGAGGAAAGAAAGGAAGAAAACCTTGCAACTCAAAATTTTGTAAAAATGAATGCTAAAGATTGGGGAAAAACAAAATGCTATTGTATAAAAAATAATTTAAAAAAAAGAAATAAGAAAGATTAGTGGAATAGATTAAGTAGAAATTACATTATAGTAAATGACTATAGTATCCTAGCATATAATAAATCCAAAAAGCCATAGTTCTTTGGATGCAGAAGGCATTTTCTTTTTCATTTTTTTGCAGAAAATAGAACTTTATTTTTTTCTTTAAACTATTTTTATTTTTTAAAATAATAACTTTTTATTTTCAAAATATATGCACAGATAGTTTTCAACATTTATTCTTGCAAATCCTTGTGTTCCAAATTTTCTTGCTCCTGTCCCCCATCCCCTCCCTTGACAACAAGTAATCCAGTGGGCAATTCTTTTATACATATTTCCATAATTATCATGCTGCACAAGAAAAATCAGCTCAAAAAAGAAAAAAAATGAGAAAGAAAAAAAGCAAGCAAACAACAAGAAAAAAGGTGAAAATACTATATTGTGATCCACACTTAGTCCCCACAGTCCTCTCTCTGGATGCAGATGGTTCTCTCCATCACAAGTCTATTGGAATTGGCCTGAATCACCTCATTGTTGAAAAGAGCCAAGTCCATTAGAATTGATCATCACATAATTTCACTGTTGCTGTGTACAATGTTCTTTTGGTTCTGTTCATTTCACTCAGCATCAGTTCATATAAGTCTCTCCAGGCCTCTCAGAAATCATCCTGCTGATCATTTCTTATAGAACAATAATATTCCATAACATACATATACATAAAATGATACATTCCATTCCATTCCATTCATATACCATAACTTAATCAGCTATTCTCCAACTGATGGACCTCCACTCAGTTTCCAATTCATTGCCTCTACAAAAAGAGCTACCACAAACATTTTTGCACATATGGCTTCTTTTCCCTTTTTTTATAATCTTTTTGTGATACAGGTCCTGTAGAGAGACTGCTGGATCAAAGGGTATGCACATTTGGATAGCCCTTTGGGCATAATTCCATATTGTTCTCCAGAATGGTTGGATTAGTTCACAACTCCACCAACAATAGTATCCCAGGTTTTCCCACCTCCTCTCCAACATTTATCATTATCTTTTCCTGTCATCCTAGCTAATCTGGAAGGTGTGTAATGATACCTTAGAGTTGTCTTACTTTGCATTTCTCTGATTAATAGTGACTTAGAGCATTTTATCTTCATTTGAAAATTATCTGTTCATATCCATTGACCATTTATCAATTGGAGAATGGATTGTATTTTTATAAATTTGAGAAAATTCTCTATATATTTTAGAAATGAGGCCTTTATCAAAACACTTGGGTGTAATTTTTTTTTTCCTAGTTGCAGAAGGCATTTTCTATTTCAAGTCTATTAGAATTGTCTTGGATCATTGTATTACTAAGAAGAGCTAAGGTAGCTTATAGGTGATTGTCACATAATCTTGCTGTGATTGTGTCCAATGTTCTGGTTCTGTTCACTTTTCTCAGCTTCAGTTCATGTAAGTCTTTCCAGGTTTTTCTGAAATCAGCCTGTTCATCATTTCTTATAGAATAAGAATATTCCTTTATATTCATATACTATAACTTATTCAGTCATTCTCCAATTGATGGGCATCCCCTCAATTTTCAATTTTTAATACCACAAAAGAGCTGCTACAAACATTTTTGCACATGTAGGCCTTTTCCCCTCTTTTATGATTTCTTTGGGATATAGACCCAATAGTGACACTGCTGGATCAAATGGCATGCACAGTTTTATAGCCTTTTGGATATAGTTCCAAATACACTATCCAGAATAGCTGAGATCCAAGTTTTCGGAACAAAAACTCATTATTTGACAAAAACTTTTGGGAAAACTGAAAATTTGTATGGCAGAAACTAGCTATAGACCAACATCTCACACCATATCTGAAAAGATAATACCAAGATAGGTACATGATTTACACATAAATGGTGACACCATAAGCAAATTAAGAAGGCATGGAATAGTTTGACTATGAGATTTATGAATAAATGAAGAATTTAAAGTATAAAGATGATATAGAGAGCATTACAAAATGTAAAACAGATTGGTCAATATGACAAAAAAATGAAAATGTTGGATGTTGGAAGAGATGGGGAAAAACTGGGACATCAATGCCCATCAATGCTATAAAAGTGTATTTCCTTTTATCCAGCAGTATCACTGCTAGCTCTATATCCTGAAGACATCTCCTCCCCCAAAAGGGAAAGCAACCTATTTGTACAAAACTATTAACAGCACTTCTTTTTTGGTGACTGAGCACTGGAAATCAAAGGGATGTCATCAGCTGGAGAATGGCTATGATTCTAATGGAACAAATATTATTGTATTGTAAGAAATGGCAAGCAGGATAACTTCAGAAAAACTCGGAAGGACTTACGAGAACTACTGTATAGTGAAGTGAACAAAACCAGGAGAACCTCTGTACACGCTAACAGCAATATTGTTCAATGAATAACTGTGAATGACTTGGCTATTCTCAGCAATCTCAAGGGCCTAATGATGAAGCATGTTATCTGCCTCCAGAGAAAGAACTAAGAACGATTGAATACAGACTGAAGCATGCTATTTTTTCCACTTTCTTTCTTTCATTCAAGTCTTCTTGTACAAAATGGCTAATATGGCAATGTTTTACATATTGCACATGTATAATCTATACCTGATTGCTTACCATCTCCAGGAGGAAAGTATAGAATTTGAAACTCAAAAAAATTTTTAAATGTTAAAAAAAATATATATATATATATATCTTCTTAGGTAGCCTGAGATGGAAGCAAGATACTGGCTGTAGATTGGAAGCTCCTCATGCGATGAAGGAAATCGTTTTCATCTAGACCTTTTTGGGAGGTTTAAAGGGTGGAGACAAGTCCCCTGGGAAAGTTAGTAGTGTGAATAAAGAAGAGCCAGCCAGTGCTGTCTTCTGAGAAGAGACATTACCTGCAATTGAAGAGCCCCAGCCTGATGAGGCAGACTTCCAGAATTCAGGGGTGATGGATGTGGGAAAGAAAAGGGAAGGAGGAACCATAGAATCGTGACAAATCATAGGTAGAATGACTATACAGCATCCCGTAGGGTGTGCTATGCTGAGGGCATGGTCAAGGTTGGTTTAATGGTGGGAATGCCAAAGTCACTTCTCCGAGGACGTCGGTGATAGGGGAAATGGGTTGACCGGGAGCCAGGCTGCTCCTTCATGGAAGAGAGGATACACAGTTTCCACCTGCAATCTTGGTCCTTCAGGTCCTTTGGCCAGAATGGCCACTCAGCTTCAGCGACTGCGCTGCTGCAGTGCGATTCTCCTCCCCATCCCCCCACCCACTCTCTTCATCTTTTACCCACTCCACATCACTCACCACTCCCAGCTCTCTCTCCTCCAAAAACCTTCCCTTTCTATGGTTCCCGCGAACGCCCCGCCTCTAGCGCTCCCTCCCAGCTCCACCTCCAGCGCCTTATAACCCGGGTACTCAGAGTCGCGATCAGCTTGGTCTTCTGCTCACTAGTCTGGCAGTCACCTGCACGATGAGCTTCAGCTCAGACCATTATCTTTGTTCCTCCTCCTACAGGAAGGTGTTTGGGGATGGCTCACGCCTCTCGCGCTTCGGGGGCGGCGGTGCCGGGAGCTTTAGGTCACAGTCTCTGACCCGCTGCAATGTTGGCTCGTCCGGTGCATGTTCCGCTTCCTCTTCTCTTGGGCTGGGGCTGAGCTACCGCCGAACCGGGCCCGACAGCCTGGACCTGAGCCAGGCAGCGGCCCGCAACAATGAGTACAAGATCATCCGCACCAACGAGAAGGAGCAGCTGCAGGGCCTCAATGACCGCTTTGCAGTGTTCATCGAAAAGGTGCACCAGCTGGAGACCCAGAACCGTGCGCTTGAGGCTGAGCTGGCGGCGCTGCGGCAGCGCCACGCAGAGCCCTCACGCGTTGGCGAGCTGTTCCAGCGCGAGCTGCGGGAGCTCCGGGCGCAGCTGGAGGAGGCTAGCTCCGCACGGACTCAGGCGCTGCTCGAACGGGACGGGCTGGCCGAAGAGGTGCAGCGCTTGCGGGCACGTTGTGAGGAGGAGAGCCGTGGGAGAGAGGGCGCAGAGCGCGCCCTGAAGGCGCAGCAGCGAGATGTGGACGGCGCCACCCTGGCCCGGCTGGACCTGGAGAAGAAGGTGGAGGCGCTTTTAGATGAATTAGCATTCCTCCGGCAAGTGCACGAGGAGGAAGTGTCTGAGCTGCTGGCGACGCTGCAGGCATCGTCCCAGGCCTCGGCCGAGGTAGACATGACGGTGGCCAAACCGGACCTGACCTCGGCGCTACGGGAGATCCGTGCCCAGTACGAGTCTCTGGCTGCCAAAAACTTGCAGTCCGCTGAGGAGTGGTACAAGTCTAAATTCGCCAACTTGAACGAGCAAGCGGCGCGCAGCACCGAAGCCATCCGAGCCAGCCGCGAGGAGATCCACGAATACCGCCGCCAGCTGCAGGCTCGCACCATTGAGATCGAAGGGCTCCGGGGCGCCAATGAGTCGCTGGAAAGGCAAATCCTGGAGATGGAGGAAAGGCACAGTGCCGAGGTGGCTGGCTTTCAGGTGAGTGGTGTCGGACTACTTACTTCACTCGTGACTCCTGCTTGAGTAAAAGTGGAAGTCCATCAACACTGGCATGTGTGTGTACCTTGAGCGATTAAAGAGTGTTTTATCCAAGTGATTGATCCTAATCCCCCTTTAGAAAGTCCAGCTCTCCCCCGTGACTCCTCCCAAAATGGATATTATCACACAGTAATGGAGACAGCAGCCTTTCTTTTCCTCTAGTATTGATTTTCGGAGAAATAGGATGGACTAAAAAAACTAAGCTAGCAGCCTACCACACCCTTCTTCCAATGGAGACAAGAGTGGTTATATTAAAGAAGAGGTGAGGATGAAAAGGGAACGGAGTAATCGATCTATTTGCTTTCCTTTTCTTTTCACACCCATAGAGTCCCGGTCCCAATTTCTGCTTCTGGAGCAGCGCTTTTGCTAAAGAATCAGTAGGGAGGCTGAAATCTATAGGTTAAAAGACAAAAAAAAAAAAAAAAAAAAAAAAAAAAAAAAAAAAAAAAAAAAAAAATGCGACGGTTGCTGTCCATGGTACTGGCCATTCTTAACACCTTTCAATTTTCTCTGTCTCACAAGCAGTGATAGATTTTTCCCTTTATCATTCCCTTGTGGGATCTTGGTTATGGCTCTCTAGACAATTGCCGTTTTCCCTTTCCCCACCCCAGCCCTCAGCTGTATATTCTTCGCCTTATGCACTAGTCGTTCATGGGAGGCATACAATTTTGCTTTTGTTTGGTTCTTTTACAGAAACCATTTTCTTTGCATAGCACAATGAGATTCTATTTTGAAGCACCCTTTCCTCTGATTTTTACTTATTCATTTATCTATTTATTTTTTGATTGTTGTAGCGCTGGAGCTGAACAACAGAGGCTGGGACTTCTTTGTTGTAGGGCAGTTATAGGCATTTGCATGTCCCTCTTCACCTATCCTTCATGTTCCAGAAAAGATATTTCCCATTTGTTCCTTCCCCACCTTCAGAAAACAATGGCTACTGCATCTTCAGATTTGCTATAGAATGTATGTGGTTGACCAGGAAAGGGACAAAAGGCAGCAGTATGGGGTAGGGAGGAGGGAAGTGCTAGCCAAGAATGTTAATTCTGTGACTTTACTTAGGGACACAATAAAGCCTCATTAATTTGGCCTCCAATAATTCATAAATTGGGGATGATTCACCTTGATTTGGGTTGAATTTTACACCTTCACATTGTTTGTGAAGAAAGTGTTTGAGAAAAATAATTTGTGTAAATAAGATAGGAACTCTTTATCTGAAGAGCACAAACTGTCTTTGAAACAATGTCTGCAAACATATTACTTTCAAATAAGCCTTTATCAAATGCATATAAAGTAAGTTGTGTTAAAATATAAATGATTGCTATTATTTGTTCAAGCAGGCCTGAGGAGTATATCTGTTTTATCTACTGCTAGGAACTACTGTGGATATATAAAAATAAAGTTGAACTGCATCACAAAATTTTAAAACCCAAGCTTTCTACTAAATATCTGGCTCTGTTCCAGCCATTCTGAATTCATGAAATACTACTATAATTGAAGTCTAAACTGCATTTCTTCTTTCTAGAATCTAGGAAGAAGGACTAGGTGACCCCTAGCAGTCTAGCTTTGTAACTCTGTGATGAAAGGGAGGTGCCCATGGTAGATTAATTTTAAGACACCTGTCTTTTCAATTTGATACCATGGCATCCTGTTAGCTAGCATAAAATATAGCTTTTCCTTTCTTGGCTTGGTAATGGGGGGAAAGATGGTATTTATGAGGCTTGATTGTTTATTTTTATTTTTAAGGCTTTCTTTCAGGGTCACACAATAGCATGGACAGTCAGACCCAGGTCTGCAGGAAAAATGCGGCAGCTGCAGCTCTGCAGTGCTGCGCGCACACACACACACACACACACACACACACACATACACACACACACATACACACCCTCCTCTCTATCCCAGTAATTCCATTAAATGGAATGTCTCATAGGAATGGAGTGATGTTAAGACAGACTTTCCTGAGCTACTTCATTTTCCTTGGGTGTGGCTCATAGGCTCACTTAGTGTCCTAGGAGGGCTGAAGCTGCTGGATATACCTTAGTTAAGAAGCAAGGATATCTTCTTTCTCAAGGAATTTCTTAACAGGTCAAGTTAAGCACCATGGTTTTCTCACTAAGATTCAAATATCCTGTATTTCCCCCCTCCCCCCTGCAGAAGCAAGGATAACATTCCCTTTTCTTCTGTTTCAAAGAACAACCAACCAATCAGTGTATTTTCCAGCAGACCAAGGAACATCTTACTTTATAAATTTGTCCTTACATAGAGAGAGGAAGGACACAGAAGAACCAAGTTAATGAGTATACAGTGAACCCTGTTGTACATTCAACACCATGCTAGATATGAGATACAAAGAAATATTAGGTGATGATATCTATATTATAATTGTGGAGGCAAAAATTGATACATATGAAACAAAGAATAACTTGAAATGACATCATTAAGTCAACCATGGTATGACTCAAATCAGGAGTAGTGGAGTAGCTAAAGAGAGGGAAGAACCATTGTCATTTAGGCATGCTATAAGTCAAATACAAGCACCTCTTTTCCTTGAGGTCATTCCCATTCATTGAACAGAGAAATTCCAATCCCTGTATCATTTCTCCCATTTTCTTCACATTCTTGGAGTAAATGCAAAGCCTTATGAAAGAGCAAAGGTAAAATTTCAGATAGGGGCTCAGTGACCCAACTCAATAATGAAAAGGCAACCACAGGTCTTTGAAAGGTGAAGTTGCTTCTTTGAAAAACTTTGCTGATCTTTCTTATTTTGTAATCTCTGGGGAAAAGTTAAATGGTTTCTGTGCTCTCACCAGGATGAAATTGGAGCTTAGCCTAATTAAATTGTATATGGGGTCTATCCACTGAAAATGATAGGGCAGGGTGAGGAAGAAGTGGCAGCATGCAAATATAGAGTCAGAGAAATCTATCTTTGAAATTACTAGGTGAGACAGAGGGTTTGTTTGTTTTCTGCTAATTCATTTCTACTTAATTCCATTGCCAGAATGACTCCCAGTGATCTTTCATTTTTAGAAATTCTCTTTTTTTTATACTCTGGATATGTATTTTACTCTTTGTTTCTGAAAACAAAGGAAGAAAGGAAAGTTCTTTTCCAAAAAGACATTTCTTCCTTGTCCTCAATTCATTACCTATGGCTTAAGAAAACATCATTTACAGAATGCTAGCGCTTATTTGACAGTGCTGTATTTATTCCACCCTAGCTGAAGGTGTGGTCTTGTTGGAAACTGAGAATGATATCCCAAATAAATAGAGATATTTCTTGCCACTCTTTCCTCCTTTTCACAACCATGACCTTTCTTTGTTTTATTCATCTTCCAGACCTAGCTTTTAGTGATGATGTTAGTGATTTTATAAAGAGATTTCTTAAGATAAGTAAAGTAGTCTTTCATCCACCTCCCTCAGGCAGACCCTGAAGCTCTATAGCCCAGGGTAGTAGACTGAAATTATATAGTAGGTTTTCACACGGGCAATACTATTCTTATTCACAGAAAGTGCCGAATTACCTTCACATGGAATTTTTGAAAACCTATTCAAGGTATGAATAGGAATCTAAGAAGAGGGAAGAAGAAAGAATCAGATCAGTTGTCGAAAGATTTCCTGCTACTAAGAGGAAAACTGCACCTCTTATCATAATTTAATCCACAGAACAAATAAGTAGAGCATATGATCTAAATTACAGTTACCTTCAGATGATTCATCAACTTCACCTATAGAGAAATTACAGCTGACAAATAAGTCAGAAAAAAATTCATGAAAAGCCAAAATTGATGTCACATGGATTATGTAGTTTATAAACCGACATGTCCCCAAATTTGGTACAACCTACTTACTCTTTTCATATAATATCTGATTCCAAAGCCTATACCAGATTAGAAAAAGCAAATGATCATGTTGCCATGTTCTGAGACATATCTTTTGGACAAAAACAATGCTCCTACTAACAAAAAAGTAAACTTAAGCAAAAAAAATACCAATACTTTGATGGTATCTAACAGCATATGTGTCATTATGTGTCTGTTTTCTACTTTACTGCAGAAAGACAGGTGGCTCAGTGGATAGAGAGCCGCGTCTGAAGATAGGTAGGCCCAAATCTGGCCTCACTACTTTCTAGCTGCGTGACCCTGAGCACATCCCTTATCCCTGTTTGCCTCAGTTTGGTCAGATGTAAATTGAGCTGGGGAAGAAGATGGTAAACCATTCCAGTATATTTGCCAAGAAAACTCCAAATGGGATCACAAAGAATGGAACATGACTAATTTCTTTTAAAAATGTAGAGCATTTTTGCAGATAACTATAAATAGCTTTAATTTCTTCATTTGAAAACTGTTCATTTATAGATTGGAAAATTACCTGTATTCTTATAAATTTGTCTCAGTTCTCTATATATTCCAATAGATTTGTGATGGAAAGAGCCATCCACATCCAGAGAAAGGACAATGAATATTGAATGTGGATCACAGCATGGTATTTTTTTACCTTTTAAGTTAAAAAAAAGAAATGAGGCCTTTATCAGAAACACTGCCTGTAAAAATTATTTCCCAGCTTTCTGCTTCTTTTCTAATATTGGCTGCATTAGTTTTATTTGTGCAAAATGTTTTTAATTTGAAGTAATCAAAATTATCCATTTTTCATTTCAAAATGATCTCTAGTTCTTCTTTGACCATCCTTCCTTCACCAAATATCTGACAGGTAAACTATCCTTTGCTTATAATATCATCCTTTAAGATTAAATCATGAATCTATTTCAATCTTATCTTGATATAGGGTTTGAGATATGGTCTATACTTAGTTTCTGCCTTACTGCTTTCCAATTTTCCCAGTAGTTTTTGAAAAATAGTGAGTTCTTATCCCAGAAGTTGGTGTCATTGGGTTTATCAAACAGTAGATTATTATAGTCATTGACTATTGTGTCTTGTCTACCTAACCTGTCACATTGATCTACCACTCTACTTCTTAGCCAGTACCAAATAGTTTTGAAGATTGTCACTTTATAATACAGTTTTAGGTCTGCCATGGCTAGGCCACCATTCTTTGATTTTTTTTTATTGTTTCTCTTGATATTCTTAACTTTTTGTATAACATGACTAAAAAACAACAACAACAAAAGGCAAGCCCCAAATCATAGCTCTGAGTCTTCCACAGTAGACTAACCATGAAATGATCAGTTCCTCCCCCACCATATGATCTTCATTTCAGAAAAGGACCTATCTATTTCATCATTGAAATTAAATTGATGGCATCAATTTAAATTTATCGTGTCATTTTCAGTAGTACTTTGAAATAAGATGCACACTACCTTCTAGGAGTCTTTCTTTGTCTTCCATGAGTCTTTAACAATTTTAGAACACTTTTTTGCTTCCATGTAATTGGTATTTCTACTTACTTACTTTTAAAGGCTTATCAGTGGTTTTTCTATCCTTATGGCCATCAGGGTCTATCCTCCACTGAATTCTACTGCTTATAACATAGTGGGTAGTATAATTTAAGTTCTTTCTGTTATTTCTTAGGGTTTAAAGCTTTGTACCTTTTGCAACATCAATTATGGTTGACTTTGTGAACTTAGGATCAACCAGTAAAAGATGTGAATCGACCTAGCAGATATGATGTAGTATAGCTCAGGTATCAAATGCACAGACCTGCGTCACTGTTTTCAGTAAGATAATGCTCTCAGGCTGTTGAATCTTCTGTGTCTCCTAATCCAATGTGACCATTACTGGTCAGCTTGACTTTTGCTTTGCCATTGAATTCCAGTGACTTGGAGGAGCGAGGCTGATGACTTTGCACAGCTCTGCTTCACTTAAATCCAGTTCACATGCAAGTCAATACATCATCCTCTTAATGTCATCTGTCTTCTTTGAGAACAAAGGATGAATAACAAATAAACAACAAACACCTCATGCAATTATATGAGGTTAGTAATCTGGAATACTCAATAAGTATCATGACCAATAAATTCAAAGTTTCTTTTATCTGGGCCTGGACTTGTACTTAGAAGAATCAACTGAACAATAATAAATAAAAGGCTGTTAGTAAAGAGATTGTATAGCAGCTTTTGAGAAATAAATGTAAGGAAATAAAAACATGAAAAAGATACTGCCCTGCTCTTGTCTCAGTGAGAATTTTTCTTTTTTTCTTTCTTTTCTTGGAAATTTACATGATAATTTCATTATATATTTAAAAGGAATAGCAAGTTGCGCATAATAAATTTGCTGTTTCATGTGTAATCATCTTTTTAAAAAAATATGGAAATGTTCTATAAAGAATTATGGAAATGCTTATTTTATTGCATAAATTAAAATTAATTTTTTTAAAAAAAGGAAAATAATCCTCCCTTTCCAATCGTGATTCTTATATCACTGAGGAAAAGGGAACAAATCTCTGGGATTTGTGTGTGGATATATGTGAAATGTGTGCTGCTGTAATAGCTTTCCAGGCAATACCTTACCTCCTTGCCCACTGGGCAACACTATGACTTTACTGCATCAGTCACAGCTGGTTCCCCCTCCAGATGGTTCAATTCCACTTCTATTGTTATCAACCACAGATAGCAGCTGCCCCTTCATCCTGATGTCGATTTTATGCTACTAATTTTGTATTCCTATTATTCCACTATTAAAGCTACAACCATTTACTTGAGTTTCTTTGTGGTATTCTAGAAAACAAACAAGAAACAAGCAACTAGGTGGTATAGAGCATAAAGCACTGGTCCTGGAGTCAAAAATCCCCAAGTTCAAAGCTGAACTCAGATGCTAACTAGCTGCATGATCTTGGACAAATCATCTAAGTTTTAAAGACATTTATTGGTTTTCAACATTGGCTTTTATAAGATTTTGATTTCAGGTTTTTTTTTGCCTCTCTCCCTCATCACTCCTCCTCCCCAAGACGGCAAGCAATCCAATAAAGGTTATACTACAGTCATATTAAATATACTTCCACATTAGTCATGTTGTGAAAGAAGAATCAGAACAAAAGGGAAAAACCATACAAAAGAAAAAAAAATAACAAGAGTGAAAATAGTATGTTTTGATCTGCTTTCAGAATCCATAGTTCTTTGAATGCGGATAAGCATTTTCCATCATGAATCTTTTGGAACAATCTTAGATCATTGTATGATATGTTTGCTGAGAAGAGCAAAATCTATCAAAGTTGATTATCCACACAATGTTGCTGTTACTGGGTAAATGTTCTCCTTGTTTTGCTTCCAATGGGAATTTCTTGATTCTGAGCCCTTGATGGAGATTATTAAGTAGAGATAGGATATATTATTTTTGGATTATTATTTTTCCTACTAGATTATAAGCTTCATGAGGGCAGGGACCGTGCTTTAAAACTTTGTCTCTCTTAAAACTAGAGTAATGCATAGTATAAGCTCTTTTTAAAAAAATAAATTTTATTGATGAATTTTGTGTGTCACTTAAATTTTCCCTTTGATCTCACCTTCCTCTTCTTCCCAGAGAGGAATTCCATATAACAAAAAATTTCAGAGTAAATTCTTAATTGGTGCTTGTTAAATGAATAAATGGATAAATGGATGAATAATGTAATAAGACAATCCAGGAATGGGATAATCCATATCTGACATTATAAATTTCCATAGTGACCAGTCATACATCCTATGGAAGTACCACTGATTTAGGTTGATTTGGGCTAATTGATCAAGACTTGTCTTTTTCAGGATAGCATTGGACAACTAGAGAATGACCTGAGGAACACAAAGAGTGAGATGGCTCGTCACCTACGAGAGTACCAGGATCTGCTCAATGTCAAAATGGCCCTGGACATTGAGATTGCAGCTTACAGGTAATGTCCAGCTCATAGCTAGTGCTCTTTGAGGTCACCACTCTGGGTGGGCCTGGGTCATCAGAAGCATGGAACTAAGGTGGATATTTGACTGTATTCTCTCTTTCTGTTAACTATGTGAATATATGACCAAGCCAACAGTCCTAATGAAGCACTTTCGGGGTGGCCTATGCTTTGACCTCTCCCTTTCCTTAAACCTAATCTATTCTTGTCATGATATTGTAGACCTTGTAATAAATGTACATAAATTTTTAAAAATTCCTGCATTGTCCACGATCAGCATGGACTCATTCAGCACCCTGAATCCATCACTGCAGAGCTTTTAAGTCTTTCAGTGTTTTTATAATTGTTTTCATAAGTGTTTTTATAATTTTGTTATTGTATAACAATTGTATATTGTATGAATTGTTTTCCTGATTCTGTTCATTTCACTCTATATTAATTCATACAACTCTTCCCAGGTTTTGCTGAAACTGTAATTTTAATAATTTTTATAACAATAACAATCAGTATTTATATAGCACCTATTATATGCCTGGCATATTATATTATCTCATTTGATCCTCACAATAGCCCTGGGAATTAGGTGTTTTTATTATCCCCATTTTGAGGTTGAGGCAGCCACTTGGTTAAATTAAGTATCTGATTCTGGATTTGAACTTGAGCTTTTCTGGCTCAAGGACCAGAGCTCTCTTTATTGTGCCAAATATCTTTCTCCTTATGGCACAACAATATTCCATTGTATTCACATGTATTGTGTTCATCCATTCCCCAGTTGATGGGCACCTCCTTAGTTTCTATTTTCTTGCCACTATAAATCTTCTCTTTAGATTCTGATTCAGCAAATAATTGTGAGGTTTTATGTTAGGAAAGTGCAGAAAGATGTTAATAAAAAGAAAAATCTCTATCCTTAAGTAACTTATAATTTAGTTGGGGAGATACAGAACACTTATAAGTAACTTTTTCCCCAAATATATAGAAGTGAAAGCAGAGTTATGTCAAAGATTTGAGGAAAGAGTGATTTTGTTTATCTGGGTAATTAGGGAAACTTTATGATAGGAAAGTTCACTAAGCAGTGCCTTGTAGAAAGAGAACAAGTGTTTTCTAAACATAGAGGTCAGCATGAACAATGCTTTCTATGTATTCTTTCTGCACCACCTTAAAAAACTCATATCTTTACAGTGTTTTACAGTTTGATAGAGATTATCTCTGTTGTATAAGAAAATAGGCTAATTGAGGCAAATTTCTGCCTATGGTCACAAAACCAATGGGCAAGTTTTAGAAATGTGGATCCCCTAGTTTCTCTGCTCACCTCCACCCTCAAACCTGGCACTATCCACTGAGCTCTCAAGTCTTCTGATTCATCCCTCAAAGAACATCCCTTCAAAAATAAAGAAGAAATGTCTTCCTTGTGTTATTTATGCCTGGCATAAAGTTATTTACACAAGGGACTCAAACAGATAGCTTCAACCCCATATTCTTCAGAGTTGTCATTGGTAATCAGTTAACTCATTGTCCCTATCTCCAAAAAGTCTCAGTGCCTATGTTAAAACTCTGATTTCCTTAACAGTGTTCCCCTTGCTTCTAGATATATAAAAGAGAAGCACAGAAATGCAGGTTTAAGTGAGAGAAATAGTTCCCTCCACAGATTCATATGTGCCTCCTACTCTGTTATTCATATTGTAGCTAAGAGGTACAAAATAGCTTCCCATTAGAGATTAGTAGAATCAAAGTGATAAAAAATTATTTTTGATTTTTTATTAGGTGTGATATTAATGGTGGTATTAGAAGGAATTGTCCAATTACCTTTCTAAAAAAGTATGTTTAACTGTCTGAATGGGATGTTTGAGATGCTGTGAGGCTTGAGACAGGGGAACAAATAGAATAATCTCTGAAGATTCATCCCAATGCTCTGGTTTTAGAAATACATACTCAAAGATCTGACTTTAAATTAGGAAACCAAGTGCATTTGTTCTGAATGTTCTGAATGGATTGGTGATTTCGCTTCCCACTGACATTTTCTGCTAATCTTCTCTCTCTTATATTTACAGGAAGCTACTAGAAGGTGAAGAGACCCGATTCAGCACCAGTGGAATGACCATTTCAGGGCTGAATCCACCTTCTAATCCTGGTTATTTGGTATCATCCAGAATGTTTAGCTCAACTGCCTCCAAATCGTCACCCCCTCTGTTGTCTTTTAAGAAAGAGGAGAAGGAAGAGGAAGGTTCTAAAGCAACCTCCAAGAAGTCTTCTCAGATAGAGGAGAGCTTTGCAGAAATAATGGAAGAAACCATAATATCTACTAAGAAAACCGAAAAATCAAACCTAGAAGAAATAACCATGACAAATCAAAAAATATAGTCAGTGCTTAAAAAAAACCTTAAACAAATAAGAAACTAATACTTAAGAGGGAATAATATGCATTTGACCTTTTAAATAGCTTTTTTCCTGAAACACCTATTACTTAGTATATAATATATCCAGGCTTTAGTCTCATTTTCAATACTGAATTTTCTCTCAAGTAAGAAAAACTCACGTAGAAGCAGCCTGACCTGCCAGGAGCCAACTATGGTCCTGGAAAAATCACAGAGAAGTTACCCAGTAATATGCCCTTCTCGTTCAAGCAGACAGATAATTCTGGGCCAGAGAAGGTGCTAATGGAGGTGCTAAATCTTCTGTGATCATTGTCATTTGCTATGAGCTAAAGTTAAATCTTATTTACACTCACCAGCCTCAGCCCACACCCTGTTCACTCATGCTCCTTAGATACATAAAAAATCACTGCCAAAGATGAATCAACCTGCCCACATCCTAGGTAACTGCTGCTTAAAGCTATTTGATATAGTGTGAACGTTGGCTCCTCAGGTGCTGCTCTAGCTCATCTTCATTCAGAAAAAATAAAAGGCCAGTTAATATTCTTCCCTTTTAAAGAATTTCAGTTTTTTCAAAAAAGAAAAAGTTTGCCCCTGCAGCCTGCTGTGCCCAGTGGGTAACTACATGCATGGTGGTCATTTCTGTGATGTGTGTGATGACTTTTCATGACCATTTCACATCATTTAAAATGTAGTTTAAAAAAGGAACTTGGCAATGAATGATGCATTTTAATAATTCTATTCCCCTCACATAGAAAATGCTAATATTTCCTAGATTGATTAGTTCATGACCCAAAACCTTTTAATCAAAAATTCACTCTTAGGAGTGTAGCCTTTCACTTAAACTTTAGAAGCACATTAGAAATAATTCTAAGCTTGTGGGCAGCCTGATAGATTTAGGATAAACTAGATGAGACATATTTCTAAGAATGAAGCAGCCAAGGATTCCATTCATCTGTAATTATTCATTTGTGGTGATGTAGCATTAGTCTGCTCATGGTCCCGTGAGAAGACATATTGTCCCTTAAATAAAGTCACATTTGTTATCTTTCCTTCCATCCAACCCAAGTTCTAGTGAAGCCTTGTCGATGCTCTCTTATACTCCAAGAGTCTCACTGAATATTTTATGTAATTGGGCCTCACTAAGACACAAAGTACAGTTGAAGGAAACAATACAAATAACCCCCTTTCAATCAATCAAAATCACCAGCAGATAGAAAAGAGGAAATAACATGAATTTTCTATTTCTTAAATTGTCTTCACCAACACATTGTCTTGACCTTGAATGCAGAGTTGTAGTTGTATCATTTTCCTGTTTGGAAAGTGGGTCCTAGGTGGTCAACCCAATAAGTGTCCCTCGTGAAGTAGCTTCTGCGTTTCGTGAGCCTTATTTGTGCTGAATGACACCTGCTAAGTATGATGTAGGAAAATAAACCCCTAACTGCTTATGATCACCTTCATCACAACTGAAGAGTCTTGCTTATCTCTTTTTACACATTTTCAATTTAGGGCTCTTTGGTGATAAGGTAGTTATAGTTTTGCTAAATTTTCCTGTCCTATTGGATCTCAATGAATTCAAGGGTTTAGAACAGTCAATTTTTTTCACTCTCAACTTTTCTTCCTTCTCCCTTTTGCTGTAAGACACAAGTTAGTAAAAATGATAATTCCCCCCGAACACCTGAACTTCATTCTCATAGTCTGTGTTATTTGTGGTGTGCTGTTTTGATGAGGGGAGGATTATTTTGGTCTTGTGAGATCACACCATTTTGATTGTCTTTTTGCAATGCAAGTACAATTCAAACCACAGAGAACTCAGGAACTGGACTTTGGTCTGTATGTACACATTTCACTTCTCTCTACAAAAGCCCTGATAAACTGTTAATAGCTTCATTAATATAAATACAAGCATTAGAAATAAGTGAACTCATTCATTTATCCTGCAAAATAACAATCCACCTATCCTCTATATTTCCTTATTCACCACCAATCTTTCAGTCACCCAGGTTCACAGCCTCAAAGCTTTCTCTACTCTTCCCTTTCCCTCACCCTCCATGTTCTACCAGTTGCTGAGTCTTGTCCATTCTACCCTCACATTTCTTTTACTACCCTGTCTCAAATCCTGATCACCTCTACCGGCCTCCTACCTGGATGTCCAGTTTCCAGTCTCTCCCCATATCAATCCACTCTCCAGATATGCCAAAATAATCTTCCTAAGGTACAAATTTGATTATATTGCTCCCTGCTCAAGAATTGTCAACGGCTTCCTCTTGCCTCACCTTAGTTCTTTGTGACTTAGCTCCAAGCTACCTTTCTGGTATTATTGTATATTCCTCCTTTTCATGCACTCTACATTCCAGTCAAATTGGCCTCTTTGCTCTTCCCTAAATTCCCTACCCATCTTTCATTTCTGTGCTTTTCACAGGCTGTCCATCATGCCTGAAATGTATTCCCTTCTTACCTCTGCTTCTTAAATTCTTAGCTTCCTTCAAGACTCAGCTCAGGTCCCTTAACCTGTGAGGAGACTTTTCTGATCTCCTTAGTTGTTAGTACCCTCTCTTTCTTTCTCAAATTAACACTTATATACTTACATGTTTGCATGTTGTGTTTCCCTCCCCCAGTAGAATGTAAGCTCTTTGTGGGCAAGGATTATTTTTTATTTTATCTTTGTAAATCCAGAATCTTTGCATGTAGTAGGCACTTAATAAATGATTATTAGACTATATTGGATTGGATTGATGAGAGACACCATGTACATCATACTTCAGAAAGCCTTGTCAATGGAATAACTTCAAGCAGATGAGGGATACTTCTCTTGTGTGGATACTTTTCTTTGAGAATGAAAGCATTATCACTTAGAAGCAGTGATAGAAACACAGTAGTTTATGGAAAGGTTGGAATAAGAGCTTGAGTAATTTTGCTTTTTTAGACATTCCTTTAAAATGAGCATGTGCTAACAGAAGTCACTGGATAAAAATAGCCCTATAGAATGAATGCTTCTATCCCAGATTCCTTTGTTTAACCCAGATAAATGACCTAACTCTGCAGAACTTAGATGTTGTCTGGGCAAATATAGGGTAAATGGATTCCACTATCCATTTGTATTGATAGATAAAATAACATTCACATAGTAGTACTTTAAAGATCTCAAAGAATTTTACATGTTATCTCATTGATCTTAATAGCAGTTCTCTGAGGTAGTGCTATTATGATTTCCATTTTGCAGAAAGAGAAACCGAGGCTTAGAGAACCAAATAATTTACTCAGTGTTAACAGCCAGTAAATGTCTGAGGCAGGATTGAATTTCCTGACTCAAGGTCCAGCATTCTATCCAGCAGGCAGATAAGTTAACATCAAAATCCAGTGATTAAGACTTATTATTTGAATACTAGCCTAGTTATAGCTTAGATTTTCTTACTCAAGAGGAAAAGCCTTTGGAGATCTCTTTATTCTTCTAATTTCATGCATCTAATAGTACTTTAGGTACTGCTTAAAGAGACTGATGGCATTGCTAATGATAAATTAGATTCATAGTTCTATGCTTATTGTAATTTAGATACCTTCTAAGGACTTGCTGAACTGGCATATTCTATCACTAAATTAGTTTTTAAGAGGACATTTAGATTGCTATTTCCAAGAATTATTTGTTCACTGAATCCATCTTTGCCAAGACCCTTTTTAATCACATCAATGAAAACTATGGCACCTGTAACTGCTGATTATGGCCAGCTTTTTCTAATATTTTCATATCCAATTTCCTAATCTCTCTTCCAACTTCCAGTCTCACACCTCCAATTGTCTGTTGAAATCTCAAATCCGATGTCCCATTGACACTTTAAATTCGGCAAGTCCAAAAATGAACTCATTATTCTGTCCTCCCACCACACTCCCCCACCTTTCTCCTCTCACTACTTTGTTATTGTCAAAGACACTATCACTTCTCAGTCATCCATGTTCACAAACTAGGTATCATTCTCAATTCATCACTCACTCCACCCTCTACCATATTTAGTTAAAGGTCAAATCCTGTTGATTCTACCTTTATAACATCTCTTATATACATCCCCTTCTCTACTGACACTGCCATCATTCCAGCATCACCTCACTATTGCAACAGCCTGGTCTTTCTGTCCCAAATCTCTCCTGACTCTGATCCATCCTTTATTCACCTCTCAGAATGATCTTCCTAAAATGTATGTCTGACCATATCACCCTGCCCTATTCAGTAAACTAGAAAGACTCCCTATTGCTTCCAGGAGTAAATATAAAAATTCTCTGTTAGTCTTCTAAAGTCCTTCATAACCTGACCCTTACCAGGTTACCTTGGTACCAGGTTACCAAATCTCAAAAGTGTGGAAAATTTCTTTGGGGATGAATGCAATGTCACTTAGAAGTAGTGATTGAAAAACAGTAACTTAAGAAAATGTTGGAATAAGGGCTTGGCTAATTTTGTCTTTTTAGACATTCCCAAAATTGAACATGGTTCTGGTAGAATAAATAAAAATAGCCCTATAAAGTAAAGGCCTCTATCCCAGAGTCTTTTTCTTGTCCTTAAGTTTAATATAATATATTAAGTATAACTCCAAAAATGAAATATCAGCTCCAAAAAGTCCTATAAAAGAGTAGCCATTATTATTATTATTAAATATAAGCTTCAAAAATCAAACAAATCATGTTGACTTTTTGAGATACTTAGAACCTATGGGCTGACTCTAAGTGAGTGAGATTGTCATAGATAAGCTCAAAGTCCTTTGCCAACCCTAAAAAGGAATACGTTACTCCCTGCACGTACACTGGACTCACTGTTATTCCCACAAGACACTCAGTTTCTCATCTGGGTGCGTTTTTATTGGTTGGCTCCTGGAATTCTCACCTTCTTCACTTCTGCCTCCTGACTTCAGTGGCTTCCTTCAAGTCTCAGCTAAAATTCTACTTTCCAAAAAAAGCTTTTCCTAATCTTTCTTCTTAATGCTTTCTCTCTGACATTATTTTCCATTTATCCTGTATACATCTTTATACATTGAAGTCCACTTGTAGTCTCTCTCCATTAGATTGCGAGTTCCTTTTATTTTTTATTTTTGTAGTATGTTTAGTATAATGTCTAGCACATAGTAGGTTCTTAATAAAAACTTATTTACTTGATTTGAGTTTTCAGTGAGTGATGTGTTTTTTGTGAGCTAAAGTGCAAACGAAGACAGACCTTAGAACAAATTATAGGACAACTGAAGAGATTATAATCAGAATAGTCATATGTAACATGTGTAGTCAAGAAATGTAAGGCAGAGAGAATAGAAGTAGCTTTAACTATTACCAACTAACTGAAAAGCTATTCAAAATATTTCTAAGAAAATGAAGCAAGAAATCTGGAGAACATATGAGTGACACATAGTGTGACTTTCAACTTCAGGTGCTCTTGATACTTAAAAGCAATTTCCCAAATAATCAAATATGTTGAATCCTGAGCATTTAACATTAGGAGCTTTTCCCTTATGAAGATACAGAAATCTTTCCTCTTATTTTTCTCCTTCATTGTTCCTGGGCAAATCACTTGACTTAAACCTCAGTTTCATCATTTATGAAAAGGGGTTAATGATAATACCAAGCTTATATTGATTGTATAATAATATATTTAATTTTGGAACTGATATTTAATAAAAATAATAATGACCAGCATTTATATAGAACTTTTAAACTTTAAAGCAAACTACTTTACCTATGTTATCTCATTTGAGCTTCACTACAACCACCAACATATAGTTTGCATGTAATAGGCACTTTATAAATGATTGTTAGACTGAATTGGATTGGATTGATGAGAGCCACAATATACATCATGCTTCAGAATGCCCTGTCAGTGGCAAAAACCTCAAGCAAAGTGTAGCTGATTTCCTTGGGGATGAGTGCAATGTCACTTAGAAGTAGTGATAGAAAAACAGTAGCTTATGAAAAGGTTGGGATAAGGGCTTGGCTAATTTTGTCTTTTTAGACATTACCAAAATTGAACATAGTTCTGGCAGAAGTCACTGGATAAAAATAGCCCTATAGAGTAAAGGCCTCTATTCCAGAGTCCTTTTCTTGTCCTTAAGTTTAATATAATGTTAAATATATCTCCAAAAAAGAAATATCAACTCCAAAAAATGGTAGCTATTATTATTTTTTTTATTTTTATTAATTATAGGCTTCAGAAATCAAACAAATCATGCTGACTTCTTGGGAACTGACACTTAGAACCTATGGGCTGACTCTAAGTGAGTGAGAGTGTCATTGACAAGCTTAAAGCACTTTGCCAACCCTATAAAGGAATGCTGACAATTTTGAAAAATGCAATTGCAATTACAGAACCATCAGAGAGAAATGTTGATGTAATAGAAAGAATACTTTGATACTTATTGGCTATGGATTTACTCTCTGATTCTCTGTTTCCTAATATGTAAAATGAGAATAATAAAACTCAAAGCATGTGCGGGAAGCATTATTTAAGTGTTATTATTATTAACAATAGCAATAATAAACTCACTGAAGCTTTCTGAGCCGAAGAAAGGGTTATTCTTTAATGCCAGCTGAGACCATAGTGTGTGCCCTGCTGGGCCAATCTTAATGGGATGAATCCATTAAGAACATCCAAGTCCTGACTTAACAAAGGTATTGATTACCAGAGAGCAGAATCTTTTGTTCACAGAGAAGGTCAGAGGTCTCCCATGAGTTTTAAATAAAGACAAGAAAGTCAGAGTGAGAAGCACAACTAGAGAATTCTCATCAATTTTATTTTTATTGGGGAACTACCAGCTATTTTTGAGGATCTGGAAAGAATCCAAAAAAATCATTCCCCCTTCAGCACCACCCCCTCAACCAAATGAATGGATGGATACAAGTCTAATATAGTTGTCTACAACTGATATAGCTTCTAATGCCTCACAAGCTGAGCTCATCCAGGGCAAATCTTTTCTCTTAAATTAACACAATTAACATGACTGGCTTGGTATGTCTTTGGATTTTATGCACATGATGGATTGATGCTATCAAGCACTTGGCAATTTAAAAATATCTCACCTTCATAAATCTTTGACATGTGACGGGCGAGCTCTTCTGGATTCAGCCACACAAAGAACTGTTTTCATTACATTAACATGCTTTCCTGGGAATCTGAAAGACTGAAGAGAATGATTAGTGGGGTAGATCAAAGACTTATGCTCCTACTCTATTGATCCTCTTCAAGGTGATGTGAAGCCCCTAGTTTTTCTTTTTTTCTCTTAATTCCGTGAGTTTATTTAGTGTTTTGTGGATGGGGGAGGTAGTAGGAAATAGCAAAATTAATGCATTCTTCCAATCCCTCAATTTTATAGGGACAAATGGGGTTGTAATAGAAATGCATGAGTCACCCTGCAGATATTTAAAGATTTATGCCTTCTGCGGTACTTTACCCTTCCCAAACAAATCAGAAAAGAAATTTCAGGCTACATGTAAAAAACAAAAGGAGGTTTGTTCTCAGAGAAATCTTTAGGTTTGCTTTTTTATGTAAATAACAGTTGTGGCATTCAATATGATTACTTTCTCCACTGGTTACAATTTCATGGGCTGTCCACTAACCCCTAAGAAGACAATAAATAAAGAGTATTTGTGATGTTTCATTGTTCTTCTCAGAGTTTACTGAATTCTCAGAAGAAGGTGGTCCAAAAATCACCATTCTGAGATCTGGAATCTTGTACAGGTCAGGTCATTGCAAATTGGAGGAAAAAGTCCTCTTTTAGCAGTGTTACTGAGCAAAATAAAAGTAATTTTACATTCAGTTATATAAGCTATGTTGGGACTATGAATATTAAACAGGTATGTATGATTATGAATCATTATGTATTTTCTTACATAAGAATGGAAAAGCAGATGACATGTTTCCATTTTATATCTCCACATTTGTAACTCCAGTTCTGAGAGCTTGGGATGGGGAAGGAGAGAAAGGAAAAGGTGTAATAGATTTTAGCTCAATAAAAGAGCTTTCTAAAAATCAAAAGTATCCAAGAATAGAATGGGTTGTTATGTGGTGTGGACAATTTTCCATTCTTGGAGGGATTTGAGCAGAAGCTGGTTCTGTGTGGCCACTTGTGAGAAGGATTCCTGAAGGTTGAACCAGATCGCCTGTAAAGTCCCTCTCAGTTCTGAGATTTTATAAAGTTAAAATTTCCTTCCCTGTGCCTACCCAGTGAACTTCCCTTTGTAATAGAAACTTGAAAAGAATTAGCAAAAAACAATCTACACATTGAGAGTATTTGATAGCACACATTATATTCCAGATCTACAATCCCTTACCTCTTCAGTGAAACTAAGGAAATGCACTTTCTTTTTTTTTTTTTTTTTTTTTTTTTTTAAGTTTTTTTATTTAATAATTACATTATATTGACACTCATTTCTGTTCCGATTTTTTTCCCCTCCCTCCCTCCACCCCCTCCCCTAGATGGCAAGCAGTCCTTTATATGTTGGATATGTTGCAGTATATCCTAGATACAATATATGTTTGCAGAACCGAACAGTTCTCTTGTTGCGTAGGGAGAATTGGATTCAGAAGGTATAAATAATCCGGGAAGAAAAACAAAAATGCAGATAGTTTACATTCGTTTCCAGTGTTCTTTCTTTGGGTGTAGCTGCTTTTGTCCGTCATTTATCAATTGAAACTCAGGTCTCTTTGTCAAAGAAATCCACTTCCATCAAAATATGTCCTCATACAATATCGTTGTCGAAGTGTATAATGATCTCCTGGTTCTGCTCATTTCACTTAGCATCAGTTCATGAAGGTCTCTCCAAGCCTCTCTGTATTCATCCTGCTGGTCATTTCTTACAGAACAATAATATTCCATAACATTCATATACCACAATTTACCCAGCCATTCTCCAATTGATGGGCATCCATTCATTTTCCAGTTTCTAGCCACTACAAACAGGGCTGCTACAAACATTTTGGCACATACAGGTCCTTTCCCTTCTTTAGTATTTCTTTGGGATATAAGCCCAATAGAAACACTGCTGGATCAAAGGATATGCACATTTTGATAATTTTTTGGGCATAATTCCAGATTGCTCTCCAGAATGGTTGGATTCGTTCACAACTCCACCAACAATGCATTAGTGTCCCAGTTTTCCCGGAAATGCACTTTCTTATCTTTTTCCAGAGCCACAACTGGTTGTTATAATCACACAGAATTCATATTGTTTCTGGTCTTTTCTATTTACATTACTAAAGAACCTCACTTATCATTTTCCTGGTTTTGCTGCTTTTTCTTTGCCTCAATTCACATACAACTTTCCATCTTGCTCTGAATTTCTTACAACTATCATTTTTCTTCAGATTTAACTTTTCCCCCAATTACATATAAAAACAATTTTAACATTTTTTTTTGAGTTTCAGATTCTCTCCCTTTCTTCCTTCTTCCGTCATTGAGAAGGCAAACAATTTGATATGTTATAAATGTATAGTTATGCAAAACATATTTCCATATAACTATAATTTCTTACAATACAATAGCTTCCCATTACTTTCGTGTATTAATTTGCTTAATCATTCTCTAATCCATGGTCATCCACTTTATTGCCAGCTTTTTGCTACCACAAAAAAAGCATTTTGCATCAAAGTATATCCAGATTATGAATTCCTTAGTATGCATTAGGAAGCCAGAATTCTAGAGGTTGTGGTAAAATAGCATTCACTTGCTAGCTGGCAGTTGTTGCCTACTCTCCACTGTGAAAGATTTGAGATTTATATTTCTGGCACAGCTTCTTTGCACTTAAGAACCAAATGACTCCAATACAGGTTATTAAATGATGTTCTGTAATAAGTTAGCTTTTATAAAATAAGAGGACAGGGTATCATGTAGCTTTTATTTGTTTCATTAAAATAGAATGAGAATAGGCAGATTTCTCTTAACTATAAAGTACAGAAGCTGTTTTGTGTTCCTCTTCAATCCATCTTATTTCATGAAACAGAAAAAGTTCATAAACCAGAATGGGAAAGTACAATTTAGAAAAGTACAATTTCTATACGTATATTCAGGAAGGGAAAATACATATGTGCCAATACAATTTTATAGTGTAGAAAGATTGGCCACATCTTTAAAGACTTCCCTCCCCCCCTTTCCTTCTGTGTAGCGGCAAAATTAACATTGCTATCTCTACAATGATATCAAACTAATCTCCAAAGCCTAATCCAACAAAAAACTTTCTCTTTATTGACCTTTAAAAGCATTTGAATAAGGTTAAAAGAGGAAAAGCCCATTCACTCTCAGAATGCCATAAAGTATTATTACATTCCATAAAAAAAGGAAGGAAGGCAATTTATAAACTGAAAGTCAAGTAGAAAGAATGTAAAATTAAACATTAGACAGATTAAATATATAGCACTGAGGGTCATCTTGTTATGTAATAGATGATAATAAAAATGCAAAAAGAAATAATAAGAAAAGAGAAGTGATATCATTTGCACTGTATTTGATTTGCTTATGTCTTTCTGGAAACATTTGAGATGACCTTGAATGTTACTGCTGTTTGTAGCCATCTTTTTCTTCCCCATCTCCCAATTCAGCTCACAGCACATTACACCCTAGAAAAAGAGGTGGTGTAGTCTTTCTCTGCTGCACTTAACTATAATGTAATGCTTTTAGGCATCAAAAAGAAAGGGGAAAAAATCTTCTGCAACATTAGCATTTCAAATCTCTTCTGTCTTAAAATAAGCACACAAGATAGAAACACTGACTAGTACCTTGAAATATTATGAGTTATCTTCCTGTCATATTATTTGTGAGGAAAAATTGGTTTCAGTGAAATCCCTTCCACTGTAATACTCTGATATTCCTCTCCCCATCTCTAGCCAGTGGTATATTAGTACCCCAGAGAGTTAAAATCTTCAATCAGATTTTGATTCAATAAATATCTTCTTTTCAGTGTTTAGGGAAAAAAAAAATACCTTCCACTTTAAATACTTTATTGCCAAAATAAAGAAGAAAAACCACTTATAAGACCACACTGACACCATTAAAATAAAATCAAAAAACAATAATGATCTATTCATAGCACCAATCCAGCTAAGGGCTAGACTAGCACATTTGGCAGCCTTACAGAAGCAGATCAATATAGTATTTCATTTGGGAATGAGTTGCTATTAATCTTTAAGGATAATAAAATGCAGATTTCAATAACCCAGCTTTGAAGAGAGACTAATAATCAAACTTGTACCCATGACAACCTGATTTTTAAAATAAAAGGGAGAAACTAACTTGCCATCATGTTATCTTACAGAAAATAAAGATGAACATATCAGAATTTGCAATGACTTAATTCTCCTTTAGTATTGTAAGTTTTTAAACTGACAGAAAAGAAAAACATGGAATGTACCTGCTACATGTAGTGACAGGGAACTCACCAGTTTGTGAGGTACTGAAATTCTTCTTGATATACTTGGCTAAAATCTAGTTGTTTCCTGGTACTTTCCCAGACTCACAGGACCACAGATTTAGAGACAGAAGGGACCTTAAGGGCCATTTAGTCAACTCTCATTTTGCAGATGAGAAAATAGGTTCAGGGAGCTTGTGATGTGTTCAGGGTCACACAGCTAGTATTAGAAGTGAGATTTGAATCTAGCTTTCCCTGAATGCAATTTGAGTACTCTCTACTTTAGTTTTACTCATTGGTTGTACTTCTGAGTAGAGTAGGAGGAAAGACGATTTCTGTTCCTTTAGAACAAATTATAATTTTTATACAATTTTTTGTGTGTGTGTCTGGTGAGGTAATTGGGGTTAAGTGACTTGCCCAGGGTCACACAGCTAGGAAGTGTTAAGTGTATGAAGCCAGATTTGAACTCAGGTCCTCCTGACTTCAGAGCTGGTACTCTATCCATTGCACCATCTAGCTGCCTCTCAACGTAAACTTTTTATTGCCCTGCTAATCTTTTAAAAAAGCTTTTTTAAAATTTTGAGTTTTAGATTCTTTCCTTTTCTCTCTTCTCTCCCCTCTTCCTTGAGAAGGCAAGCAATACTAAGTTATACATGTGTAGTAATGCAAAACATATTTCTATATTAGCTATTTTGCAAAAGAAAACACAGACCAAAAAAAGGAGTGAAAAAGGAAGAAAGAAAGTTTTTATATGCATTCTGACTCCATCATCAGTTCTTTCTCTGAAGATGAATGAGTGCTTTTTGTCTGAAGTCTTTTGGTATTTTTTGGTTGTGTAGATCAGAGTAGTAAAGTCTTTCACAGTTGATCATTGTACAATATTGCTGTTACTGTGTACAGTGTTCTTTTAGTTCTGCCTACTTCGCTTTGCATCTATTCATATGAGTCTTTCCAAGTTTTTCTGACACTACCTTGCTCACTTCTTTCTTTTTTCCTCCCTCTCTTTCTTCCCTCCTTTCCTTTTCCCCACTTTCTTCCCTCCCTCTCTCTTTCCTTCCTTCCTTCTTTTCTTTCTTCCTTGCTTCCTATGCCCATATAATGTATCATACTCTTACCTATAGATGCTTTTAAAAGTATTTTTCCCTTTGCTTTTGCACCTCTGAACCCTTCTAAGGTATCTTGTGGTTTACTGCTAGATTTCTTTCTTAAAAACCATGCATGCCTTAAACCAAAACCAATCTGTTTCTCACTGGCCACTAATAGGTCCTAGGCCAAGCCCCATTTCATCACTGGTTGAATCCTGATTGACTCAGATTGAATATAAATAGCAATAGTTTCTTCTTTGGCCAGAAACCTTGAAGTTTTTCCAATCCCAGTTTTATTTATTTATTTAGATGTTTGGCGGGGATTTTTCAGACTAGGTGAGAGATTTTTTTCCTCAATTGCTACTTAGCCTTAATCAGTAATGGATCCGTGGCCTCAGTCAAACTGAGACCTATTGAAGACCTTACCTTAAAATGGCCAAGATCTCCCATTCCATCCAATCATTCTGATCTATATCCTGCCACTGGACCCAGATGCCCTGGAGGGGAAAGTGAGGTGGGTGATCTTGCCCAGTCCTCCCTCACTTCAATCCAATTCACCTGCATATCATGGCATCACCTTCCTGATGTCATGGTCCTTTTCAAGAATGAAGGACAAACAACAATTTGCTTTTAGCATCATCCTTTATTTCTAAACCATGTATCCAATTTGACCTTATTTTGGTATACAGTGTGAGATGCTGATATATGCTTAGTTTTTGCCATACTATTTTTCTAGTTTTGTCAGCAGTTTTTGTCAAATAGTGAGTTCTTATCCCAGAAGCTGGAGTCATTGGGTTTATTAAACAGTAGATTACTAGTCACTGACTACCATGTCTTATAACTAACTTATGCCACCAATCTATTCTTAGCCAGTACCAAGTGGCTTTGATGACTGCTAGGCAGTTCTGGTACAGCTAGGCAACTGTCTTTTGATTTTTTTTTTTTATTAATTCCCTTGATATTCTTTATGTTTTGTTCTTCCAGGTGAATTTAGTTATCTTTTTCTAGTGCCATAAAATAATTTTTTGGCAGTTTGATTAGTATGGCACCGAATAAGTAGATTAATTAGGGTAGAATTTCATTTTTATTATATTCTGCTCATCATTTCTTAAAATATATTAGGACTCCATCAGAATCATATATACAACTTATTCAACCATTCCCCAAGATGAGGACCCCATCAATTTTCAATCCTTTGCCACCACAAAAAGAGATGCTGTGTATATTTATAAACATGTGTATCCTTTTCCTTTTATCTCTTTAGAATACAAACGTAGTAGTGATATTGCTGAGCCAGAGGATATATACAGTTTTACAGACTTTTGGGCATAGTTCCAAATTATTTTCCAGAATTATTCTTCATTCTGGAGACCAATTTTGAACTTTAATAACAATCCATTGTAGCCCAATTTTTCCACATTCTCCCCTACTGATATTTGTCATTTTCTTTTTCTGTCATATTAGCCAATATGATGGACATGAAGTAGTACCTCAGAATTATTTTAATTTTCATTTCTTTAATAAATAGTGAGTTAAATGATTTTTTTCATGTGACTATAAGTAGCTTTGATTTCTTCTTTTGAAAACTGTCCATTCATATCCTTTGATCATTTATCAAGTGAGGAATGGCACTTATTTTTATAATTTTTTTAAGTGACTGAGAAATAAGTTCTTTATTAGAGAAACTTGCAGTAAAAATCCACCCCCTCCCCAGTTTTCTTCTTTCCTTCTAATCTTTGCTTCATTGGTTTAAGCAAATGCTCTTTAATATAATGCAATCAGAATTATCCATTTTATATCCTACAATACTTTTATCCCTTGATTGGCCATAAATTCTGACAGGTAAAATTTTTCATATTCCCTTAACTAGTTTATGATATCATCCTTTTTATCTAAATCATGTATTCCTTTTTGCCTTATTTTGGCATAATGTGTGAGGAGTTGGTCTATACATAGTTTTCCAGTTTTTCAACCAAATTTTGTCAAAGAACAAATTCTTGTTCCAAAAGCTTAGATTTTTGAATTTTTCGAACACTAGATTACTATGATAATTTGCTACTGTATATTATGTACCTAATGTATTGCATTGAAACATCATTCTAGTTCTTAGTAAGTGACCAGATTGTTTTGATTATTATTGCTTTGTAAAAAGTTTGAGATCTGGTATTGCTAGACTGACTTCTTTAACATTTTTTTCCCCTTTCATTACCTTAATATGCTTGACCTTTTGTTTTTTCAGATGAATTTTGTTATTATTATTTCTAGCTCTATAAATTAAGAGTTTTGGTAGTTTGATTAGTATGACACTGAATAAATAAATTAATTTAGGTAGAATTGTTATTTATATTAAGTTGGCCTATCTGTGAATATTAATATTTTTTCAATTGTTTACATCTATTTTTATTTGTGTGAAAAGTGTTTTGTAATTGTGTTCATATAGCTCCTGGACTTGTCTTGGCAGGTAGACAAGTATTTTTATATTGTCTACAGTTATTTTAAATGGAATTTCTCTTTGAATTTTTTTCCTGCTGGGTTTTGTTGTCAATATATAGAAATGTTGCTTGATGTGGGATTATTTTATATCCTTAAGCATTGCTGAAGTTGTTAATTACTTCAACTAGTTTTTTAGTTGATTCTCTGTTTATCATCTGATTTGCAAAGAGTAATTGTTTCATTTCCTCATTGTCTATTCTATTTTCTTCCATTTTTATCTTCTTTTATTATTAAAGCTCACATTTCTAGTATAGTATTAAATAATAATGGCAATAATGGGCAATCTTTTTTTATCCCTGATTTTATTGGAAAGACTTCTAGCTTTTTTCCATTTCAAATAATGCTAGTTGCTGTTGCTGCTGAAGATATCAATTTAAAGAAAGCATCATTTATTCCTCTGCTGTTTTGTGTTTTTAATAGAAATGAGTATTGTAGTTTGTCAAAAACTTTTTTTCTGCACCTATTGGGATAATCAATTTTTTTGTTGGTTTTGTTATTGTTATGGTCAATTATGTTGATAAGTTTTCCAAATATTGAACCAACCCTTCCTTCCTGGTATAAATCCCACCTGGTTCTAGTTTATTATCTTTGTGATATTTTGCTGTCATCTTTATGTTGGCATTTGATTTTCTTTGATTATTTCTTGTATTGGGTTATGGTTCTTTTTTTGGTCACAGCTTTCAGATAATCTAATTATTTTTGTTTTCTCTTATTGATCTGCTCCCAGATCTGTTGTTTTTCTTGTTTCATATTCCCTCCTATTTTTCATTCTGTATATATGTGAATACATATATATATATATATGTATATGTATTTATGTATTTTTTTTTTTTTTTGCTTCTTATAGTTTCACTTCCCCTGGCTAATTTTTGTGAAGATACCATTTACAGCTGAGAAAAAAGTATACTCTTTTTTATTTCCATTCAATTTTCTCCAGAGGTCCATCATATTTCACTTTTTAAAATCTATTTTTTTCCTTAACTTCTTTCTTTCTTGACTAATTCATTTAGCATATTAAAAAAAAGAATTTGGATGCTATGCTATTTGGTGCATATATATTTATATTACTATTACTTTATTGTCTGTGGTAGCTTTTCATAAAATATAGCTTCTTTGCTTATCTTTTAAAATTATGTCTATTTTTACTTTTGCTGTGTCTGAGATCAATTGCTATTTCTGTTTTTTTTTTTTAATCTTAGCATAATAGATTCTTCTCCAGCCCCTTATTTTTACTATATGTGTGCCTATTTCAAGTATGTTTCTTATAAATAAGATATTATTGGATTCTGGGTTTTTTAAATTCATTTCTATTTATGAGTGAGTTCATTGCATTCACACTCACAGTTATGTTGACTGTGCATTTACATCTATCCTATTTTCCCCCATTTATCCTTCTCTCTTTAGCCTATCCCTCTTCAAAAATATATTTGATTTCTGACCACAGCCTCCCTTAATCCACCCTCCCTTTTATCAATCTCTGCCATTTTCTTATTCCCTTCCCCTCCTACTTCCGTATAGGGTAAGATATTCCTATATCCAATGGAATATGTATATAATTTTGTTTTTCAGTCAATCCCCCATAATACAATTCCTTTCAAGTATTACCCAGTTTCCCTTCCCCCTAATTTTCCCTTCACTGTAAAAACTCTTCCTTTCCCATCTCTTTTATGTAAGATTATTTTCTCCATTCTTTTTCTCCCTTCCTCCTTCTAATGGTACATCCTTCTTTCTCACTCCTTAACTTATTTTTAAAAAAATCATTCCATCATAGTCAAATTGCATTTGTGCCCTCTATCTATGGATACTCCTTGTACTGTAATAGTGATAAAATTCTTAAGAGTTACAAGTATAATTTTCCCATACAGGATTGCAAACAATTTAACTTCATGAATCTCTTATGGTTTATTTTTTACATTTGCCTTATTATGCTTATCTTGAGTCTTGTATTTGAAAGTCAATTTTCTAATATATTTTCTATTATTCCTGATGGTCTTTTCATCAGGAATGCATAGAAGTCCTCTATTTCATTAAATATTTACTTTTTCTTTTGAAGAATTATACTCGGTTTTGCTAGATATGTTATTTTTGAATGAAATCCTAGTTTCTTTGATTTCTTAATAATTTACATATTATATTTAAAGCTTTCTGATCCTTTCATGTGGAAGCTGCTGAATCTTGTGTAATCCAGACTTTGGCTTCACAACACATGAAATGTTTCTTTCTGGCTGCTTAAAATATCTTCTCCTTGACTTGGGAGCTTTGGACTTTGATTATATATTAGTAGTTTTCTTTTTGGGATCTCTTTCAAGAGGTGATCAGTGTCTTCTTTCAGTTTCTATTTTACCCTTTGGTGCTAGGATATCAGGACAGTTTTCCTTGATAATTTCTTGAAATATGATGCTTGGGTTTTTTTTTTTTTTTTTGATTATGGCTTTCAGATAGACTAGTAATTTTAAAATTATTTTTTCTTGAACTATTTCTAAATTAGTTGTTTTTCCAATGAGATATTTCACATTTTCTTCCATTTTAAAATTTTGTTTGTTTTTTGATATCTCACAGAGTCATTAGCTTTCACTTGCCCAATTCTGTGTTTTAAGGAATTATTTTCTTCAGCAAACTTTTGAACAACATTTTCCATTCTGCCAATTCTACTTTTTAAGAAATTCTTCTCTTTGGTGTATTTTTGCACTTCTTTTATCATTTGGTCAATTTTGTTTTTTAAAGTATTATTTTTTTCAATTTTTTTGTGTGTGTGCCTCTTTTATCAAACTACTGATTCTCTTTTCATAGTTTTCTTGAATCCCTTTCACTTCTTTTCCCATTTTCCCTCTCTACTTTTCTTATTTGCTTTAAATTTTTTTTAAAGTTATTTCAGGAATCCTTGTTGGACTCTTGTCCAATTTATGGGTTTTTCTTTGAGGCTTTGCTTGTAGCTGGTTTAACAATGTTGTGTACTTTTAAGTATCTTGATCTTCCCTGTTACCAAAGTAACTGTTTATGGTTAAGTTTTTTGTTGTTTACTCATTTTCCAATTTACTTTTTGACTTTTAACTTTTACGTTGAAGTCCCAGGATAGAGGGAGCATTGTTCCAAACTTTAGGTTTCTTCGTGCTGCTGTTTTCAGGGGTAGTTCTGGGAAGCTGTAAGATTTGATACTTCTAAATTAGTATGATCTAAGAAGAGGTGTGGTCACTTCTCTCTGGTCTTTACCTAGAATAGGCTCCCCATAGCCACAATTCTGGTGTTCTCTATGCTTGGAAATTATGCTCTCCTGCAGTTTCAAGTGGTAGTGCTTTCTGCCTTGCAATTAAGACCAGGGTCCCCACTCCTCAGTGACCAGAAGTATTCTTCTCAGCCTCAAAACTTTGACCAATGTTCCTGGACTTTCCTGCAGCTGCAAATAGTATCATTCCTTTTGGCTCTGGAGCTGTTACTCAGGTCCCTGCTCTCCTGCAGCTGCAAACATTAGTACTCCTTGGGACTATGACCAGCCCTCCTGATAGCTTGCAGTCACAAATTCCATGCTCCACTTTGCCCCAGGGACTATGACCTGGAACTATGGATGAGCAATGAAACAAGATCCTGAATTCAGTAGTAGCAAATAATTCCTTGCAATCTCTTTCCAACTAGTTGTCTGATCCCTCTGCTATTTGTGGGTTGAGAGTTCTCAAGGGTACTACAGCTACTGATGCAACTGCTTCCAAAGCCTGCTGCTGAATTTGCTCCACTGTGAGCTGCTTTTTGCTCTTTCCAGTCTATTCTGAATTTCTTTCTTTCTTTGATTCATGGACAATATCCTTATTTTTTTCCTAATTTGTTTTCTTTGTATTTCTCTTGGAGTTAAAGCTTCTTATTTAAGTATAAATTTTGAACACTCTCTTCTAATCAATTTCTATCTTATTGCATTGGTAGACATTTCCATTTTTTCCTGCAATACTTCATTCTTAGAAATAAATGTCAGAAGCAACTCTACATAGTAGAAATTACCCTGTGTCCCAAATTTTGAGGCTAAGTCCTACCCCCTACCTTCATCATCAGTCTCCTTCCCAAAGGTTGTACTATCTCTTCTTTGGTTCCACACCCCACTTCTGTCCATTATGGTTGCCTTTCCTATATAACAGGAACTCGTATTATTTTTTCCTGCTGATTAAATCACACTGCTCTCAAAGAAGATGGTCTTCCAATGCACAAACTATCAGGAGTTCCCAATCTTCCGTGCAGGCACATTTTCCCTTATTCTGGAAGTGCTCTTTAGTAGTATTACTATCTTCCACTGGAATGAGACCCCACACCTTTTAAAAAATTCCCCCAGTCTCATTTTCTTCCCTCTGTTGCCTCTCTCCTCTTCTTACTTCCTCTTCTTGTTGAGACTACATGAATCCCTTCATTTTTTCCCCATTAACTTGGTAGCTTATCACTCTTTCCCTATTATTTCCCATCCCTCATTTCCCAATTTATACAACTTCTAAGTGCTCTAGGAAATTCTCTAAAACTAAATTGCAGAGAAGTTGCCTGCTTTGGTAGGGACAGTTTTCTTATTAGGAGATTTTCCCTACCAATGAAATGACAGATCCAATTCCTATCACTATCCTATTTTTCAATTTAATTCCACAAAAATATTTATGCACCTTTGGTATGGTGGTGGTGGTGAGAAGAGATAGGGGTTATAGTATATAGTTTCTTTAGGCCCTTCCACCTTTGCTTCTGATTCTCTAAATTACAACTTAAATCTTTACCCTTTTTTGTTCTTTCATTTTTGTTTTCTTTTATCCCATAGTTTACTTATTTAAATAGCAATTTCTAAATATGAGATAATTTATTTGTCATTCCTTGAGAGTTATATTTACTGTTCTTATATTTCTATTTTGGGAGTGTTTGTAAGTCATACATTCTACTTGTTTCTCCCTCCAGAAATGGATCAAATCTCTCTAAGTATCCATCCTTTTTTCATCGATAAGTAACTTCAAGTGTGCAAGGTATACCACTGTTTTGGTTGAGGTCTTTGGTTCTTGGGGTCAGGGACTATCTTTCCTTTTGCTTATATTTGTATTCTTTATGCTTAACATAGTATCTGCCACTTTGTAATCACTTAATGTTTGTTACTCGCTAGCCAGCCTTTCTTAATTCTTTCAATATTTTTCATTGAAATATTTTATTTAACCACCAAATATCTTGGGAGTTTAAAGTACAGGGAAATTTTTTGGTGATAATCTGTAGACATTCTCGATCAATTCTTTGTTGCCTATATTTAGAAATTCTGAAAGTTTATTTCTCACATCATGGTGTTCAAATTTTTTGATTGGCAGTGTTCTCCTGGGAGATCTATTTTTTTTTTTCTCCAATCACCTGAACTTTTTCTTTTGGAGGAGGCCATCAGAGTTAAGTGGCTTGCCCCAGTTTTTATTGCTTGCAGTTTCAAGTGGTAGTGCTTTCTGCCTTGTAATTGAGACCAGGGTCCCCATTCCTCGGTGACCAGAAGTATTCTTCTCAGCCTCAAAACTGTGACCAATGTTCCTAGACTCCCCTTCAGCTGCAAGATGTATCATTCCTTTTGGCTCTGGAGCTGTTACTCAGGTCCCTGGCTAGTGTGGGAGACCAACTTTAAATGCTGCCCCTCAGCTTTGGCTTATTGAGAATGTGTTCTTTTAATGTTGACTTTTGAGTTCCTTCAAATTTTCCTCCAATTTACTACTTCTGTATTCCAAAGTTGTTAAACTCGCTTTAGAATATTTTTTCCTTCATGGATTTTTTTCCCCCAATGTGTTGTTTTTAATTCTGAACAGAAAGCTCTGGGTTTTAACCCATATTCATTTCTGATTTTTATATATTTTATTTCCCTTTTGAATCATTATGGAGTTTTTGATTGTCCTATGCTCCCTTGAGTCCACAGGATTCTCTTTAGTCAGGTACGACTGATACACTTTCCTTCATATCATATGTGGATATGAATTTAATGCATTAAGATTTTTATTCAGTCTTTTTCTGGTTTTAGAATCCTCTCAGTTAATTTATCTGTGTTAAGCATTTCAGATCATTTCTTTTGTTACCTTTGCTGTTTCAGTCTTTTTCTTGGCAGGGGAGCATTCCTGTCACTTCTTGTCTCCTCAGCCTTTTGCTGGAGAGCAGACCCCTCAGGTTGCTTGCAAGGCTGCCTCAGTCCCCTTGGCTTTGGGACACATAAGATTCTCTGCTCTGAATCCTTGCCTTAAACAACCTGGAAGGAATGGGGAACAAAAGGGGAAGGAAGGAAGGAAGGACTCACCTGGGAGTCGAGGGGGGGGAGGGGGAGAGAAGGGAGGGTGTTGTCTTTTTCTTTAGGTCTATAAACCCATGGTAGAACATTTCCCTACTTCTCCCTCTGTTCTTCACATAGCCTAGAGGAATCAGTTTGTGACATGTTTTTGTAAAATGAGAGGACAGAAGCCATTTGGGCAGTCATTATAGGGGCAGGATGAACACCTGCCTGATTCCTCTTATCTTTTATTCCTTCCCTTGGCCAGGCAGAATCAATGTCTATGGCTTCTTGTGGGACGAAGGAGCAGTGGTGTTTAAGCAGCCACTGAATCAGGGCAGATCTGGTCCCCAGGGTTTTTGCTTGTAGGACCCAGAGAATTTAATGGATAAAGGCTGCTAAATGAATTCTGGTGTTAGAATTCCCAGTGTTAATTCATAAAGGAATTTCCCTTGTTGGAATTGTTTTCTTCTGAAGATTTATATGAAATAACATTTGCCATATAACTTACAGGGGAGGGGAACAGGGTTGTGAAGAGATTAGAGAGAATGACTCACTCTTTTTGTTGTCTGAAAGACCCAAAAGTGACAGTTAACTTTAATTCACCCTTGACCTACTTAAGTCATTTAAAAAAGATTTCTAATAAGCACTACTATTTAAAAATAGACTAAAATAAATTTTTATTTAATTGTTACAATATGTTATCATTTACACAATTCACAAACTGTTTACAAAGCATTCTCCTTGACTTATCCAACCTTGTAACTGTTGCCATACAAACTTTCAAAATAAGTTTCAAAATCTGAACCACAAAATAATTTTTAACCTTTCAGGAAGCATTGTAATATATTAACTTGAGTAAACAGGCTTGTTATTTCAAACTATCTTTATTGGCAAAAGAATTGTTTAAATTTTAAATTTTAAGGCCTAACATGCAAGTGAATGAGCTCATAAACACTACATCCTTTAAACATGGTGAAGAAACAATGGGAAAACAAGTCTGACAAAATAAGGAAAGACTGAATTAACAAGTTATTTCCAGGATTCTAAGTCTACTTAAATAGTCCTGATCATACTTTCAGGAACATACTTTCAGGGCTAAGAGGTCTCTAAAAACATACAAACCACTCAAATACAACGCATGTTGCAAAATGAACTATTTTAAGAATAAAAACATCAAAGAGGCACCTCTTATAAGCTGTGCTAGGGAAGTCAAACTACACTAGAGGCACATTGTGCTGGACAAGACTGCCCTATGGGAAGACATTCTGCCTACATAGAAGGAACTGATTCACCACCTCCAGAGAAAACAAGAGCTCTTTAGTATTACTGCTGGTATAAAAATACATGCTCAAAAAATACTAGAAATCTGCAAATTGTAGCTTAATACTTTTGGTCTTCACAAAGATCAGAAAGTTTGTCCTGTGGTTTTAAAAATAAAGCCATGACTTTTATCTTTAGTTCAAAAGTATACATCACTTTTCCAAAAGGATGACTATCTATCAAATCCCATCCCTGACAGCTGAATCTCAATTGCCTACTGTAAAGAGATATGGCTCTAGAAGAGAACAGGAGCTGATTTGCTTCAGAGAAGAGCAAGCAAATCAAAGATAAAGTGTGAAATCATAAAGAATTTTAGAATTCAGTGTTTCTAAATGATTTCCTTTCCCTGAGGCTTGTACTACCTTTTAAACTGTCACTGGCCAAATAAAAGTATGTCATCATTTCTAGTTTTATACTTTTAAATGCTAAGGTTCTTACGGCTGAAAATGAAACATATTGCATAAAGTGGTGGTAACCAGACATACGATGACAGTCTTTGGTGAGATGAGGATGCTGCTTTTCTATAGCTCTGGAATATTCAAGTTATTGTCAGTGGAGAAACCACAAGGCCATAATGAAGTACAAGTAAACCATCCTGGAAAGGAAAAAGGCATGTTATAACAGACAATCCTCCAAAAAGAAATAAAATGAAGCATCCTTTTTATTCCAGTCAAAGACTAGGTATTTTTTCTCTCTAAAGGATCTAAATACTATAATGTTGCCTTGCTTTCTACATCAATTACTTTTTGTACAATTTGAACTTACCACTCTAAGCAGTGAAAAGTTAGATATTTTTAAAAGTAAAAACAAAATCTGAAATTTTTAATGGCATTTTCTGGTTTGTAAATCGCTTTATATCTATTATCTTACTTGGTCTTATCAGCACTGAGACAAATTATGATGCCCATTTTTATAGATGAAGGAAACAATGTTTGCAGACAAGTGGTATCAGAACCAGAATTCAAAAATGTCCTGAGTCTAAATCAAGTACTTATTCTGCCATTCTACAACATATTACAACCTTCTGCTTTCATCAACAGACACTATTGAAAATAATTTAACCTTTTCTTGATTTTGGCATTATGAACATAGGATCATGGATCTCTACTCCAATACCTTCCCCGATTTACAAATGAGGTAACAGAGACTAAAGCTTAAGTGCTTACATAAAGTTACTGTAAGACAGTGAGGCCTTTAGGATTTCCTAAAGTATACCAAGCTATTTGTTTTTTATATTAAATGGCTCCAGACTACTATAATTTGAATTCTTGTGTTTGTTCTTCTATAGTTTTTCTTTTTCTTCTCTGACAATTATCATTTGATTCCACCGAGGAATCAGGGAAGGGAAGCTTGATACAGAATATCTAGGTTAAGATTAATGGAAGTTGAAACAGAAGTGATTTTATCATCAGAATATTTTTTAGATTACTTGCCTGGTAAGAAACAGTTAGAAGGAGTTCAGAGGCATGACGCAGGAGAATTGGGTCCTCACATTTTTTAATCTGGACCTGTGATTTTATAGGTATAGGGAATTCCTGGTCAGGACTCATGTCCCAGTGGAGGTTAGCACCTATTCTGCAATTTACCGTATTAGAAGCAGTGAGAGGTACACTTCTTCAGGGTCACACAATCAATATGTGTCAGCCATGTGATCTGACAGCAAGAACAGCTCTCTACCACCAGTGCACACTCTCTAGTAGTGAAAGGGGGCTTTAACTTTCCATACCTGCAGATAAGCTGTTACTAACTTTTCTTGACTTGCCTGCTGATTTAAGGACAATTTCATTCTTTAAAGCATTCATTCATGCTTTAAAAGGCAGAGGTTAGTACCCTAACAAGAGGACACTCCCTGTTGTAGATCTTCTTATTGATAGGGAGGAACTCATTGCTGAAGAGAAATGGGAACTTTGAAAGAAAGTGGCCACTGCCTCCTGGAGTTAGTGAAAGAAAGAATAGGGAGCCAGGAATAGTTTGACATGCATTCTAGATCTTGGGAGAACATATTTCAAGTAGTTCTGAGAAAAGATAAATTGGAGCCCAGTGATGAACATTCTAGAAGTCAGCCTATTGAGTATGGAAAATTCTCAAGAATGACATTTTGAAGACACAAAGCAAAACATTCTGGTCAGGAGGAAAATCAGAGTTCTCTAGAGACTAATATGGCTGGGGAACCTCACCAACTAGTTTATGAAGATCTATACAAAAGATAAAAAGCAAGAGTATGTAACAGAATGAATGTTAAAAGCACAAAGTAGTCTTGTAAAATAGTGTCAGAATTGCTAACACCCAGGATGAATTAAGTCCAACAAAAAAAAAAGCTAAAAAGGGTAGGATTATGGTTATTTTTAGGAAAGAGAAAGCCCAAAGAAGAATAGGTCTATTGCTATGGCAGGGGGAATGAGGGTGGTAGGACAGAGATAATGATGAGACAGAGAAGGCAAGGCTGTTCAAGTGTTGCTTTGCTTCTGTTTTTTTCTGCCACAGAGAATGACTTTGGTACTTAAAATGATGAGGAAAAAAATGGCAAGTGGGGAAATAGTACATAAAAAACAGATAACCTTTAAGCATTTAAATCACTTGACTGAGATTTGTGACTATTCATATAGCATTTTACTCTTTGTGACCCTATTTGGCAAAGACCCTGGATGGGTTTGTCATTTCCTGCTCCAGCTTGTTTTACAGATGAAGAAACTGAGGCAAACAGGGTGAAGTGACTTGATCTGGGTCACACAACTAGTAAGTGTCTGAGGCCGGATTTGAACTCACAAAGATGAGTCTTCCTGACACTAGGCCCAGCATTCTATCCACTGCGCCACCTAGCTGCCCAGTTGGCATATGCTAAGTACCTTTTTTAAAAAAATGTATTTTAGGGCAGCTTGGCACAGTGGATAGAATGCGGGGCCTGGTGTCAGGAAGATATGAGTTCAGATCTGGTCTCAGACACTTAACACTGCCTAGCTGTGTGACCCTGGGCAAGTCACTTAACTCCAATTGCCTCAGCAAAAAAAAAAGTATTTTCACTCACTTAATTGGTTATACCAGACTAATTTTATTTTCTTTTTTGAAAGGGTTACAAAACTGATTAGGCAAAAAAAAGTGTCATAGATACAGTTATGATATTCCATAAATTTAGTTTATAAATTTTAGCAAAATATTTAATAAAGTGGAGACTAAATCAATGTCCTCCAAAAGGGGACATGTGTACCCCAGAAAATATGGTAAGGAAATATTAAAACTTCCATTTCTTTTTTTTAATCTAAAAGAATTAAGAAAATAAGCATTTTTAATGTTTAGATAATTGACTCTCACTATCCATATGCATAGGAATCAACCCTTACAGATTTATTCATTTTCAGTACAATGAAACACAATACAGTTGATGTGTACTCAGTTAAATGAGTTTGGTGGATATTATTTGGTTTTAACTAACTCACAAAATAATAAGTAGTCTAAAAAGAAGTGAACAAAGAAAATGCAGAATGAATATAAATACTAATGATATGAATACAAGGACACACACACATAAATGTCAAATAGCAAAAAAGAAAGTCTGATACTTCTCTAGCCTAAGCATTTTGTTAAGCTGCATTACTAAGTAAAAATTGATGATGTATTAAATAAGATTGGACAAGAAGTTGGTACAAAAGAATGAAATCATCAAGAATATCTGAAATAAAAGTTTAAATCTTCTATCACTCAGGACAGACCTTGTTCCAAGTGTATATTGTACTTTCATATATTAATCAATGCAAGATTAGCAAGATTAAAACTAAGCTTTCATTGTCAAAAAGATGCAACTTATAAAAACCATGATAAATGCTGAGAATACAAATATAAGGATAAGACAATCCTTACCTTCAAGCTTGTATTCTAACAAAGCTTATGTTCAATTGAACTCTAGTTAACCAATGGAGACCTAGTCTCCTCATAGTAGCTCCTTTCTAACTAGGACTAGATTCTAACAATCACAGATTTCAAGATCTCAAATGTAACTAAAATCTCTGCGTGTCCTGACCACCAGGACAGGGACACATCTGTGCTAGTAAACTTCATCCCACCTTCCTCCCCCATTCCAATCAACTAGTAGAATCCTTGCAAAGATCCATCATACATATGAGACCAGGAGACCAAGTCAGAGGCTTTTGCAATAATCCAGGCATGAAATGATGAAACTATGCATCAGAATAGTAGGAATGTCAGATGAGAAAAGGGGGAAGGGGTGTGGAAAACATATGAGAAAAGTATGAAGATAAAATTGACAAGATTTCCCAACAGACTGGATATAAGGGATGAGACAGTGAACAGTTGAGGATGACACTTTGACAGTAATAGGAAATTTAGAAATAAAGGGCTTGGTGGAGGCGTGAAGGGGACATATAGACAGAACAAAGAAAAAGTAGGTCACAAAAACCTAGAAAGAAATGGTTGCATTGTGAACTGGTCCAACCATTCTGGAAAGCAATTTGGAACTATGCCCAAAGGGCTATCAAACTGCCCATATTCTTGATCCAATAGTATTTCTACTGAGCCTGTGTCCCAAAGAGATTTTAAAAGAGGGAAAGGGTTCATATGTACAAAACTGTAGTAGTTCTTTCTGTGGTGGTAACAAATTCGAAATTAAGATGTCCATTAATTGGGGAATGGCCAAGTAAATTAAGGCATATGAATGTAATGAATTATTACTATTCTATAAGAAATCATGGAGGGGCAGCTAGGTGCCTCAGTGGATAGAGCAACAGCCCTGAGTCAGGAGGACCCGAGTTCAAATCTAGCCTCAGACACTTAACATTTCCTAGCTGTGTGACCCTGGGCAAGTCACTTAACCCCAATTTCCTCTGCATAAAAAAAAAAAAAAAAGAAAGAAAGAAAAGAAAAGAAAAGAAAAGAAAAGAAAAAAGAAATCATGGAAAGGTTGATTTAAAAAAGTTTGGAAAAACACATGATGTTGAGTGAAGTAAGCGAAATGAAAAGGACACTGTACACAGTAACAGCAAGAATATGTGATCACTATGACAGCCTTTGTTAACTTATCTTTGTACAAATTATTCTCCTCCCTCCCCATCCCCAACTGAACAAGAAACTCCTTGCAAACTGGGGCTACCTTGCTTTTGTCTTTGTATCTCCAAGGCCTGGTATATAGAAGATGCTTAAAGATATATTGAATAAATGGAATCATACCCTGGACACTGGTGTATGGCATAAATTTGGCCTAGTAATCAGCATGCTATTTCTGACTCAATTGTCAAATTGATTTTTAAAAAACACCAGGGGCTCTCTTTCACCTCAGGTTCATATGTAAAATTCCTGTTTGACATTCAAAACTCTTCATAACTTAACAAACTCCTTGGATGCCCATCAATTGGAGAATGGCTGGGTAAATTGTGATATATGAATGTTATGGAATATTATTGTTGTAAGGAATGACCAGCAGGATGATTTCAGAGAGGCCTAGAGAGATTTACATGAACTGATGCTAAGTGAAATAAGCAGAACCAGGAGATCATTATACATTTCAACAACAATATTATGAGGATCAATTCTGATGGAAGTGGCTCTCTTCAACAATGAGAAGATCCAAATCAGTTCCAGTTGATCAGTAATGAATAGAACCAGCTACACCCAGCAAAAGAACACTGGGAAATGAGTGTGGATCACAACATAGCACGTATACGCTTTCTGTTATTGTTTGCTTACATTTTTGTTTTTCTTCCCAGGTTATTTTTTACCTTCTTTCTAAATCCGATTTTTCTTGTGTAGCAAGACAACTGTACAAACATGTATACATATGTTGTATTTGACATATACTTTAACATATTAACATGTATGGGACTACCTGCCATCTAGGGGAGGGAGTGAAGGGAAAAACTGAAGTTTTTGCAAGGGTCAATGTTGAAAAATTACCCATGCATATGTTTTGTTAATAAAAAACTATAATTATATTTTATATGTAAATACCTCTATTTTTCTTCTCTTTACATTTTACTCATTACAGTTTCTTACTCCATTTTCAATGGCTATGCCCTGGAATTTTCTTCCTTATCTCTACCTTCTGGTGCTTGCTGTCTGTTGATTATCTTCAACTTATATGTAGATACATCTTGCCATTTTGTACTGTTTATATATACTTGCTTGCATATTGTGTCATCCCCACCCAAATCAGAATAATATAAGCATCTTGAGAGTAGGCACTGTTTTTGTCTTTTTGGTATCTGTCTTTTTTTGTCTATTTGGTAAATGCTTAATACAGTGCCTGACAAAGTAGATGCTTAATACGCTTGCTGTCTCTAGGAAGACATCATACATAGCTAGAAGTAGCTATGGAATATAGTCTGGAAATGGCCACAAAGTGACATAGAAGTCTGGCTCTGGGCAGGGTATGGTCAAATTTCACTTAGCAGAGCCAAGGAACCAGAGTTCAAATGGTTCTGATGGGATGAGGATAAGGATTGTTAAAGAGTAGAGGCTGCATGTTTCTGCTTATTGAAGTGAAGTGAGGTACCCTTCCTACTTTTTTTTTTAATGGTGCCAATTTTAAATTAAGATTCTTATTTCTAAATGGAATAATTACATTTCAACTTGTTTAAAATACTGATAAAAATCTAAATTTGCTTCTCTTCCCCCATACACATTCAGAATATACATCTCACATATGATTTCTAAATGGCTACTGTTCTTAGGCGGGCTACAAATTTGAGTCTTTCAACTTCTGAAAAACTGTGTATACTTCTTTTGATGGTGGATTCACAAGAGGTGCCTAAAGATGAGGCTGCTCCTGGAAATTCACGACTTACACTTCTTGTCATGCCTCTGCAATTTGATACAATTTAGTAATGACGAGGGGGTAGATCTTTTAATATTTCTGTAGGGGCTCAAATCTTTCCTTCTCCGAAGTTTTATTTCTTACTAAACCCAAATGACTGTTCCATTAGATTTGTTAATCACTTTCTCTGTCTTTTTCTCCTTCTAGCTAGCTCTCGGGTCTGTTTTGTTTCCACACCAGCTGCCTAGCTCTCTAAGGTTGGCCCAGTGATTGAGGAGTCCCTCATTATCACGTCAAGGGCCCACTGCTAACTCTTCATTTATAATTCATCTTCTGGACTGCTTCAAATCATATTGCCCCATCTTTCCCAGCCCCCCATTATGCTCAGTTGTTATTAGGCTCTAAGCTAGTTGAGAGCAGCGCTATCTTGCTTTCCTGTTTTTGTGTCCCTAACATTTAGCACTGTGTCTGCACATGGTAAGTGTTCTACCTATCTCTCTGTTACCAATGGGATACCAAATGAAAATTTTCATTCTCTAGTTATAGCCTTTGGGATGAAAGTATGAGATTCCTTAAGATTCTAGGAAGAGACTTTGTTTTTCATCTTCTCTTTATCAGCTTTTTGGACTATGGGCTTTTCTGAGGTGTTTTCCATCATTCTTTTTTGTCTTTTAGAATTCTTTTAATTTACATTGTTATAGTCCTTGTATATGATGCTCTCATAACTATCAATTCATATAAAAATTTCCCCATGTTTCTGTGAATTCCTCACATTTTTTTCTTACTACACAATAACAACCCATTACATTCACATATCAATTTGTTCAATCATTCTCCAACAAATGGACTGACTTATAATTCTTTGTTACCACAAAAAGCTCTATTAAAATTTTGGCATCTCAGCCTCTGATCTTCCTGGGACATATGCCCAGCAGTTAAAATGCTGAGCTTAAGGGTAAGAACACATTTCTTAATTAATGCTAAATTGTATTCCAAAACTCCAGGATCACTACATATCTCAAACAGTGTATTATTTTTATATATTTTTGAATTTCTGAATTATTGCCATTTTTTTCAATATGACAGGAAAGGCAAAATCTTAATAGTTGTTTTTATTTGCACCAATTTTCACGAAAGTAATTTTACTTTTAATTCAAAGACTATTTTCAATTTTCTGATTTTATGCTTTTTAAAAAAGTCCCTATAGGAGTTGGAAAAAAAATCCCCATGACAAAAATAACATTGTTCAAGAAAGTAAAGGGGGAAAAAAGAACTAGAACAACTTTAGCCTCTTAAATTAGAATTCAGTTATTATGTCATGTGAAGTTTTCCATGCGTAAGTATAGTATGCCCTGGGGAACATTAATCACCAATTAACTACACTAAACTTTAGTTAAGATTAAAAATCTTGTTTAAAACTTTCTCTTCAAGTCCATGAAACTTCAAAAACAAATGCTCAAGATTTTAAAAGGTGTGTGGTTTTTCCTTTATACAAAGAATAACTTGTAGTGCTGAAGGATTACTTCATTTGTTACAATAATCTCTATTACTCAATGTGCTATTCTAAGCTTTTGGAAGAAACTGTACTAATTTTTTTTTTTCTTTTGCAAGGCAATTAGAGTTAAATGACTCGTCCAGGATCACACAGCTAGTGTTAAGTGTCTGAGGATATATTTGAACTCAGGTCTTCCTGACTTCAGGGTCAGTGCTCTATCCACTGCACCATCTAGCTTTCCTGGAAAAAACTAAAGGAAAAAAATCCATACCTCAAACTCTAGACAGTAATATTATAGTTATTAAGGTTCAGTTGTAGGCTTTCTTAATAAGTCAACAGAAAAATCAAGTCAGTAAATGATCAACAAAAGCTGGCTAGCCTGTTTTTATCTTCTAACAATTATATAATCCATGGTATGAGGATCATTTTTGTACTACAATGCATTCTTTACACAGTGATTTTAGCTTTCTTGACTAGATAGTTCCATTTTCGATAACAAACTAAATGTATTCAATTGGCCATTTAAAGTCTATTTGTTAAAGAGTTTGCTGAAACTTCCTTATTGAAAGTCTGTTAATGTATCGCAGAATTTTTAAAAAGGATTTTTGTAAAAGCTTAGCAGAAAACAGAGCCCACAACTAAAGGTGCCTTGTCTTAACTCTTCATGAATCTCTTAGAGCAAGACCTTGATTTCCAAATGTTCTAAATGACGTATGCTGGTCACTTTAAATTCATTCACATTACCAGAAAAATATAATAGAAAAATTAAGTCAACTCCATTCTTTTTCCAATGAAGAGGAATTTAAAATGATGAGCTTATTAATATAAGATATGTTCAGAAGTTAAAAGTTTAATTTACTGTAGAATCTAGTGTAGGCTAAGGAATCTTGGCTGTGGAATGTTTATTAAAACTTTGTATCACATGGTCCTTAGTTTTCTTTTTATTTCAAATGTTGATGAAAGTATTTCCTTTAGTAGCATTTTCATAATATCTAAGACTTACCTGCATTGCTCCATCACCTATAGCACGGCGAATTTCCTTTAGTGTCTGATACTGTTCCAATAGGTGATCGCCACATATTATATCTACCTATGGACACAAATAAAAAACTATCAAAGTATTTTTTCTTGTTTTACATGTTATCTGAATTAATTAAGCCAAACAGTTCTGGATGAGCTTTATTTACTCTATTTTAGACATATTCCAGTAAACTCTTTTAAAGTGGGACAGCATACTGTTGTAGAAAGAGCATCTTCATTTAAAGATACAGACATAAGAATTAAAACACTGCCACCTGCTTAGTATGTGAACTTAGGTCAAAGTGAAGAAACTTGGATCCTATTCTTTATCTACTAGTACCCAGCTCTTAAGATGAACTGAATTGTTGTTAAATTATCTACAATAATAAAATATACAAAATCTCTGATTTAAAAACCGCTTCAATGATTAATAAAAACATTTTTCAAAAAACCCAGTTTTCATATACTACAAATAAAATCTGAAAAACTAAACAAAGGTAATGCATACAAAGCAACTATCCCAGAGAATATGGTACAGGACATCAATAAATTCATTCAGATTAATGAACAAAGTATAATTCTTTGTAGAATCAAGGAAGTGGAAGGATGCACTAATATACTTTATGCAATCTGTAACTGAATAAGAATCTTCTTTATAACATATCAAAAAGCCTTTGATTGAAGTCTGTTATAGGAGGAAATCTACTATACCTCCTAACATGGACAGCCCATTCGACTTTTGGAGAATTTTAATTGTTATGAGGGTTTTCTTTACATAAAACCTAAAGCTACTCTTCTGTAACTTTAATTGTTCTATGCCTAGTTCTGACTTCTGGTTCTGAGTAGAACAATTTCAATCTTTTGTCCACATGAAAACAGCTTTTGTTTATCTTATCTGACCCCTCTACCCTCCCCAAGTCTTTTCTTAAATATTTATACATTCCGAATTTAACAGCTAAGAGAATTTAACACTAAGAAGCCCTAAAGCTGGATACCATTCACCACCCTCAACTACCTTTCTCCTTTATTCTATTCTGTTACCTATGGCTTAAAAGGTAATTCATTACTTAACAGATCTAAACTCCTGGTTAACAACTCAGCCCTATTACCACATACCTGGGTATGAAGATCACAGGTTAGTAAGTATGTCACACTATTCACCACTTTGGTTAAATGAATGGCTTAAAGAAAGTCATAGTTGACAGACTTGAGAAATTGAAGACTATCACTGTCCCTAGTCACTCTCTAGTTTCCTCATCTGTAAAATGGGGATAATAATAGCATCTACCTCCCAAGATGGTTGTGAGGATCAAGTGAGATAATTATAAAAGTTAGCATAATGCTAACTTTTATATATACTAACTATAATACATAATAATGCTAACTATATATAAGTATGTATAACATACTAAGTGCTATATAATGTTAATTGTTATCATCATTATTATTATTCAAGTCTACTAAGGCTGATGAGCTAAATTTTTTCATCAGTTTGAACATAACTCAGTTATAGGCCTCATTTCAGATAAATATCCTAAAAAGATTGAATTCCTGAATCGCAAAGTTTATAAATTTAACTAGTTATTTTCTGTTTTGTACATATATTGCAGACTCCGAATAAAAACCACTTACAAAAGTGACCACAGACATAGTGTGTGAATACAGAAAGACCATATACTTAGCAAGGAAGTGACATGGGAAATTAAGTAGAAATGTTGAATGTTTTTCTAATTCAAAATAAAGGTGTCTTATAATGATATAACAACAAAGCAAATTTCTACAAAGCCAAGGGAAGTAAAAGCTTCTCTGAAAAATTTAAAACATCAAATATGTAAAATCATTAATATTTAAAACTAAATAGAATAATTAGTTTTCTGGTTAATATTCAATTAAGGAGAAAGTAATCTATAAATTAGAAAGAACCCTCAATTCCCAATACTCATCATATTACATCTATTTTGCTCTAACACAGGCCATGCCCTTTGATTTTTCCACTCAGGAGTGATAATTATGTAATTGCTTATATTTTCCTTTTCAAGGTTCCCATAAATAACTATTTATTATATATGGCACCAAATGTATTTTAACTAATTACAGAAAAGTAAATTTAAGTCTATTGGGTCTACAGGTTGATGAAAGGAATTCATTTATAATTTTCTGACACTATATGATAGCAGACTAGTCAGAATTAGTGCTGAAAATGGAAGCTGTATTTTGTTGATGGAAAAAAAAAAGTAATAGAAAGGCTGGTACATTCTAAAGAGTTATCACAATGTTTTATTGTTTTATAATAATTGATAGCAGCAAAGATCTTTTAAACCAGGAATTTGCAATTTTTTTTTATATTACAGAACCACAGGCTGACACAGAAAGAGCTTTGGTTTTTTCCTAAAAATATTTTAACTAAATCATCTTTGGAGATGATCTGGTCTGGGAGGAGGGGAGGAATTGGTTAATAGGTAAAAGTCTACCTATTTTTCTATAAATAGGGTTGAGATTAAAGTACCAAGGACTCTTGCTCCTTACATCCCCAGATTATTTTTGCTAAGATGAGCTAAGAAAGCAAGTATAGTGAGCAAAATGTAATTAAGATGGGAAGTCAACCTGCATATTTGCTTTGATCAATTAATGTCTATGTTGCTTCTTTTAACAAACACATATCCTTCCGGCTTAGATAAAAATAAATCTCACTAAATGAAATGTTAGGGAATTTCCCCCTTTTTTATAAAGGCTACTTGCTCAAATGTGAGCTATTTTTGCTATGCATGAAATAATTTACCAATTTTATCTTAACTACATAAGTACATTATACCTGACAAGCTGGATTGAGACCCATTTTTCTTCTGAGAAACTTTTCAACATGTCCGATAGTTGCTTCTCCTGAAACACGAACAAACTTCTTTTCCAGTGGCTGTAAGAAATTGAAATTATTTATAAACTAAACAAGTTGGATTACTTAATATATTTTAAACACCTTTCACAGTAAAGATTATTGCTTCATGCAACATCTTTATAACCAAGATGTGTAAACAAACCAAAACTTAAATAATGACCCTACTTAACAATATAGTCTTCATTCCAAATCTATAAAAAGTCACAATCTTTCTGTCAATAGGAAAGTATTTTTCATAATCAGTTCTCTAAAATCAAGAAATGTTTTACCAAAGAAAAAGTTAGTAATATGTCCTAGAATCAACCTACCTATATGACAAAAAAAGTTTTCCTAACTCCATATTTCTATATAGTATGTTGACATTTTCTAGGTTAAAAAAATGCTTTAGTATCTCATGAAATAGATCTTCAACACAGAAGGAATGTATTGTATCAATCTGCAAGATTAACAATTGAATTAACATAGTCAGCATTTGACAAGCAGTTTGTATGAGAAATAGAGGAACACCCTACTTGATCATTGTTCTGAAACAATAAATTATAATCTTTCAAAATAAATATTATCTTTTAGAGTACCAGCCCTCAAATCAGGAGGACTTAAGTTCAAATCTGGCTTCAGACACTTAATATTTCCTAGCTATGTGACCCTGGGAAAGTCACCTAACCCCAATTGCCTCAGCAACAAATAAATAAATAACTATATTGAATGATCACATCTTTTAAAACTGCTCTGCTCTCAAACCCGTCAGAAGTCCTTCTCTAATCAGTTTTCTGTTCGTCCTCTCTTACTGTCTCATGCCTACTGAAATTGCTTTTTAACTTTCATCTTGACCTCCAGGCCCTCACTCCCTGTTCTCTCATTTTAATCTTGACCATCTGATTAAGCTAGATCAGAGGTCCTCAAACTACAGCCCGCAGGCCAGATGCAGCAGCTGAGGACGTTTATCCCCCTCACCCAGGGCTATGAAGTTTCTTTATTTAAAGGCCTACAAAACAAAGTTTTTGTTTTTACTATAGTCCGGCCCTCCAACAGTCTGAGGGACAGTGAACTGGGCCCCTATTTAAAAAGTTTGAGGACTCCTGAGCTAGATCAACCAGGCAGCTCTCTATTTTTAAGCCTTTGTTCTCATGTTCATTCTCCACTAATCTTCATCTTTTGTTTTCTTCTACATGTGCTTTATCTTTTTCAATTCTGAAGATACTTAATGACTAATAGTCTGGATTTATCACAAATTATGTTTTCTAACTTCACTGATACATAGCAATTCTTATCTCCATAGCAATTTCTTTTCTTTTCTTCGTGTTTTCAATTCCATTTCTATCTCCCTCCATTAGAAGAGGGACTTGATTCCCACTTTATTAAGAAGATGGCTATGAACTTCCCCAATCCACATCTTAAAATTCCTGTATATTCACACAACCTTTGGGTAATCAGTCATTCAATAAACATTTATTAAGTGCTTACTTAATAAATAAATACAAATAAAATAAAAAAAACAAAAGGAGGATACATTCAAATTGGGGCATTACGTACACATATGCATATATGTATATACGTATATGTAAAAGAAGGAAGAAATAAAAAAATGAAATAAAAATTTTGGAGAAAACAATTGAAAGCAGAATAAATAACTTACAAGAGAAGATGCTAAACTCTACCCAAGTAATAAGCTACCGGATAGAAAAAAAATCAAATAAAGATAAATGATTCTATGAGATAACATAGAAATACAGAAAAAGAAAACAATGAAAAAATACATCTGATATTAAAAAGAAGATTTGTTAAACTACTCAATGAAAGATAAATTAAGAATTATCAAAAACATGATAAAAAAAAAGTTTAGACACTATTATTTCAGGAAATTATCAATGATAGCTGCCTGAATCAAGACAAAGGAACCTATTTTTAAAAAATTTCCAAAGGAAAAAAGCTGAACAGGAATTATGAAATGCAAACTTAAGAGCCCAGAGAAACCTAGAAAGATAACTATATCTGAGTGATTGGAATAAGCTGAATGATTATTCAGTGCTAACATTCTAATAGGGAAAGAACAAACAAATAAGTATTCCTTCATTAACTTAAAGTTTTCAAATGGGGTATTGAGGAAGCTAAATAAGAAAACAGGGGGCCAAGGTTGAAATGGTTCTGTTCTAACAGAAAAAAAGAACAGAGTTTAAATAGAAGATTAGAGATAGAAAAGGGAAGACAAGAGTGAAAAACTATTTCTCATAAATGAAATGTATAAGAAAAGTATTCAGTACAAAATGATCAACAGCGTCAAAGGATAGGACAATTCAAAGACAATGGAGACAAAGAAAAGATCATTAAATTTATTCATTGGAAGTCTTGCTAACTTTAAAGGGAGCAGTTTCAACAGAATAAGGTCAGAAAATAGGTTGAAGATAGTTGAGAGTGCAAGTGGATATACTGAATGTAGATGGCTTTTTCAAGAACGTGGCTAAGGGAAGAGAAGAAAATGAAAGACAATATTTAGTAGAGATAATAGGAACTGAAAAGATTTATCAAGGAAAAGAGATGTTAGTATGTTTTAAGCAGCAGAACAAGAGACAGAAGATTAAAGAGAGGCAATGATAATGAGGGCAGTCTGATGGAGGAGATGGGCTCAAGGGTGCAAAGAGGACCATTGGAGAAGAGGCTATCTATCCATCAGAGATTCAAGAGAAAAGGTCAGAGAAAGAGGAGGGCTTATAAAACGAAAAAGAAGGGGAAAAAAAGTTAACAAGTAACCTCAACTTATTTGTGCAATCTTAAGAACAGAATTTCAGTTGAGAGGATGGAAGAAGGGGACATTTTTGCAGGCTTGAAAAGAGAAGGTTTGGAACAACAACTTCTGGAGGAGGGGCAGATGGAGTAGAGAATTAATTAAGGAAAAGTAGAAGGAGTGCCTAATTGCACTGAGGCCCTAGTTGAAATCAGATAATATTAAGCTACAGTGGAATCAACTGCCATTTATGAGACTTCCTCTAGTCCTACTGAGCATCATGAGAATAGGAACAAAGGAGGCAGATGCAAAGAGTAATTCAGGATTGGTATAGACTTATCTCTAAGTCTATCTACAAGATTTAACTTCTTTTCCCAGGTTACTTATTAAAAACCCTTAAATAAATCCAATCCTAGCATAAATCCCTGGAACAGTCTATTAAATTATTTCACCCAAATAAACACTCTTTATTTATTCTTACTTTGCTTTGTTCTAAATTGGCTCTATGTTTTAAAACAATTCACCAATTCCACGGTGATTTTTAAAAATAGCTTTTAGAGTAAAAATTTATAAAAGGCTTTAAAAAAGAACCAGATTATACTTACTGATTCCTTTTTATTCATATGAACATTTACCTTCTTCAAGAGTTCTAACAGATTAGCAAAGCATTTACCTTTACATAAAGCATACTGCCTTTCTCTGAATGATTTACACTATAGCATCAAAGCAGAACACTGTGTACAGTGGAAATCTACATTTTGGAGATTTAAAAGGAAATCTGCCCCAAAGTGCATTCCAAAGGAGTTCATTCTTCCCTCTAAAAATCTAAAGAAATGACTAAAGCAACAAGTTAGAGCAGGTTAACTTGAGCCAAAAATGTTACATGCAAACACAATTTTAAGCCTTTATAAGGCCTAGTGCCAACTATGCAAAAAATGCTGAGACATTTTTTCAGTGTAGCTATGTTTAGTATTTGGTTTGAAATATTTTTAAATTGGTTAACCACTTGTTTTTCTTTACTCCATCTTGCCTTAAATAAACCTTTATTTGTTACCTCGTTCTTTTCTCAAAAAACATTTCTTGGGAGGCAAATGATGTCCTTCACATCATTTTTTTATTCATAAAACATTTTATGTAAATATCACTGTGAAAGATAATCTAAGTTTATAGGCTACACAGAACTCATTTAAAATAAAAAATATAACTAAGAATTTTTTTTTTACAAATACCTTAAAATGTCCTGTGCCTTCATTAGCACTGAAAAGAAATAAAAGCCAAATATCAATTTTTAGAAATGTTTTACTTCACCATATTAAAAACAAAGCAATAGAATATGAACATTTGAGAGAAAAATTTGTTTTTTTTTTTTTTTAAACAAAACACTGTTGAGCTACACTTTACATTTTAAAATAATCAAAGTTGATTGTCAACAATCTTGACCCACTTAAATTTCACTGATAAAGTTCTCCTGCTTGTTTTTTCTGCCATCTGGTGGTCTGATATCCAGTTTTACTCAGCAAATAACTGAATAGATTCATTTAAGTCTTATTATTCTTCTATAAAACAAGAAATTTCAGAATTAATTTAAGACATTCTTTTTAGTTCAACATTTTCCTGCTCATGTTTTTGGCTTTTCATAGTTTTTTTATTTTTTCTATGTCAATACTAATGAAACAAGATTTCAAAGGATTTTGTGGGCTGGCTCATATATAGTAGCTGTTTTGGATGATTTCTGTTCAATAATTTGCCATCACTTCAAAGCTCACACAGCACTTTGTATCTCCCATGAATTTGAATTTCATTTTATATGATTAATGTTCTTGTACCATCTTATATAAACTGTATTTTTCTCAATTGCCTAGATATAATACTCTCAGAAGGCACTTACTATTTAAAAATATCTATATGACTCTGTAGAATTACAGAATTGCAGAGATGAAAGATTAAAGATTATCTAGACTGATTTCATTTAAAGAACAGGGAGGTAAAATAATTTGTCCAAAGTCTCACAGTTAATATTGGCTGAGCAAGAACTAGAATTCAAGTCTGTTGAGTCCAGTCCCAAGTACTAGATTAGAACTGCACACTCAACTGTACCAAATTTTTCACTGAGAAAGGGAGAGAAACATATAGCTCATAAAAAATATCAGTATCAGAAAAAAATTTGGCGTTCATTTAGTCTAACATTCTATACACAAAATGAATCCCATCAGCAACATTCTTGCTTGACTACTTCCAGTGATGGGAAGATTATTGGCTCACAAAGCAGTCTTCAATTTCAAGATAATTCTATCTGTTGGAAAATTCTCTATTTTCAGCTGAAATCTCTCTTTGTAACTTATACTCCAATGATTCTAGTTCTTGCTACTAGAATTACTCAGAAAAAAATAATCTAATCCTTCTTTTTTACATGATAGCTCTTCAAATTATATCCCCCTTTATCTTCTTTTCCAGACTAAAAATCCCTAATCCCTTTTATATTCTTTGCGACATACTTCCCAGACTTCTTCCTGGTTATTGTTCTCTGGACATACTCTGGCTTGTCAATGTTTCAAATAAAATGTGGTAGATAGAACTGAACACAGTATCAGTATCCAGAGGTGAAGAGAACGAGAAGATTATAACAATTCCTTTGTCCTATGCATTAGATTTCTATCGATGTCAACTGATAAGCTCTATCTTGTAGAGTTTATATTTTCATTTCATATCTCATACAGGTCCTTTCTAAGCATCATTTATGCATTTGTGCATTATTTTATATATTCTGAGTACCCCCATTTGGACTATGGAGGTCTGATAAGTACACAACAGCACTGTCACATTTCTCGCATTGAATATTATTTTCCTATTAATGCAGTTTATAATTTCCCATGAGTTTATGATGACTACATCATGTTATTAGTATATGATGAACCTTGCATTATAAATGCTGTGCATTTTTAAAAATTTAGTGACATTTTCACATTGCTAATTACAGTTTGAACATTTTGAGAACTTTTCTTAAGAATAACTTTGTTGTTTTATTATTTAAGGACATATAATTTTGGAAACGGAAAATATTAAGGGACAGCAACAGTCAAAACATAAACCAAATAACTGGCTTTTCCAAGTAACAATGTTCTTTTTATATACACACAAACCAAAGTTCAAGGAGTTCAAGGAGTATCAATGACTTAACCCCAAATGAAGTTCTATTATAAAGCATGAGTTAATTATGAAGAACATTTTAATAAGATACTATAGAAGCAGCATGTAGCAGCCCATGTAATAAAAGTGCAATTTGGCATTACTGTCCAAAGGCAACAGCTTACCTAATTGGACTTCTGCACTGCTTTAAAATCATGGAGGGCTGCCAGTTGGTCTGGACTTAGTGCATCAACTGCATACAGCTTAGTCTATGACATGTAAAACTGTCCCCTCTCTATTGGTAAAATTACACTTCTCAAAATGTAAACTACAGAATATTGATGATATCCTTTGCTTCAACTTAGGAATGACTGATTTTTTCCAACTCTTAAAAGAAAATAAAATTTCATTTCATCATCCTTAAACATTTATTGAACACTTCCTATATTATATACAAGTCTAAGCTCAAGCTGCTTACTTGATTAGTTGAAGAGATGGGAACACAAAGTTAAGTTATTCAGTGTTGTTATTCATCTAAGTGTTAAATGAATAATCTAGGCAAAAGATGGTACAGGAGTTCATAGGACAAAATGGTCAGTACAGGTTGATTTGTCAGTACAAATTTCCCCAGAAAAGTATTTTGACTTCTTTTGCCAAATCTATAAATATAAAATATAAAATAAAAATGTTTTTAAAAATCTGTTTTTGAGAAATGATAATTTTAGACACACATTCAATTACACACTGTTTAACAAAGTAGTAGCATATTAAATGTCACATGGTAGAGAGCACATATGGAATCTTTCTTTTAACTTAAAGAATGGTTATCAAGAAAATTTATTTTTAACCTACGATTTAGTAAAGTCTTCAGTTTACTATAATAATACAAAGCCTTTTTTATAAGGTAAAATCTTATGTAAGTCCTGAGGTACTTACCCAATGAACTCCAGTAATAAAGACATATCAAGTTCTGGTGGAATACGAAACACTGACCCCAGAACTTTCCTAGGTCTTCCCCTGCTCACAGGGACTGGTTGAGGGACAGCTATTTGAGGACAAAATCAAAAGCACTATGTAAAAATAAAATGCCACATATTTTATATATTTGACTACATAAATGTCAGTCCTGGGGGAACAATTATAAAACTCTCAATTAAACCTGACTATTTCCACTAATATTGGGAATCAGTACAACTTCATGAATTCTGTAAATAGTCTACCCATCACTTAAGGAGAATAGGTCAGAAAACAATGAAAAAGAAGTACGTTATTAGTTACTTTAGAAACCTTAATTAAGACTATTTAAGTTGGAATTAAAAACATGATCCAAACCCTCATTTCCAAAATAGAATCCTAAAATTAGAAAAATTTATAATTTAAAAAATCTAAAGGTACACTAAAATATATTGTATAACCTTACCAGGTTTTGGTACTTCTAGACCTCTTTCTTTGTAAAAATCATGCATTTGTTTTTTCTCTCCTGTAAAATGAAAGATAGGCTAAATTATATTTAAAGTACAGCTGGTAGAGTGAATAGTGATCCTGAGATTCAGAACTTTGTAATAATTTAAAAAAAAAACAACTTACTTTCTTCTAGATTGATCACTAATTTGTATACTATGTCTTGTAATTGTCGATCCAACCTAATAAAAGGAAAGGATGAAGGGTAGTTGAGAGTTCAGAAGAATGCATTTCAGTACAGCATATATTATGTTCTGGATAATCAACTTTGTTTCTTTTTTAAAATGAGCTATTATTCTTTCTGTTGCGAGTTTATTTTAAGGTTGACCTCAGAGCTCTCAAGAAGAGAGTATTACCTGTATTACATAATTCCCTGTGCAATTACATTCCACCTTGAATTCATGAGTTGTTCTGTATGGGGTAGATTTGCTTCTCTATTCAGAAGGTAATAAACTTTAGAGAAAAGCATTTTATACTGTATTGTACTTTCCACAAGACCTAATATATAGCGTACACAGAAAAAAAACAAAAAATCCAAACAATAAGAATGGTCTACTTCTGGAAAGAAACTCTAATATATTTAACTTTTATTATATAGCTCAAAGAAAGGAAAAAACAACTGATAAAACAGTACCAATTGACAAGAAAAATGAAAACTTTAGGAACACCACAAAACTGATATTAATTAATAATTAAAACAGCAAAGGTTTCTTGATAAAGAAGGAATCGGTCATATCCTATCAAACTAGGAAAGCTTACTCTGTGCCCAGTAGAATATTAGAACATACTCTAAACTTCTCTCCAAGGGACTTAAAACCTAGGGAGACACAAAATGCACAATTGAAAGAAGTAACAATACTAAAATAGTTTAGATTAATGGGATCCTAAAACTGTGTGGTTTTGATCAGAAAAGGTACTAAAGGGTAGGAAAAAGTGTAGCTGGATATAGGTGATAAGGCAACATAGTGTTAATATAAAGAAGAATGGATTTGGAATCAGAAGACCTGAATTCAAATTCTACCTATTCTAGTTGAGGACCATAACCAAGCTACTTCTACAAGGCTCAGTTTTTTCATCTGTAAAATAGGGTAGAATAATATTGGTGGTACCTATCTCATCAGGTCATTTGTAAGACTCAAAAGAGGGGGTATACGTAAAGAACTTTACATATAAGTATTGTATTGTCAGTTACAATTAGGTGGGCAAAGCTTCATGAAAAAAGTATGTCAGTGAGGGTTCTCTGATTTGATAGTTAGTTGTACAGGTTAGCATAAGGAAAAGCATAGAAGTGGGGGAAAGCATGATAGGCATACAATAGCATCTCTAGTCTTTTAATATTTATTAGAATCTTCAGCCCCAGGGCAGCTAGGTGGCACAGTGGGTAGAGCACCAGCCCTGGAGTCAGGAGGACTTGAGTTCAAATCTGATCACAGACACTTTACACTTCCTAGCTATGTGACCCTGGGTAAGTCACTTAACTCCAACTGCCTCAGCCCCCCCAGAAAATCTCCAGCCTTAATTGTTCTCTTTTCAAAGGTCTTAAAAAAATTTGGGGGCATTTTGTTTCTTTTTCACGTGAATACAAAGCACAAATTTACATATTAAGAGTCTTCATTAAAGTTCTCTTTTGATGTTTCATCATGGCAAGAAAATTTTCCTGAGTTTTTGAATGTCAAGAACAGAAGAATGTTTCTAGCAGATCTTACTAATCTGAAAAGGCCAAGGACCAGTCTGGCTCTGATCAGTGGCTCATCACCAGAGAGCTGACCACAAACTGCTTTCTTGTTCATGGCACTTCATGAAATCACCTACTGCATCTTGACCAGGCCCCTTATTATCTCTTGCCCACACCACTGAAATGTCTTGCTAAATGATGTACCTGCCTCCAGCTAAGCCCTCCACAGAGTGGCCAAATTGATATTCCTAAAGCCTAGGTCTAATCATATCACTCTTCTGAGGACCCCCTACTACCTATAAACTCTGGTTTGGTACCCAAACTCTCTAGGCTGATCACACATTACTCCCTCCCTTTCCCAGTCAAACTAGACTTGCTGTTCCCCACATACAACATCCCTTCTCCTATCTTTGTAACAGCCTTTACTCCATGCCTGGAATGTTCTCCTCTCCCCATCTTTACCTCTTGAAATCCCTGGCTCCCTTTGAGGCTCAGCTCAGGAACTTCATCAAATTCATCAAGAGGCTTTTTCTGATGTTTGTTGCAAATCAGATTAATTTTATATAGCTTACATTTAATATATATATACATATACACAGATAAATAGATATGAACATTTGTTACTCTTTAGTAAAATAAAAGTTTCTCAAAGGCAAGGAATAGTCTTACTTTTACATTTCTAATCCTAGCACTCGAGACATGTAAGTATTTAACCGATACTTTTGAGACTAAGGTATAGAATGTATATAATCTGTATTGGTTAACATTAGAAGCAGTACCCTTATGGATAAAGCCATAAATCATCAAATAGAAACTAGAGGGTGATCATCTTTCATTTTTGTTAGTAGTTAAGATTATTCATTTCTTTTATCTTTCCTATGAATATTTTGAAAGGCTGTGTTGGTGTAGGGCAGTGTTACAAACTCAGGTAGAAAAGGGGGGGAGCACTAAATATACATAAGGATCTTGGCAGAACACCTATTGATTTAGAAAAACATATAATATTATCTATGTTCTATTTATTTTATTAACTATTTCCCAATTAATCTGGTTCAGGCTGCTCAGCCCTGTCTTTGATTCCTCCAGTATAAGGAGAAGAAAGCCATAGTTGAGATCAGGAAGAACTGGGTGGAAGTCTAGCATCTGACACACAAGCTTTGTGCTTATGACCAGGTTCCTTAACATCTCAGTACCCAGACAATGCCTGAGGACTGTGAACTACAGATGAATCGCTCAGTTTGTAGATAGGAACAACAAAAACAAAAAGATTAAAATGAATATTCTGATATTTACATTTGAATGTTTCTACATTTAAAAACTGATTCTCACTCACAGTGATTTTTGTTTTGAAGTTCCTGAAATAACTATTTAAAAATAAAAGAAGCCCACAAATTGGAAACACCTTTAGTCCAGCTTCTTCATATAGTATAAGACAAAGTCAGGATTCAAATCAGATTTTCTAATGACAAATCCCACACTCTCACCTTTCTTATTCTTTTCAGCCTCACCCAAATGCTATCATTCTTTCATACTCAGCATCATAAATTTACTTCTCTTCTTGTGCAGCAGCTTGACCCCTTTTTCTATCAAAAGCTTCTTTTGAGTAACCATACTCTTTCACTGTCATATTTTGTTGACAAGTTCTATTGTCATTAAGTGCTGGTGATGCTTATGATATGGTTTTTATCCTATTTAAAATTTTAAGTTTACTTTGTTACTTTACACTATTCTCGGGCATTTACACATCAAGGCCATAAAAGACATGAAACTTGTAACTTTCTTTTGTTTTTGTTTTTGTTTTTCATTCTGAATACCTTAGAGCTTCTTCACTATTGTTATTGTCTTCTCTGTCAAGCCTGCTGTCCTCCAGAGAATCCCAGAATAGGATACTGATACTGTACTCAGAAGGTCCAGGTAATACATATGTAATATTTTAAATATACAGAAAAGTACAATATTTCATTGGCCTCAGACATTACTAATTTTATAAGATCATTCAAATAAACTTTTAATTACAATTGGATATTTACTTATATGGATTGCTGGCCACACCAACTACAATGAGATATTCTTACCTGATGTTATAAAGAGGTTGTGTCTGATGGACTACTATGTTGCATTTTGGACATCTGTTGCTATAGTAAAAATGTCTTACGATGCAGCTTTTACAAACTGTTGAAAGGGCAAAATTTTAAAATTAAGATGCTTCCATAAATCTAAATTTGAAAATACATACAAAATCACAATATATATACACATATATGCTTACATGTGTGAAGACATTCTGTAATGGTTGTAGCATCTATTAAGTATCCTTTGCAGATTGAACACAAGATGTAGGGGGTCAACTCAGAGAGACTAATCATACGCTGTAAAAATAATGGAAATAGTTTTTAAAACATATCAAACAACCCTTCCTTCACATATAACATGAAAAGTTAGAGTAGATAATCAATCCACATGTATCTCTTTGCCAGGCTTAGTTCTAAGTATTGGTGAAATAAAGAACAAGAAACAGACTGTGTACTCAAAGAAGCTTATGCTTAAAAGACAACTTGTACACATGTAAATAGCTGCAAAAAAAAATACACTAGGTAAGGAGGAGAGAGATAGTAGTAGCCACTGAAGCAAATAACAGTTGAGCTGAATATTCAAGGAAGTTAATGAAGCAGGGATGACAAAAGAGTTCATAATAGACATAGGGAACAACAAGTTTATGCAAAAGAACAGAAGAGAGGAAAAGAACAGAAGAATTGCCTTTTCCATTTGATTATAAGCTCCTCAAGGACAAGTACAGTCTTTTGCCTCTCTTTGGATCTCCCATTCTTAGCATGAAGCCAAGCTTATAGTGGTTGCTTAATAAATGTTTATGGAACTGAACTGAATGTGAGAAAAAACAAAATAGTCACTTTTGCTAGGACAACAAATGCAAGAAAAGTAATGTGGAAAAAACTATAGTAAGAGAGTTTGGAGCTAGGGTGGGCAAGGTTTTAAATATCAAGCAGAATATACCTTACAATTCTAAATTTGTGATTGTATGAATGAATACAGGTGCTAGTAGTCAATTATATAATACATATATTTCAGATTATATTTTCTGCCCAGCATTCTGTATGTGATATATCAAACTTACTCAGGTACCCATTCTTTCCAGGAGAAAGGAACAAGCATTAATTAAGCACCGATTATGTACCAGTTACTGTGATAAGGCCTTTACAAAGATAACTAGTCTTTTTCTCAATAGTTTAATAAATTTATTTCAGCCTCCCTTCCCCAATCCCTTCCCCAAACCATGAAGAATTTATTATTACCCTTGTTTGAAAGGTGAGAAGATAGTGGGCAAAAAAGTAAGAGACAGAGGCAGCTAGGTAGCCCAGTGGATAGAACACCAGCTCTGAATGACTTCAAACTCTAGTTCAGATCCTTAACACTTACTAGTCGAATGACCCTGAGCACTTAATTCTCTCAACAAAAAGAAAGAAAGAAAGAAAGAAAAAACTTAAGAGCTCCTTCAGGATCACAAAGGAAGTCCACAGAAAGACCCGACTGTAATTCCAAGGCTTCCATTCACACAGAAAAATGTCAATTACAGAATGCAGGAGAAAATCACTAGGCACTGGCGCCTGGAAGTTCCCAGATCAGAGGTGGGGCTGTACTGCTAATAAACTGGTGACTCTGGGTTGATCTGCCTTTACTAGTCACTTCCCAGAGAGCTCTCGGACGATTAAATCCCAGCTCAGGGGATCAAGAGGAGAAAGGAAAAGGATCGAGGACCCCTCCCCTCCCACTACAGTTTTTTTCGACTACAGGAGCGAGAGCATTCCAGGCATGGGAAAAGCGAAGATGGTGTGCAGCCCCTCCCCAGCTCCCCGGGAGTGCGGGTGGTAGAATCCTGTTTGGGGAAGCCTGCTTTCAGACTCCGCCTCCTCCTCCCCTTCTCCCCCACCCCCACCTCCAGGGTAACCAGGGCCGAGGGATGCTCGTTACCTCCTCCTCGTCCTCCGAGTCTAGCCGGTTGCCATCCAGCCCCAGCGGGAAGCGACTCCCTTCTTCCTCCTCGTCCTCGTCCTCGTCTTCCTCCAGCTCCTCATCCTCCTCTTCTTCTTCGTCGACGTAGTTCCCGCTCGAGCCGTCTAGGCTGCGCTCGGGCTCCAGCTCCGGGGGCCGGGAGCCCGAGCAGCCCGGGGTGCCCACCTCGGCCAGCGGGGGCAGAGGCGGCGGGCCCTCCTCCAGAACCGGCGGCGAAGGAGGAGGGTGGCGGGACCGCAGTGGGGTCGCGGCGGACCCGGACTCCCGCGCGCCGTAGACAAGAGAGGTCCCCTCCATGCTCGTGAATAAGCTGAAGAGAGAAGCGAGCGCGCGAGCTCGAAGGACCGGCCGATTGGGATGCTGCGCAAGCGCAGAGCGACCTGGACGAGAACTGCCGGGAAATGTAGTCTGTCTCCTCCCCACCTCCGCCTATTCAGGACAAGGGCGGGCTGATGGAGAGCAGGTGAAGAGGGCGGGACTCATGACGCACCTCCTTAAAGAAACCTCGCCAAAATTTGAAAAAAGCTAATAGAAAGAACTCTGGGTTCTTCTAAAAGTCCTGGAACCTTAGTCCATGGCATAAAAATGAGAGTTCCAGAAGGGGTGGGACTGTTTTTTGCCTCAATAAGTGCTTAATAAATACTTTATTCTCTAATTCACTTTATTACCCAGTAAACCGAGTTAAGTGCATTTTCAGTTTCTCTTTTTAAAAAATATATTTTATTTCCCAGTTACTTATAAAACATTTTAACATTCATTTTTTTAAGTTTTTAGTTCCAAATTCCCACCTCTATTCTGCTTACTCCCCAACCCCCATCCTTGAAGAATCAAGAAATTTTATATCGATACTATGCGGAAGTCATGCAAAATACTTTTCCTTAACTATGTTGCAAAAAGAATAAAATTCCAGTTTCTTTTCTCTCTTCCACTACTCTTCTCTTTTCCAATTTAGATGAGATTGCGTTACTGAATCCTCTCTTCTCCACCCCCACTCTGATCTGTTCTTTTATTTGATATTATATTTTGTAGTACCACTTTTTAAGAAACATCATTTAATAAGTCCACTCCACAGATACTTTTTTCTTAGTCGGGAATACCCTAGAATCTAATGTCCCAGATTTGACTAGGAAGTTTTATACTAAACATTAGTAAACTGAGCCTAACTAAGGCCCCTCAGTTGGAGAATGGAGATGGTGGAAAACATGGAGATATCCAGGAAACTGAAGGTAGATGCTACCCTCCTCCACAAAAATGGAGTTATTTGATAATCTTCTATTTAAACTAATTAATCGTTATTACTAGATGCTAAAGTTACTTGTTTCTTAATACTTGGCATTTAAGAAGATTGATTTCAGGGGATTCAAAAGGGAATAGTGTGGCAACTTACAATAAAAAGACAGGGGAGAAAGCTGAAATGGGGGCTTTAAATCAAAGGCTTCCTGTTACACAGTAGCATGTTAAGGCTAGAAAAGCCCTTAGAGATCTTTTCTAGTTCAACTTCTTAATTTTACAAAAGAAGGAACTAGCTTTGAATGAAGGATGGGGTTGTAGTGAACTAGCCTTGGGTCAAAGAGGAAGATTCATTTCACTGACAGAAATTAAGATTGAGTTGAGGTGGTCTCAAATAGAGCCTAACTAAATCTTGTGGCTCAGAAGTCGAGTGAAGATAACAAATTTGGGGATCATCTGCATAGAGTTAATGATTGAAGCTATTCTTGCCAAGCTGAAAAATGATTTTAAGAAAAGATCTGCAGGCAGATCTTTGAGGAGCACCCTGCTGCAAAAATTGTCAAAAATTGAATAAGCCAGGCACATTGCAGTTTATCCATTAAAGAGAGACACAGCCCCCAGGCACTGGAAATTTGACAAACCAGAGTACTTCCTTCAGTAAGGAGTCAGAACATGTGCCACTTCCTATGAGGTCAAAGCATGCTTGCTCCCCAGTTCCATTAGAGGTACCCTGGTCCAGTAGATCAAGTGATTCTGGTAATACTCTCCTAGACTTCCTTGTGTATTTCTAGTAGTGGAATCAAAACCATACGGTGTGAGTTATGGTGATTAAGCCTGACCCCAAGAGATAAAAGATTATATCTGCCTTCTCTTCTTTGAAGAGATCAGAGTTATGGGTGTGGAACATCAGACTTGGTGCTTAGTTTTGCTCACTTCTTAAAGGTCTTTTTGTATTCTTTTTATACCAGGTGGCTTTCTAGGAGAGAAAAGAGGAATCTATGTTCGCAAATGAAAATGATGCAAACCTAAAGAAACGAAAAACTTGTACAAGTCTCTTCTTGAGTGCTTAAGACATTTGAACCGAGACGAAAGAAACAAGGCTAAAATGAAGGTCAGAGGTCCCACTTTTCCGTCCCCTGGTCCTTCTCTGAGGCAGTGAGGCCGAGATAAGACTTTTTTTGTGCCTTGTTCCAGGTTAAATGTCAGGAATAAGGCCTTTTAACATGCCAGTGCTTATAGCAGGGACTTTAAAACATCTGCGGAGTACGAAAGTGCCATTTCGTCACCTGCCCCTTCCGAAGCAGGATTCTTCGGTCCCTAGATATTTCCGCCCCCGGCTGCTTCTCGACTGCCGTAAACCACCTCATTGTATTGTCGCAAAGCGTCCTCCACCCCGCCCTCGCAGCGACGGAAAGGTGGCCACACTTAGCGGCCGGCTGGGGAGCTCGGCTGCAAGATGGCGGCGCTGGCAGAGGAGCAGACGGAGGTGGTGATCAAGCCTGATCCGGAGGGACCGCCTGCGCTCCCTGCCACGCAGCCGGGAGACTGTCCAGGCGAGGGCAGCGGGGGCAGCCACAACAGCAGCCATAACGGAGGCGGAGGCGGCGGTGTCGCGGCGTCCTCAGCCGGCGGCGATGGCGGGACCCCGAAGCCCGCCGTGCCTCCTCCGGCAGCTGCTGCTGCGGCGGCGACAGCAGCCCCGGGGGGTGCGGCCGGGGCTCCGGCAGCGGCTGCCGAGGGCATCGCCTCTCAGGACCGGCAGACCCTGCTGGCCGTGCTGCAGTTCCTGCGGCGGAGCAACCTACGCGAGTCTGAGGAGATTCTGCGGCGCGAGGCCCGGCTGCTGGAGGAGGCGGCAGGAGCTGGCGCCCAAGGGGAAGTGGATGGACCCGGGGCCGAGGCTACTAGCGCGCTGCTGAGCCGGGTCGCCGCCGCCGCCGCCGGCGGACCCACCGGCCCGGGCCCCGGCTCGGGCTCTGGCCCCGGCCCCGGCGCCTGCCCTGCGTCCGCGGGCCCCGGTGCCTCGGGGGCCGGCACGGGGAGCTCGGGGGCCGCTCCAACCGCGGTCGCTCCTGCCAAAGGTGGGTCAGAGGGTCTCCGGGGCGCGGCAGGGATGCCCGGCTAGCTGTCAGGGGCTGCCGGCCCCGCTCGTCTGCGGGTTTGGTTTGAATTTCCTGGGCCCGCCTCTCCGGCCGCAGCCCGCCCCCTTTCCGGAGCGCGCCCAGCGCGTGGGCACAGCCTCCTTCTGGAGCCTAGCGCTGTCCTTGCCCGCCCGCCTGCCCGTGGGGATACGCAGCAGGCGGGCGGGTGAATGGATGGATGGACTGATGGATTGATGCTGATGAATGGAAGAATGGACAGACGGAAAGATGGATGGATGGATAGGATGGACTGAAGGATGGATGAAAGAATAAAATATGAGTGGATGGAGGTATGGATGAATGAGTGGAAGAATGGACAAGGCAGAAGGATGGATGGATGAAAGGTTAGATTGATGGATAGAGGGAAGGACGGATGGACAAGTGGAAGAATGGATAGGTGAATGGATGGATAAATGAAAGGATGAGTGGAAGAATGGATGGAAGGATAGTTGGTTTGATTAATAGATGAGTGGAAGAATGGAGCATCTGATGGATGGATGGAAGAGTGGAAAAAGTGATGGGATGAATAGATGAATGGATAGAAGTGTAAAGTTATGAGCACAGACGTGAATGTCAGCCTTCTACAAGCCCAGGACCATCTTGGAGGAATTGGTGCTGAGACACCTGGGGCTTCTGGGAACCCATGATTGCCTCCATGTTACTGTACCCTAGCCTTGTTACCCTGTGTCTTAAAAGTCTTTCTATCACCAACCAACTATTCTGCAGTCCTTGGCTGACCCCCTTATCCAGACTTGAAAAACTGACTCCTGGAATCCAAAATACCCTGTCTTGCTGTTTTGTTTCTGCCCCCCAATATGGAATCAGCATGCTTGATGTGAAGAGCTTTTTGATGGGGTGCTATGGAGTTTGCCACAGAAATGAGAGTTTACAAATCCAGTTGGAGAGCGAAGAAAAACCCAATGTAGAACAAATATATCACAGCCTCCAGGCTTCCAAAATTCCATCTTCTACAGGAAATCTTTACCTAGTCCCCTTAATTCTAGTGCTTTCTTTCTTTTGATTATATCTAATTTGTACTCTAGAGTAGTTCTTCTTAAACTTTTTCCACTAGCAACTCCTTTTCAAACAAGATGTTTTCACGTGACCCTGGTATATAAGTATATAAAACAGGTATATAAATCAAACATTTATTGATAACATCATAATTTCATGACTCCCACATTCAGTTAAATAATTGAACTACAATTTAAGAAACTGCTCTGTTTGTGTATATTGTTGACAATTTTTTTCTTTCTTTAGATTGTGAGCTCCTTGTCTTTTTCCTTTCTCTCTCAATACTTAGCACAGTTCCTGACATATTGTAGGGCCTTAATAAATATTTATTGATTTACATGGTATGTGACTAAGTGACAAAATTAGTGTTATAGGAAATTAGTGATACAGGAATTCACACTGTGATATTGAATGAGGGCTGGGAAGATCTGGTAAAGGTCAGATTTGAGCTGGACCCTGAAGTTTAAGTATGATCTAGGTGAGTGAGAGTGGGAAGAATAGCAACTCCAAACAAAAATTATCTAGTATTTAGTACATCAGCCTGGCTGGACTAAGGAGGCTTGCAGAGAAGAGTAGAAAAAGATAAGACTGAAAAATTTTGAAGGTTTTTTTTGCCGGGGGGGGGGGGGGAGGGAGAGGAGAGAGGGATGGAAGTTGTACAAGGATGTGACATTTTAGGAATGATTCCTGTACATGTGGTAGACTTTAGAAGTTGGCTCTTTTATTAGCTTAAAGGAGAAGGGAAGAGAAGAAGTATTTATATAGCACTAAGCACAACCTGTAGTATAGAAGAACAAAGCTTTTAGATAACTTACATGTCTGGAACTCTCTCTGGCAATCTTACCTATTCAGATCACATCTAAGACATTAGAAGTAAGCAAAAATAGTTGCTTAGATCTCTCAAAACCAATGTTAAAAATTCATGTACATTACTTTGAGCCTGTTGGCTTGTATTTTACATATAATTGTAACAAGTTGTTTAGTTTCCAGATGAGAAATTGCATATTATAAGGTAAAGGCTATCAGTAATAAAAAGTGACAACAGTGGAAAGAGAAGTTGTAGTATGTAAACATAAGAACTAGAAAAGTATAGTAGTCTTGAGTCATTGAGTATAAGAACAAACCACTCTTTCCTGTTTAATATTAGAATGTGTGTGTGTGTGTCTATGTGTGTAGTATTTACTTTCCTTTCTGTGTGTGTATTATATTCGCCTTCCTCCAAGAATGCGTGCTCCTTGAGGGCAAGGACTATTTCATTTTTTTCCTTTTTAGTTCCCAGCACCTTGTACATAGTAGGCACTTAATAAATGCTTATTGAATTGAATTCCATATCTTAATAGATCCCAAGGTATTACTATTTCAGCCTAGTATAGACATGAATATTTATAATGATGACCCTTCGTTATGAAGAAAAGGTCAAATTATATTGTATTTAAAAGATTGATGAGAAAAAAAAAGCTTTGGTTTTTGAAGATATAAATCATCTAGACTAATTTATTCCTTAGGGATCCTGGATAGCAGTGACTTTTAATATAAATAGTGGTTTCAAGTGACAGTAGTATTTTGTTCCTTTATCAAGCTAATTTAGAATCATACGAATCATGGAATTTAGAGCTGAAAGATGTAATGTTCTCTGTTTCGGTTTCCTGGAGGTCTCTGGGAGCAGCCTTCGTTTCAGTTCAGTGATCACCACATGAGTAGCCAAGCGTTAAAGTCCAAATCCTTTAATATCTCTTTCAAAGTCCTATCTCCTTCACTTGGAGCTCGGCTAATTTTCTTAAAGGCCTTCCTCTCTCTTTGCTTCCGAGAGCTTGAGCTCCCACCTGTCTTCTCTGCCCTCTGAATCGCTTCCAATGTACTTGGCTGAGGCTTTTAGTTTATATGCGCTACACTAAGTATAAACCAATCATTATATCACTAGGAAACCATTATTTGTTGTAGGATTAAATCAATCATACTGAACCATGCTAAATCATTGTCTCCTCAATTCTACTATGAGGATAGTTTGAAACAAAGGAATTAACTCAGGTCCTCCCAACTCCAGGTCTGGTACTATATTTATTGCCCTTCCTATCTGCTCCTAATCAGCTCTTTTAATAGTCATATATTACTATGTATGTTGTATAAGAAAGTATATTAAGTCTTCAAGAGATAAACTATGATTTTTTTCTGAAAAACTTTGCTGTATGGCATAGCTTTGCTGTATGGCAATTAAAAGGACATATATCTTTGGTCTTTGCTCTTTACCAAAGAGAGTAGCATAGTTATTAAATAAGTTATTAAAGTAAACTTCAAATAAAGATCGTTTCATTCTTTGTACTCATATCCCTAGTGCTGAGCACCACCTAGTCATTTAAAACATTGTTGTTGATTGATAAAAAATTTTTTCAATTTAATTTAGATAACATTTTATTACCTACTATATGTTAGGACCTGTTAGGTTTTGAGAAGACCACAAGAAGAATATTAAATTAAACATTTATTAGTCATCTACTATGTTGAAGGCACTGTTTGAAGTACTTTCCTTCTCGTCTTCCTTTCCCTCTCCTCCCCTTCTTTCTCTTACACACACATATAACATAGCCCTTGCCTTTAAGAGGTTTACATTCTTGGGGAGTGGGAGGGGAATTCAATAAAAAACAGATAAATAAGTCTTAAAATATTTTTAAGAGAAAATATTAAAAACTACAGAGATTAGGACCAGCATCAAGTAGAATGTACCAAGCTGAAATGAAACAAGCCAAAGATTCTAAAAGGTGGAGGTAAAGAAGTGCATTCCAGGCCCTGGGATGGAAGATGGAATGCTGAATTGCAGAGATAGCCCAGAAACCAGTCTGACTGGAATGTAGAATGCATAAAGAATATATAACATGAAATAAATCTTGAAGGATAGGTTGGAGCCAGATCATGAAGGACTTTATGTGCCAGGCATATTGGATCTATATGAGTGACAAGAGAGTGCCATGACCATTTAAAGAACAGTAAAATCACATTTTTAAAATGAAATCGCTCAGAAAAATTATTAATTATTTTTGCTGTTTGGTTTTGGATTATTTGATAGTCGCCACAGAAATACAAGGTGGAAGATGAATGTGGCAATATGAAGAGACCTAGAAACAAGTTCTAATTCTTTTGTCAGTCGGGGGAGAGGAAGAGAAGGATGAGGAATGGATGTGAGTTATGTTTCACTCCTAGATATTATGCTAGAGGTTTTGTAGTATTTCATTCTCCCTGAAGTATTTTTTTTTTCTTTTTGAAGTTGGAGTAGTTGCTGTAGAAGACCAGCCTGATGTCAGTGCGGTATTGTCTGCCTACAATCAACAAGGGGATCCAGCCATGTATGAAGAGTACTACAGTGGACTGAAACATTTCATTGAATGTTCCTTGGACTGTCATCGAGCAGAATTATCTCAGTTATTTTATCCTCTGTTTGTACATATGTACTTGGAATTGGTCTACAATCAGCATGAAAATGAAGCAAAATCATTCTTTGAGAAGTATGTGAATATCCTTGTACTTGAGTACATTGAGGTTGTTCATGTATAATATTGTAGAATTACAAAATTTCAGAGCTACAAGGACTGTTTGAAGTGATCCAGCTCACTCTCTAATTACATAATAAATAGGAGACCCAATGATTTAAATGACTTTCCAAGTGTCACAAATAGCATTAACTAGTAGCAGGATTAGAATTAGAACTCAAATCTCGTGACTCCTAGTCTAAATCTCTTAGCCCTTCAGCAGGATTCCTCACAAAAGTATATATTTCTTTGTGTTTTTATTATAAAATAGTGTAGCATGACTGAAAATATAGAAGAAAGTTAATCTCTACTGACGGGATTACTTCCAAGAATTTATTTTTATTTTACTCCAATCATTAAGAAATTACTTCTTGTTTCCATTCTTCTCAAGTTCTTCTGGGTAAATGAATAGAATAAGAGACTTTCTTTCCTTGCTTTGTATTTGTGTTTGCTAGTACTTTTTTTGGACCCCAGGGTGCAAGTATTGATGATACACTCAGGGCCTGGCCCTGAGCTGAATGCTCAGTCTCCATTCATTTGCTCGGGAGATTAAAACTTCTAATTTCAGCTAACCTTCTAACTAAACTTCCGAGTTCAATTGATATTTGATAAGAAGAAAATAATGTATCATTAACAAACAAATATTCTATTGGTATTCCAAAGTCAACTTGTCCAAGACAGAACTTATTTCCCCAAGCCCACTCCTTCCCTACAATCCTGGCCCTACCATTCACCCAGCCAACCATGCTTGAAACCTTGTAGTGTTGTCTTGACTCTTTTCTTCCTTCCCTGTCATGTCTAATCAATCACCTAGTCTTTTAGATGTAGCTGTCATAAGGCAAGGCACTCCTTTTGAATCCTGTTCTGTTTCTCAGGACTTGTAGGACCGTGACCTAGTCATTGATCCTCATAGCATCTTAGTCTCTTCACTCTAGATAGGGGGATTGTTCTGTATTACCTAATCTCTACCTCTGAATCCTGATTTCCTGTCTGGCTCTGTTGCCATTCCCCAAGGGCAGTCCTTTTGTGATAACACCTGCTTTTGTTATCACTGCTTGGACTGCTGATCTTCCTACCCACCTTCAGTTTCTTGTTTTGCCAATTCCTCACACTGCTACCAGACTCATGTTTGCATAGATCTGCTCCTGTTAGTCCTCTGCTGAAAATTAATAGCTCCACACTGTCTGTAAAGCCCAGTCTCCAGTTAGCTATTAAAAGTCACCTAAAATCCAGCACTTCTTTATCTTTCAGACCTCATCACTCATAACTTACTTCCAATTCATTTCAAAGCATTGTGTTAACACTTATAGCCAAATTGAATTATTCCTTGTCCCATATATGCACACATACCATTTATACCATTATTTTATATGTAGAATGCCTTTTGTTATCTCCCTATCCCTCATTCCCTTTTTTGCTTCTTGAAATACTTGAAATACAAATCTCAGGACTTGTATATTCCTGAAAATGTCTATCTATACAAAGCGAAAGGCTATTTCTGGAAAAGCCTTCCTCAGCCCCTTTCTTAAACATTCTTTTCAGAAATTCTCTTTACTTCCTCTGATCTCATATGGTACTTTATGCTTATTTTATGCTATTCTATTCCATTTTCCCCTATAATTACTTTGTTATTAGTTAGTATTCCATTGTATAGTATTTCTATATCATAAAATTTCAGACCTGGAAGGAACCTTTGAAGTGAACTTTTTATATGCAGTTCTTTTCTTTGCTTCCTACTATATTTTAAGCTCAAAAAGGTTAGCTACTATATATTAATTGTTTAAAATTTCCTTCCCCTTCCTTGTTATGATGACCACTGTGATCCCAGCTACCCAACAGGTGGAGGCTCGCAGATTATTTAGGCTTGCAGGAGACTAGGGTGTATATACTAAGTCTGGCCCCCTTAGGTTTAGTAATATATATTATTTACTTCTCTTGTGTTGTCCATTTCAATAAAAGATGAAATGCTTATTATAAAGTCTTAATGGCTGAATTTAAGAACTGAATTAGAATAAGTTAAGATGAAATTCATTTCTTAATACACTGTGTTAATCCCTGTTTAACAGATGTGCTTTAAAGGGGCAGCAACATTACTTCAGGATATATGGGAGGGAGGTAAATACTATAATTATAATGAAGAAAAAACTAGTTATTAAAATTAACCTTTTAAAAATTGAATTAGGTTTCATGGCGATCAGGAATGTTATTATCAGGATGACCTTCGAGTATTATCTAGCCTTACCAAAAAGGAGCACATGAAAGGGAATGAGACCATGTTGGATTTTCGAACAAGTAAATTTGTTTTGCGCATTTCTCGGGATTCTTATCAACTCTTGAAAAGACACCTCCAGGAGAAACAGAATAACCAAATATGGAACATAGTCCAGGAGCACCTGTACATTGACATCTTCGATGGGATGCCTCGGAGTAAGCAACAGATAGATGCTATGGTGGGAAGTTTGGCCGGAGAGGCAAAGCGAGAGGCAAATAAGGCAAAGGTATGGGCCCAGTCCCGGGACATATATCATGCAGAGAATCAGAATCAGGACCATTTCCAATGGATCGGCTCACCCATTCTTTTAACCAATCAATTTGTCAATAAGCATTTATTAAGCACCTGCTGTGTGCTGGGCACTGTGCTAAATTTAAGAGTCGCTGGGGCTATGTAGTAAAGTGACATTACAGTGACAGGGGTGTTTTGTTTTCTAAAGAATGGGTGTACATAGTTTGTTTTAAACACCAATCATCTTATCAGCATCTTACTTCACTGTGCATTAGTGGGAAAGTGCATTAGAAATGCCTGAAAGTATATATATTTCTGAAATATTTGCTCTTTTGATTTGTAGGTCTTTTTTGGCTTGTTAAAAGAACCAGAAATTGAAGTTCCTTTGGATGATGAAGATGAAGAAGGGGAGAATGAGGAAGGAAAGCCCAAAAAAAAGAAACCTAAAAAAGATAGTATGGGATCTAAAAGCAAAAAACAAGATCCTAATGCTCCACCTCAAAACAGGTTAGAAAGAAACTTTGGCAACTAGATGGGCTTTCCCATGAGGGCACTCATTATCAAAGCATTATTTGACAAGCATTTTTTTTTTAATAGAATTCCTCTTCCTGAATTGAAAGATTCAGATAAGTTGGATAAGATAATGAATATGAAAGAAACCACGAAACGTGTGCGTCTTGGTCCAGATTGTTTACCTTCCATCTGTTTCTATACATTCCTTAATGCATATCAGGTTAGTAAAATATTCATGGAAATTTAGAATAGAATAGTTTGAACTGATTTTGAAAAACTACCTGTGAAATATAGTTAAAATAAACCTAACAATTGGTTTTGGAGGGGGAAGATATAACTTTACTGTTTGACTTATGAAAATGAATTGCCATATGAATATGATTTCATTAAAGATAGAACCTAGAAAAGATAGATAGATTTCTATTCCTTAGAAAATTTTTGATGATTTGCAGCCATCATACTTAAATGTCAATTTATTATTAAATTCAATCAGTAGAATTCTCTAGAATTATGTGAACTTTTTAGAAATAGGAAGCATCTTGATTTTGTTCTGCTAGGCTTGGGAAGTTTCTATAGTTTGTATAAACTGTATAAGTTTTAAAGTTTATACTTGAAATTATACAGTACTGTGCATGAATTTTCTTTGTGTGTTTATTACAAAAATTACTGTTAATTATGTACTTTAGGCAAAATGTAAATGACTTAAAATTAAAAGTGAAAGAAGAGAGGTAGGTGGAAGGTGGTGAAAGATCACCTTGATGACTATTCAGTTATATTGATTGTTTTGAGGCAGTGGGGTTTTATCCAACTTTGGTTTTTTTCTTTTTTGGAAGGTAGTCAGAGTTAAGTGATTTGCCCAAGGTAACACAAGTGGCTGAGAATGAATATGAATTCAGGTCCTCCTGACTCCAGGACCAGTGCTCTATTACTTTGCCACCTAGCTGTCCCCCCAATTTTTTTTTTTTTTTTGATCATGGGAGAATTCTTTCCCATGCACTCTCAAACTTAATAAGGTAGCAGCCACTGTGTTTTGATCATTTGTTTTCATAGATTTAATTGTGGTGATTCTTTTCCAGATATAAAATACCACTTGATAACATTTTTATACTCCTTTTATGTCCCTGTCATATCCTGCTTTATATTATCTGTGCAGCAGTCAATCAACAAGCTTTTGTTTAACACCCACTGGGTGCCAGGTGTTGAAGATACAAATAAAGAGAATGAAAGGATCCCCACTCATAAGGTGTTTACATTCTATCAAGGGAGATAGTTCAAGGGAGATAGAGGACCTAAAGGGGGGCAGCACATTATTAGGAAAGCTTATTAATGTAGAGAGTGGTCCTTGAGCTGCTTCTTGGAGGAAGTGAGGGGATTTTCTGAGGTGAAGTGAGGAAAAAGTGAATTCGTTCTAGAAGTGGGGGCAGTCAGTGCAAAGATGTGAGTGCCATTTGTGAGAACTAGACAGAGGTTGATTTGATTGAAGGATAAAGGAATGAAGGAGTAACATGAGATCAGAAAAGTGGATTGGGCTAGGTTGTAAGGGGCTTTAAAAGCTTAACAGAAAGGCTGACATTTGATTCTAGAAGCAATAGGGAGCTACTGGAATTTCCTGAGTAGGGGAGCAGTGACTTGATGAGCTCAGTCTCATATAGTCTTTCAGCTAATCCTCAGACAGAGGTCACAAACATGACAATGTTGCCTGGCCCAGCATGTCCCTGCTGGCTGTCCCCCAGAAGTGGAATGCTTTTTACATCTTGTCTGTCTTCAAATGTAAACTCCTTGAGGCAGGGAACTGTTTTCTCCTTTTCTTTGTAACCCCTGTTCTTAAAAAAGTACTTGTCAACTGATTGATTGTGTATAAGATGGGGGGAGGGGGAGCACGCAGGAGGAGTTTAAGCAAGGAGACCCATTAGGAAGCCAGAGCAGGAGCCCAAGTTAGAAATGAGATGAGCTCAGACTAGGATGGTGATTGTGTGAGCAGAGAGAAATCATATCCAAAAGATTGTTGAGGAGGGAGAAACCGTTAAGATTTGCTGAGGAATTGAATATGTGAAAGGAGGAACTGAAGATAAGGCTAAGATTGCAGATCTGGAAGACCAGAAGAGTGATGGGGACTTTGACAGAAAGAGGGAAATTTGGAAGAAGGGTGGATTTGGGAGAAAGGTGAGTTCTGTTTTGGACATACAGAGAGGAGATACATGTATCTAATTGCTAAATTGGAAACTCTTTGACAGCAGGCATTTTGTCTTATTTTTGGTGCCCTTGGCACTCTCCCTTCCCCAGTATAATGCATAGCATATGGTAGGAACTTAATATTTTTTCAGTATAAAATGAGTTTATTATCTGTAGTATGATTTCCCATTAAAACTTCCTTCCTTTTTACTGATAGGGTCTCACTGCAGTTGATGTCACTGATGATTCCAGTCTGATTGCAGGAGGCTTTGCTGATTCCACTGTTAGAGTATGGTCTGTGACTCCCAAAAAACTTCGTAGTGTGAAGACAGCAACAGGTAATAGAGATTTTTTTTTAATTTACTTGTCTATAGTACTAGAAATCCATAAAGTACACTAGTTTTTGATCTTAAAAGTGATTGTCATAAACTTCTATTCCACTTGGTTTTGTTTCAGCTTTTTAAGATACAAGTGATCTTCCCCAACATTCCTTGAATGTTTAACAAACACCAGAATATCATCTGAAAAATTTGGCTGAGGGTTTTCATTTTACATACAAAAAGAAGTGATTTTAAAATGAAAGAAAATAATAAATTAGAACAAAGCCTCATTTTAAGGGAAACTGGTTTCTAATAGTAATATTTTAGTATAAAATACTGGACAAAAATCTTAAAGAATGAGATAAAGAATAAAAGCCCTTAATTGTTTAGATGAGTGATGTATTCTGTTAAATTGTGATGTGCAATATTTTGCAAGTGTCATTTAAATTATTGCTATCTGCAATTTTTTCTAGATCTCAGCCTTATAGATAAAGAATCAGATGATGTTTTAGAAAGAATCATGGATGAAAAAACAGCAAGTGAATTGAAGATTTTATATGGTCACAGTGGACCTGTTTATGGGGCAAGCTTCAGTCCTGACAGGTAAAATATGAAAAGCAGAAGAGGTAAATAAGATAGCATCATATTGTGACTGGACAGAATATTTTCTAAAGCTGCATTATTCAAATTAAGATATTATTGAAAAGTTCTAAAATTATATGTATTCATGATTAGATTTAAAGATCTTGCCTTTTGTTAACTTACTTCAGGACCCCAATACAAAAGAATAACAATTAAAACACTGGCATAGTAATAAAAACCTCCTGAAGATGTCTCCTCAAAAGTTGTCATGGGAAACATGCAAAGCAAATTTACTTGTTTGAAAATTCAACATGATCTCATCCCTTTTCATTTGTTTTTGGAAAGGCTGGTTAGCAGTCATATATCATTCTGGTATGTTGCACTTTGAGTGCCTTACTAAAAACATTTCCTCCTACATGAAACTCTTTGAATTGGAGGTTCTGTTTTGAATATTTGATGGGTCATACTGGGCTCAGCTACCCCTCACTGTCTACTGCGGTTTGAATAAACTTCCTCATTGATATCTGATACCCTGTAAATAAATGTAAAGGACATAATTGCACATGATTTGAGACTTTCATCCTGTTGTAATTAGAAGATCGATGAAAACACTGCTTTAATTTTATTTTAAGAGTTATGATTAAACAGGAGAAAAACCCATTTGGAAGAAACACTGAGTAGCTAATATTAAGGACTAAATATTCAGTATTTGATTTGAAGTCAGAGGGCTCAAATATGAATCATAAGGTACCTATGCTATCTAGGATCATGTCCTGATTTGTAAAAATGTGAAAGATAATCCATGATTCTGTAAAAATGTCTCTGGTGGATCGCTAAAGCTTATTCCCCCAAGAATAAGGAGAGCACTCTATAAAATTATAATCCTATAAGGTTACATAGTCAATGTATTCTTAGCTGAGAATTTTCACTTGGATACACTGATCTCTTCCAAAAAATAATCTTCCAGTCACTAAAATTTTTGAGTGACAAGAATTTGCCTTATATATAAAATGTCTTAAAGATTGTTTTCTTATGGATGGGTAAGGATAATACTGTATTTTCAGTGCTAAGCCATAAAAATACTTTCTTAGAATTTGAATTTTACGTTAATTTAAGGTGACATGAGAATATAATTAGCATTTCTATAAATATTGGCAAAAAGAGCTCACTTTAAGTGTTTTGTGGTTTACAAAAAGCTTCTCAACCCTGTGTGGAATTTCAAGCTGAAATTATGTGTTAGCCTAATATAACTACCTGGCTTTGATTTGAATTCTATCTCCAAAGTTAGCTTTTTGCCTCTCGGAAAGTTACTTCAACTCAGCACTTACTTCAGTTTTTTGTTAAAGTTCAAATGAAATAATTTAAGTGCTTTGCAAGCTTTTACACTACAGAAATTATTCTGGTCCATAATGCCTAGTACAGAGTTATATATAACATAGGTGTTCAATCTTGAGTACTTTGGGAGTTTCTATTCCTGTATTGTTATTTTATGTAGAAACAAAGCCTGCAAATTATTAACCTGCTCTTCCTAACATTAATATTTGTAATAGTCTAGAGATTCATTGATTTCTTTGTATCCTTAGGAGAAAATGGAGCCTAATTTATATTTAGAATAGAAATCACATTTATCTTTTTTTTTTTCCTTTTAGAAACTACCTACTTTCCTCCTCTGAAGATGGCACTGTTAGACTTTGGAGTCTTCAAACATTCACTTGTTTGGTAGGATACAAAGGACACAACTATCCAGTGTGGGACACACAATTTTCTCCATATGGATACTATTTTGTGTCAGGAGGACATGACAGAGTAGCTAGGTAAGAATATAAATTTTACTTGTCAAAGAGGTAGATACAATTTTAATTGGAACAAGAATTTTCCATATATGGTTTTAGTTATTCAGTATCCTTCAAGCAACAAATCTTAAAATGGCACTGAGTCATATTTTAAAGAATGGTAAACTGACACAGATTTTGTGATTTCTAGTCATTTGTACTATGCTAAAAATTAATCATACTTATAAATTTCAAAATTAACATGGAAACAGGAGTTGCATCTGAATGAGAATATACTACTTGCAATTCCGTGAATATCACCAGCCCCCCTTTTCTGTTATTTCATACTGATACATCATCTTTTGTAGAGTGGGGCAAAAAGAAGTTAAACTCTGATATGTTCAAAATAAAATGTTCCTATTGATTTTTTAAAGTAGATTTTCCTATATTTCTCTCTCTCTTTCACTCCTTGCTCTTCTGTAACCAAAAAAAAACAAAACAAAACGTTAAAATGTGTTATTTGGAATATATGCAACATTCTGCTCTTATTCTCTTTCCTCCTTCCCATCCCCTGCCCAATATTTTGAGAAGATACATTTTATTGTGTGTTCTTTGGAACTGAAGTATGCCTTCCTTTTAGTACTTTTTTAAAAAATGTGCATTATTTTCATAAGTTATTCTAGTTTAGTTTATTTCTGTATAGTCCATACAGTTTCCCAAATTATTTAAATTTCTTCTTTTTCCTAGTTTATGGCATTCCTCTATTATTTTGTTCAGCTATTCCTCATTTGATGAGCATCACTTTATTTGTAATGTCTTGTGACTACAAGGGCTGCTATGAATACTTTTGGTTTGTATATAAACATATAAGGGAAAGAAACTCTAGATGCCAAAGTAAGAAAATCCATCCCAAATGTTTATAGAAACTATTTGTGTCTGACCTGTGGCAGAACATTCTCTGCTCCTACTGGTTTGAGTTGGACTCACTAACAACTCTAACATATTGATGTCATTTTTGTCCTCTTCAAGAAAAAAATGACAGTAAATCAATTAGTGGGAGGATATGTTTTGTATGAGAAAAACTGGGTCAAAAGGTTAAGGTGAAGCATTTGTATCTATTTTTTCATGATTCTAACTTTTTTTCCAGAATGGTTAAACCATTTTAGTACACCATGTTAAGAAATCCTACCACTTTCCTAGAGTAGACAGAATTAGAGAAAAACCATCATATAACTTAAGTCATCTAGTCTAATCTGTACCAGAATAGGAATCCCTTCTACAAAATCCACAAGTAACATATCCAACGTTTCCTCAAAGGTCTCTCTTACCAGAACAGAATCCATACTCTCCTGAGGCAGTACATTCTACTTATGGGTAGTTTTGGTTGATGTGAAGTTTTTCCATACATGAAGCCTAGAGCTATACCAAATCAACTTATTTCCCTTAACACAGTGGTTACATTAAAGGCAGCACTACTTTAATTTAAAAGAAAATAAAATTCGTGTCATATTTTGCCCATGTATTAAATATCGAATAAATAAAAGATGTTAAATAAAATGTTAAGATGAAATTTGAAAAAATAAGTAATTTCCAAATGATTCAAAGCACTGTCAAATTTTTTTAATATAGGTTCCATACTTCATATTTAACTCACAGAAAGAAGTTATATATCCAATTGCTGTAGAATTATAGATTTTCAAGAAGCCTCCTTCCAGAGAATGGTTCCTTCCCTTCTCTCCCCCTCCATAGTAATTAGTATGTAACTGTCAACCAATTTTAAAAATAGAAATCTGCTTTTTCCTCGACAGTCATACATTTAATAAATTTTAAATTTTAGCCATTTTTATTGTTTTTGTGGTAGAATATACTAATAATAGGAACCTGTGTTTTATCTTTGTTTTAAAGCTTATCTTTTGTTTCTGTTAAGGCTTTGGGCTACAGATCATTATCAGCCTTTACGAATATTTGCTGGCCACCTTGCAGATGTGAATTGTACACGATTCCATCCAAACTCTAACTATGTTGCTACGGGTTCAGCAGACAGAACAGTAAGGTTATGGGATGTCTTGAATGGGAACTGTGTAAGAATCTTCACTGGACACAAGGTAAATTATAACTTAAAGCTATCAACAAAATATTGCTTTATAAGAGAAAAATAGTTCTAATTTCATTAAGTTAATAAGACATACTATTGCTTCAAATAGTGCTTTGGACTATTATTGGAATTTGTCCAAAATTTAATTCCCATTTTCTTTGTAGTTTGACAACTTTTTTTATTTAAAAAAAAATGTTCACATGTCTTTCTTTACATTATAGGGACCAATTCATTCTTTGGCATTTTCTCCCAATGGGAGATTCCTGGCTACTGGAGCAACAGATGGCAGGGTACTTCTTTGGGATATTGGACATGGATTGATGGTTGGAGAATTAAAAGGTCATACAGACACAGTATGTTCACTCAAGTTTAGTAGAGATGGAGAAATTTTAGCATCAGGTAAGGAACTGGAAATAAAGTGTCGGTGGATATGTTTAAAAAGTAATTCTGTGTCTTGATTAGTTTTTAAAACTCTTTATTCTTTACCCCTTCAGAGCAATTCCAAACCTGCTGATTATTCTTTTAGGCCCAATCCTACTTGATATTTTACATTGTTTATAATTGGTCATTTATCAGAAATCTTGTTAAAAGTGCTAAAATGTGTTATTATAAAACATCAGAATTTGGTTGATGACATAATATACTGTTTCCACAGGGTCAATGGATAACACAGTTCGTTTATGGGACGCTATAAAAGCATTTGAGGACCTAGAGACTGATGATTTTACTACAGCCACTGGACACATAAACTTGCCTGAAAATTCACAGGATTTATTACTGGGAACCTACATGACCAAGTCAACACCAGTTGTACATCTCCATTTTACTCGAAGAAACTTGGTTTTAGCTGCAGGAGCTTATAGTCCACAATAAACTATCATCTATATTAAGACTTTTTGAAAGCCACTCTCTGGAAAAATAAAAGATACTAAAAAGTAAAATACCTCAAAGATGAACACTTAAGCCACAAAAAGTGTCTTATCTAAAAGGATCTGGAAGGAGGCTGCCTGGAAAAGTAAACTGGACAATAGTTCTACAGCAATTGCATATTTAACTATTTTCTGTGAGTTGGATATAAGGCATGGATGCTGTAGAAAGAAAACAGTGCTTTGGATTATGTGGAAACTATGCATTCTCTGTTCAAATTTCATCTTAATTTATTTTCTTTTAAAAAGAAAACCTGTAATTATTGACTTCAGTAATTTTTACCCACTTCAAGGTTCAAAGTCCTTAGTGTCCAGTATAACACTAAGTTTAGGTTGGTTGAACTCTTCCTGAATATATTCCTGATATGAAAAAAAAAAAAATGAAATTTAGCCGTCTGGCATTTGATTACTTAAGTAGCAACAGATCTGTTGCCTACTTATAATAGTTTCCTGTTTTTCACCTTAATTACATATGCTCTCAGCTCACTGAGATCAAATAAGCAGGGGTCTAGTCTTAATTTAAATAAACCTCTGGCCTCATGAGTAAATCTCACTGCACTATTTATAGAGGTCTGAGCAACTAATGTAAGTGCATCTGAGAATTTCATAAGCCAGCAAAGAAATAGCTCCTTTTAATAAAGAAATTCTCTTATGTGAAGATGACAATAAAATACTGATTCACATGGGAAGTGAGCTCCTATGTTTCCCTAGTTCCCCTCCTTGTAAACTAACAATCTTTTTTTGAGGGAGGTAGAATAAAGATCTTCAGCTAACCTTTGATTTCAGTTAGCTGATATACAAAATATAATACACTTGAAGTCAAACGCAGACATTTCAGTTGCTTACCTCCAATACAGAGCCTTGCTTTGGGAAACTAAAAGCAGATTTAGACAGACAAGTCACTGCCAGTTTTCTGCCTTTGTTGTATTTTGTACAGTTTTTATATTTTTGATACCTTGTAAATAAAAACAAGTCAACTTTTCTGAGTTCATGTTTTATTTCAAGAACTGTAGATCACATGCTAAATTGACAGCAGATCTTCCTTCAGCCAGGGAACTTGATGTTGGACAAAGTATACACATACACACACACGCACACATTGGGACTCCTATAAAAGCAAAAACCAAAAACATAATGTGAATATACATACTAATTTAAAGGCAAACATGTTAAGCACTTGATTCCATAATCTTCACTAGAAAAAGAACATAAACAGAAATTGAGAATTTAATAAACACTTAACTAAACATCTAATGTGAACATAACATTCTGTTAGCTACTCTTTTTCTAGGAAAGATACAACATAATATCTGCCCTTATAAAATTTAAGGTCCATTGAGAAGATATGATACATATAATTAAAAATACATAAATGCATGAGAAATGCAAGCTATGCTAGATAAGCTTTGGAAGAAAAAGTGGGTGTGAAGGTCAACACAAACTGGGAAGGTAGGGGAGGTCAGCCTCATGCAGAGGGTGTTATTTGAATTGTATTGGAAAGTAGAGAGATGGAGTGTCCCAAAAAAGGAACGTATTTATTTTACCCAACAAAATGTAAAATGCCTATCCTTTGCAATTAATGCACATTAAAATATAAGTGCCTCAGATACTTTATCATTCATTCACTGTTACTATGCAAACATTCAGGAGATTATTTACTTGAGAAAAGGAAACACACAATCCAAACTATGACTTAAACTGTATGTTCTAAGGACATCAGTTTTATAACAATTAAAAACTAATTTAAAACTTGTGCAGAAAACTAAGTTTAACAATGGTAAAGAGCAAAAATATGCTTAAAAATTTTAATAGTATTTTATTTAAATAATATTTATTATTATATAATAGTATTTAAATATTTAGTATTTTATTTAATAGTATTTATCATAAATAGTACATATTTATGTAAAGATAGTTTAACATTCATTTTTATAAGACTGTGTTCCAAATTTTTCTCCCTCCCTCCTTTACCTTCCCTTTCCCCAAGATATCCAGCAATCTGATATAGACATTTCCAAATTTGTCATGTTGTGCAAGAAAAACCAGATCAAAAGGAAAAAAATGAGAAAAAAAACAACAAAAAGGTAAAAATACAAGGCTTCTATAAACATTTAGTTTCCATAATTCTCTCTGGATATGGTTGGCATTTTCCATCCCTAGTTTCTTGGAATTGCCTTGAATCGCTGCATTGTTGAAAAGAACCAGATGTGCTTAAAATTTTAAGACTACTACTTTTCCAAATATGTAAGGTAAAATTCAAATTCCTCAATCCCTTAAAAATAACCAGAATAATGTGAAAATTACTCTCAAAAACAGTAATATCCTTTTTTTTATTATTATTATTTTAGGCAGTTTTCATAGGCAACATGGCCTATCAATAGACTTTAAACTCCAGAAACCCTACTCCAAGCAAAGAACTCAACAACCAAAATGTGGAATTTGTGCTGCTCAGAGACAAGTGCTTTCACATACCATGCCAATATCTTACCATTTATGTTTCTTTTACAGCTGGAGTTTTTTTAGATCTTGTCTTGAAGTAAAGTATGAGCAAAGCGATTCCTCCATAAGTGGCCAGTACATACTGAATAAAATCAACCAGAAAAGCAAAGTTACATCAAAATTAATTTAAGATAGGTTTGCCCAAAGAATCACCACTTAGTACTTACATTCTTTCTGCCAGTAAGGGTGTATGAATTGAAGTATTTCTTAAAACCAGTGAACTGATACTGACTGTCAGATTCTGGACCTGCCATAATTGAAATCCTAAATATGAAGAAAAATCCAACTATTAATTGGTTTGGCTACAATCTGAATTGAGAAAACAAATTACATTTTTTGCAATGTAACTTAATACAACAACTAACTGAACAGCTACCTTCCTCCTTTCTGGTACTGGACTTCTTGATAACAATAGCTAACGTTTACAGTTTGCAAAACAGTATAAATTAGAAAGTTGGCTGATAGTTAAATGACTTGTCTCTGATGAAGGAGGATTTGATTACTTGTCCTGCTGGTTCCAAATGCAGCCCTTTATCCATTGCTGCCTCACTTTACCCATCATCTGAAGTTCTAGCATTGGTGTACCTAAGACATCTACTTCTTTTGGGTAGAGAAGGGAAAACATTACAACCCAAATAATGAGAGCTTATAGTATATTTATATATAAGGCATTTTACATCTCATATTTATATATAACTTTTTGCATATTTTGCTTTTGCTTTTTAAGATAGTCAAGTACTCAGATATTTTACTTAATTGAGTGTGATTCTGGGCAAGTAAGTGGAGATAATTGCACCTACCTACCTGCCTGTTAAGTTAGTTGGTACAGTAAATAGAGCACCAACTTTGGAGTCAGGACCTGAATTCAAACCTGACTTCAAATATTTACAAGCTGTGTGACCCTGGACAACGGTTTGTCTTGCAAAATGAGTTGGAGAAAGAAATGGTAAATTATTCCAATATCTTTGCCAAGAAAACTCCAAATGAAGTCACAAGGAATAGGACTCGATTGAACAGGACTGTTATAAAAATTAAGTGGTAACTTTGTATAGTTAATTACAAAACATTTTTATAGTTATTTTATGTTTGATGAAACAAAGTTAATATAATTTGTTCAAAGTCAAAAGTTTATAAATGACAAGAGTGGGACTAAAACATGGATTTTCTGCCTGCAAATAGAAGGCTCTTGTCAAAGCACCGCTATAATTTGCCTTTAAATCAATGTAGCAAGAAAATAAGATGAAGTTTCTAACCCTGCTCCTGCTAGAGATTTTAGGATAACTGTACAATCTGGTAAACAAACTGTTAAAATCTATTATAGATTGTACAATGTTTCCAAGTTGTTGGAGACTGAATCTATTGATATATTGTATTTTCCTTTGGATATTTAATTTTCTATTGCTGTGCTGGGGATTTTGTTAAGGTTAAAGATTCTGGGGATAACATTGTTTCCTCCAGCTCTAAACCTACAGCCATGTGGAATCTTTTCTTATCTTTTTACTGTAGACTTGTTTTGTAGTTTCTCAAATAGAATTCTTAGGGCACTGGAAACCCAGATTACATTTTTGAACTTTCCAAAGCAAAGACAGGAACTGGACCTGTAATTCCATTGATAAATGGAATTCTCAAGCGGAGAAACTTCCTCTACCAATGCAGGTCGTCACCACCCTTTTAATTTATAATGTTCGACAACCTAGAGCCTGCCCAGGGTCAGGCTGAAGGATGTGTCAGAGGCAGACCTTGACCCCGGCTATTCCCAATGTCAGGGACCAGTTTTCCAGACTCTCCCGCTAGGCTGTCTCTCATGTTCTCCAAAATACCTCGCCCGTAGTACCACCATCTGCCTTACGGATTTTCATTTTCTTTCCCAGTTCTCTATACTCAGTCCAGCCTTAAGTGCCTGGTTTTGGAGAAAATTCTAAGAGACAAACATGAGCGAGTGGCCAGACTCCCAAACGTGGAAATCCTGTTTGCTCCTAGACTCCTATTCCCTCCTTGGCCTCCAACTTTCTCTTCTTCGGCACCAAAGGTAGCCCAGCCTGACCACTCGACACGTGACCCAGGACTCGTTTCTTCCCCCTTCCTCCCTATCAAGAGCCCACTGTTTTTCTGGATTACAGATCACTTAGTTCTAGGGTCCCCCTAGTTCTGACACCTGGCAGACTCTTAGTCCTCATTCTTTTCTCTTCTTCATTGCTCCAATTCCTAGGGCTTCCCCTCCCCCCGCTTCCCCGGCCCTCTCTCCCCCTTTTTTGGTTGCTCTAATAAAAAAAAAGCTGGGGGTGGGGAAGAAGAGGGGTGCATGTTTCTGTAAACACGGTAGGGAACCAGCTTTACAATGAGTCCTTTCTTCGTCCTCACTCTCCTCTAAACCTCCTCCCGCCCGCCGGTCTTGGCCTCCGTCGCGCGACGGACTATCAGCCATCAAATCATTAACGCAGACTTCGCAGTACAATGGACTCTTGACTCACCGTGTGAAGTGCCCGGAAAAAGAAGTTAGGGATCCGGGATCGTCCGCAATTAACTCACCCTACAGATGTATACGCTGCAGCCACTGCCCTTCACTGTCCGCTGCCACAGCCCCTTCCCCAACCCCGACCCGGAAGAGCTTGCCTCATCGTCCGCTAATAGGACCAGAGAAATTCAATTCTCGTCGTCGATTGGTTGAAGTTAGAACGCCTTTCTCCATCCGTTGTTGATTTCCTGCCCCCTCTTCCCTCGCCCCCTCCCACTTCCGTCAGCGCGCTCCCCTTTACCAGAGAGCGAGCGGAAGTAATTTCAGACGGCCAGATTTGCTTCCGGAAGTGCTTTCTTGGACGCGCTGATCCACGTGGGGCCGAGCTAAAAAGCCGTAGCTAGGGAGAAGTTCTCCCTGGGCCTCCCCCTTCTGGCCTCTGTTCCCCGGCCCACCGTTCGGACGCCGGCTCCCGGGACAGGTAAGTGAAATCCAGATCCCCGCCCAACTTCCAGCCTTTAACGTGACTCTCCCCCGGGCCTCAGTCTTCTCCTTTGCCGACGGAGGGGTTGGACCAGATCCGGACATCTTAACGCGCATCGGTCTGTGGACTTTTTAAATAATGCATTTCGATAATGATCTCAGCGTGATTTCTGTAATCTTGCATAGTTATTTTGTGTATTTAAAGCCATCCCTCAGAGAGAGGGTCCATGGATTTCATTTACCAGCCTGCTGAGAGTACTCAGGATATTAAAAAATCCCTACATTGGCCGATTTTTCAAAAGTATCTGAAAGCACTCATCTCTCTGGGCAAATTGATACTGCTGAGGGTCCCACCTAGAAGTCCCAGGGGTGCTGCTGTTCTGTGGCGCTCCGAGTTAGGTCCTCCTTGACCCCGCCCCTCTTTCTCCTCCTCCCCCTCACCCCCCCCATCCAGGCATAACGGTAATAGACCACATGATCTGGTCCTTTATAAATTTCAAAGTAGCCAGAAAGAACCCTGGTCCTGGAGTCAGGAAGACCCAAATCTGGCCTAAGACACTTCCTAGCGGGGTGACCCTGGGCAAGATCCTTAATTTGTAATTACCACCAAAGGATTTGCTGGAGAAGGAAACGGCAAAACATTCTTTGCCAAGAAAACCTCATGGTGGTGGAGTCTCATAGTCAGACATGCCTGAGCTACAAATCTTAGAGCCCAACCTCTCTATGAGGGAGCCAGGGCAAGCCTTTTTGTCTCTATTTTACAGATGAGGAAAGAATAATATACTATTACAGTGCTTCTTTCTTCAGTCTTGGTAGTCATAGGAGGAGCATTTGACTCTTCTGAAGAGAGATTTTCGGTTGAGAAGTCCAGAAAGAACTGACCACATAAGTGAGCCAGCCTATCGCTGTACCCAGCTTCCCTGGGACAACCTTTTATTTTCTGACAGTATTTTCTTGTTAAAGTGGTAGTAGCATTGACAGCTCTTTGGAAATGAGGGTTTTGAGGGGTGTTGGGGATCAAGTAGCAGCACTTCTGTTTTCCATTTAAAGTTTTCAGTATTGGGTTGTTTAGGGGTTGGGATCTAAAGACTTGGCTATTCTTTCCTTGGCCCAGTGATGCTCAAGAAACTCATTATATGTCACTAAAATTTACTGTGCTTTTTTTCTTTAAGAGACTAACATGGCATCCCAGGAAGACAGCTTCCCTCGAGGGGGTTCAAAAAAGAAAGCTCATCCAGAAAAAACTCCCCAGCAGCCAATTGAACATGATAATTTATTTGATGTAAGTTGGGTGCTTGTGTGGCCAGAAATGCCTAGGCAGTGACAGTTTGACTCTAGAATTCTTAAGAAAACTGAACTTTAGATCACTTTCTAAATTGTGTGTATGTAAAAAGAACACCCTGAATCACATTACTCATAGGTTCAGGATTTGTCTCATATCTTAGTTTTCAGATATTTGTGATTCTGGATGTAAGACATCTTGGTAGTCTTGGTGAAGAAGAGGGATAAAGTGAAATGAGACTTAAGCTGTCTTTGAGTTAGGTTCAGGGGAAACTTGAGGTAAATAAAGCTAGATGTAAAGCTAGTGTTACATAGTCCAATCTGTGCCTATTGTACGTTCTTGCCTAAGACTGTTCACTCTTCAATCCAGTTTATACACAAAGCCACTTTCCTAAAGTGTAATTTCGATCATGTCATTCTCCTTCCTATTACCTGCAAGATCAAATAGGAGGTACTCTGGATATTAATGTCCTTCACAACCTGACCCTTCACAATCTACCTTTCATCCTTATCATACATTGAATGTTCTTTTTCTCTTAATTATCCAACTTGTTATTCTTCTCAGGGCACTCCCTCTCCTGACTGTGGCTGTTTCCCCCTCCCCCATACCTAGAATTCTCATTCTCCTAACCCCCAATTCATAGAATTCTTTCTTTACTTCAAAATTCTACCCAAATGCTACGGTTTACATGATTTTTTGATGCCTTCTACTGCCCATTTTTCCTTTTTTTTTTTGGGGGGGGTATGTTTCACATATATATGTGCACATAAAATTGTACAAAAAAATTCCCATGTGTAATAGAGGGTCTGATATACAGCAATAGGCACATAAAATTTTTTTTTGGAAGGATTGATAGTATAATTCTAGATTTCAGTTATTCATTTCACAGATTTTTCTTGAATGTCTTTGTGCTTGACAGCATAGAGCTGGGAAATGATCCTGCCATTAAGCACCATAGTCCAATAGGAAATAAAATATATAACAAGTTAGCTGTGATATGAGGCAGACTAAGGAAAGTGCCATAAGGATGATAGAGAGAAGACAGAATAAGTCTTCTGACAGACGGGCCAAGTGAATCTCTAGGCAGAGACGTAAGACAAATGTTTGGCCTGTAGTTTCCAGTACATAAGGGGGTAGGAAATGGGAAGAAGTAAAGAAGGAATACAGGTTGAAACCAGATGATAAGAGTAGACTTAATCTTGGAAGGAATGGAGAACCCCTGGGCATCTTTGAACCAGGGAAAGATGTGAGGAGCACAAGCTTCAGAAAAGTAGGAAAGACCACATGATGTGTGGGCAAGGAGAGCCTGTGCCTAAAATTCAAGAATTAGGGCAGCAAATGAGCTGCCATTGGAGTGGGAAGAGTTGGGAATTGCCTTCTGTTCTCTTTTCATTACTTCTCTGGGTCTTGATGGATTTCTTCTAGGTTCCTACTGAGGAAGGATCCCGAAAAAGGAAAAGAAGCCAAGAACAAGGTGCTAAAAATAAAAGGTCAAAAGCAGAAAAAAAGGGGTCCAGCAGACCTGAAGTAGAGTCGTGTGGAATCCTCAGCATTGAGGTGTGTTGGCAGTGACTGGCAGGTGGGCTTCCTGAACTCTTAGGTTACTGCCCTTGCCAGTAGTACCAGTTGTTTCTGTAGTGTTGCTACCCAAAATTGAGTAATGTTAACCTAGTAAGGTTTATGAAGCAAACAGAGCAGTCCTTGACCTGTTTCATGCACCAAAGCACCAGGGTTTTTTGGTGAAGTCATAGAATGTCAGAGAAGGAAAGAACTTTAGAAGTCATCAAGTCCAGTTACTTTTTTTTTTTTTTTTAAACCAGTGGGGAAACAGATTCGTAGAAGGGAAGTCACTTAACCCAGGGTCACTACTGGGCTAAATAAAGTCTCCAGATCCAGTGTTGTATATAATCCTATCTCCACCCTACTACCACCATAATGATTCACTATCTGTTTTTCCAGGCTCTAACTGAGGGAATGCGGCTCCTGGGATGCGTGAAAGAGATAAACAATCTGGAGCTTGTGATCAGTCTGCCTAATGGCCTCTGGGGATATGTGCAAGCAACTAATATCTCTGATGCCTATACCAAGAAACTGAATGAACAGTTGGATCAGGAGGAGCCCCTGGAGGTAAGGGGGGGAACCCCAGATGTGGGACTTTGTGGATAAGGGGGAAATGAACAGCACTTCCTCTTTCTAGGCCTGGGTTGGTTGGGAATGGATAGAGTCTCTGGATGCAGGCTGCTCTCTGAATTGTAATTCAAAATTCTTCTTTGGTTAAGAAAGAGAATTCAGGGCAAAGGAATAATAGTAATAATCTCTCATATCTGCTTTCATTGTCAAAGTGACCAATTGTGAGTTCTGAAGTCTTTATGCTAATTATGATTATCATGTAAATTAGTTTGGGATTCTGATTTTATTCTGTATCAGTTCATATAAGTCAACTAGCTAGTCAACAGGCATTTATATAGTCCTTTTTACATGCCATACACCATGCTAAGAACTAGACCCAGAAGAGGCCAAAATTTCAGTCCCTGCCCATTTTCCCTTAGCTGCTCCAATATTTGCCAATCTGCTGGTTGTAAGGTGAAACCTTACAGTTGATTTAATTTGCGTTTCTCTTTATTGTTTCCTATTTGGAGAGTTGTTTCACCTTTCAGTGAATAGTTTGCCTTTCTTCATTTGAAATGTTGCTAGTGAATAAGCACTAAGTGAGCACTTTACATTGCCCTCTTGGGGGATCAGCTAATGTAACTTATCTGTGATATATTTACTTGCCCATTCGGTGATGCTGTTGGAGAATATGATACAGATATGCATCTTGCAAGATGAACAACTTACAGGCTTATCTTGAGCTCAGGAGAGAAGGCAGGCCCAAGTTAGGGCTTCCTAACTTGGTTCAGAATGTCTCTCTGGTCTTCGTTGTGTAGGACCTGGCTCCTTTGTCTGAGTTATTCCCGCCAGGATTGCTGGTGCGCTGTGTTGTCAGCAGCCTCACATCTGCCTCAAAGAAGAAAAGCATCAAGCTGTCCCTGAACCCCAAGGATGTCAACAGGGTGCTCAGCCCTGCGTCCCTGAAGCCAGGCATGGTATGTGGCCTGGGACCTTCCCTGTGCCCTGCACGAGTGTAATGAGAGTAGAGGCTGGGGGGAGCGGCTGACCCTGGCTGCACATGGGCTTGTCTTTTCTCGTAGCTGCTCACAGGCACAGTACACAGTGTGGAAGACCATGGTTACCTGGTGGACATTGGTGTGACGGGGACCAAAGCCTTCCTGCCTTGGCAGAAAGAGCAGGAGTACGTCAAACAGAAGAATAAAGGTGAGGGGGGACTCTGGGGTGTGTGCCGCTTCTGTGTGTTTAGCTGCCCTTTATATATATTTTCATATCTATGTATATATATGCACACACACACATATATCCATCCACTTTACATTTAGCCCCATTTTTAAAGATTACTTGTTTAAAACAGGCTGCATAGGAACCCATTATAGAAATTCTGTAAAGGCTGTTTGACAGCTGCTACTAGCTGATCTCATAGGTTGACATTGGGTGAAGGTGAAGACTGTTTTACTGAACAGATGGGAAGAAAGACATTAGCAGGGTCTTATCCAGGTCCGCTGGAATGTGGAGCTTATTCATCTATTTGGATGCATCCATTCATCATCCCTTTATTAAATACTTACTGTGGGTAAAGCACTGTCCTAGGGGCTGCTTTCTTCTACATGTCCAGACCATCCAGAGGCTGGAGGATGAAGGGAATGCTAATGGACCTTATAGGCTAGCAATGCAAGATATATGGTATTGCACAACAGCCAGAGACAATTGGAATTTGATAAGAGCACTCTGATAAAGATTTGGTGCCATGTGAGGTCAAGGGAGCTAATTTGGGACTGCAAGAATTGGGGAAAGGTTTGCAGGTGAGATAGCATTTGAGCCAGAGCTTGGAGAATGTAAAAGCTCTTAAATAGAAAGGTGCGCATTGTTTGGTGTTCCTACTGAGATGTCCTTTATTTGAGTTTTCACTCATTTGGCCTTCTGTGAGGACTTTCAATTGTGATTTCAGCTTTTGGCCTCATTTTAATGAGGCAGTTTTTAATTATAAACTCGCCCCTAGGAAATTCCTAAGTGTAAATGAAATCCATCGTGAATATGGGATTTTTAAAGGTATCTGCTGTCCCAGCACTGTGCCCAATACAGAGAGTATCCTTGATAAATGTTGCTTAATTGATTGAGTGGAAATAAACTTGCTACCAGGAAGTAAATCTGGGATAGTAACTGGGTCCTGGAAAGTAGATTTTTCTGGCAAAAGAATAACTCCTTCAAGGGCTAACTTGGGCCCAAGAGAACAGACTCTTGTCACAGGGAAAATGCTTCTCTTTAAGTATTACTTTTCACTTTCAGGTACTAAGCTGCGTGTGGGCCAGTATCTGAACTGCCTCATTGAAGAAGTAAAAGGCAATGGGGGGAGTGTCCTTCTGTCCACTATACAGTCTGTGGTTTCTGCGGCCATTGCTACAGAGGAACAAAACTGGACTTTGGATAACCTATTACCAGGATTGGTGGTTAAAGCTCAAGTGCAGAAGGTAAGCTACAAGATGCCAGTTAAACCAAAGCTGATCAAATCCCCACATAGGATTGCTTAATCAGGCTACTAGTCCTGGATAATTTACTTTCCTAGGTGAGCATTGCTGTTCCTAAGCACTTGCTGTGATTGTATAGCAAAGTTCATCCCCTCCATTAGACTGGGAGCTCTCTTAAAGTGGGACTGAATCTTCCTCATTTGAACAAGAGCCTCCTAGAGCATCTTCCCCATTGGATCCTGGTAATGGGTGGCACTTACAGCACAAGGAGAGGATCAGTGTTTAGATGTTGTGCTCACATTGCTACCTTCAGGAGTGAAGATGCAGCCTAGAAGGGGCAAGTCATTGAACTTTGTAGCCTCAGTTTCCTTCTCTGTGAAATGAGAAAATTGAACTTGATACTCTTTTAGGGAATTTCCAGCTCTTAGTATAGAAAACTCTAAAATAGGAGAGAAATCTATTGTTGGGGCAGAGTGTGATTATTCAGATCTTATAGTAGGGACTCTAAATCTGTAATCTGTGGACTTGAGGGTGTTTTTTAAAAATACTTTAATAACTATTTCAGTATAATTGGTTTCTTTTCTATTTTCATTTAAAAACATTTCTGAGAAGGGGCTTCACTGGACTATCCAAAGGATCAGTGACACAAAAGTAAAAACTTTTTTGGGAGAGAGATTGGCCTCTAGAACAGGACTTGTTAAACTTTTTCCACTCGTGATCCCTTTTTGTCCAAGAAATTTTCATGATTTTCGGTATATAGGTTCATAAATTAGGTGTACAAATTAAACATTTACTGATAATAAATCATAACTTCACAACCACCACATTTAGTTTTGAATCACACTTTAAGAAGCTGGGCTATAGAAGATGTAGTTAATAGCTTTTATTTATTAAGAAAAGAAAAATCTCATTATCAAGATCTGTATGTCCCACCCCTTACTGAACTCTTCCTTTGGGAGGATTTTGGGAAGATGTTGGTGTATGTTAGCAAATTTCAAGCTCTTCAGGTTTCCCCCCCAAACAGAACAAATTTGTGCCTCAGGACGAACATAGACTGGTGAAAGATAAAAACTTGGGGCAGAATAGGGATCTTCCTGATATAGCCCAAGATCTGAAAAAAGATCCCCGGCTGGGATTTACCAGAACCCATGTGAAGTGCAAACACCTTCCTCCAGCTAGTTCCACAGAAACATCAAATGGGGACCCCTGGGGCTAGTTGGATGTGGCTGGAACCTCAGCCGGAACCACAGAGACTTTGATCTCACAGACAGGTTAAAGAGCCTAGGGTCTGCATTTTGGGAAGACTGAGTGAACCTTGGCTGATTAGGAATGTCAAACCCAGCTGTGCTACTGAGACTGGGCCCTGGGCAAGAAGGAACCAGCACATCGGTGAGTGCAGAGACAGTGGGACAGAGACACTGCTGGCTGCAGGCACTTGTAGGAGGGGGCAGCTCTTGGTTTGAGGTTCCAGGTCAAAGGAGAGAGCTGAAGGGAAGGCAGAAGCAGCACCATCCTCCCAAACCTAGGATTAGAAGTACTTAAACTGATACTTCTCATTTAAAAAAAAGAAAGAAAGAAAGAAAGAAAAGGGCAATGAAGAACCCAATCATAGAAACTTACTATGCGAATAGGGAAGATGTTGTTCAACTTAGAGGAGGACACTGAAGTAAAAAAAAGTTGCTTCTACTCCAAAGAGTAATTGTAAAAGGCTCCCTGCCCAGAGCGAATTTATAGAGAACTCAAGAGAATTTAAAACTCAAATGAGAAATTGAAATAAAAATAAAAACCATCTAAGAAAAAGAGTTATCCAACTAGAAAAGGAGATACAGAATTTTAGACAAAAAGAACACTTTTGAAAATTGGAATTGGCTAAAATGAAGCCAGTGAAGCTATAAGAGATCCAAGAATTAACAAAACAAATTTTAAAGAATGAAAAAATAGAAAGTGATACCTCTTATAAGAAAGCCAACAGATTTGGAGAACATATCAAGAAGAGAAAATATAAGAATAATTGGACTATCTGAAAGCTGTGACCAAGAAAAAAACCTTGAATACAATAAGGCAAGAAATAATCTGAGAAAATGATCCTGGAGTGATAGATCATGAAAGAAAAGTAGAATTAGAAAAAAGTCACCAATCACTGCCTCAAAGAGATCCTTTGTGGGAAACATGGGAATATCATTACTAAATTTTGAAACCTCCAGATCAAAGAAATTTTTGTAAGAAACAAGAAAAAAAGCGAATATGCTGGAGCTATAATTAGAATTTTACAAGATTTTTGCAGCAGTCACAGTAAAAAACCTCAAGTCCTAGAATCATATATATTGATGATCAAAAGAACTAGGCCTGGGGCCAAAAATATCGTCTCCAGCAAATTTATCTAAAATATTCAGTAGAAAAATGGGCATTCAACGAACTTGCAGAATTTCATTTTCTATCAACCAAACCAGAATTCAGTAGAAAATATAAGAGCCAATATCCATGATTAATTTTAAGGAATTTTACTTGTACACATTGTTTTCTACATGGAATTGTATACCATACATCTGTGATTGACATCAGGAATAGGGTAGCTCAAAAAAAATTTATACAAATGAGGTACCGAGGAAAAATAGACACAGGCATTAAAGGGAGGAGGGCCTATAGTTCTGAAAACCTCCTCATTTTGGGAATGGGTAAATAGAAAACATTACATAGATACCATGAAAGGGCATAGCACCTTCAGAATCTATAAAGAAACGAGAAGGGAAGGCAGAGTTAGATACAAAGAAGATAAGAGGGATCATGGGTAGGGGCAGGTTAAGTAATAACAAGGCAAGTTAAGGAGTAGGATAAAAGTGGTGGAATACCAAGAGATGTGCATAAATATGACAGATCAAGAGTCGAATTTATTAGGGAAAAAGTACCACTAGTAATTGTTAATTTTAGGCAATCAAGCTTGAATATTTAAGAGAATCTTCAATTAAGAGAAATTTACATTATATGTTAGCCATACTAATATTATTTTAGATGCATTTTTACGTATGGGTAAATGTGTGTGTGTGCACGTGCGCGCGTGCGCTCTTTCTCTATATGGATATATGTATTTGTGTGAGAATCTTGATGGGTGTGAATGTATATGTACATGTGTGTGTGTGTATATATATATATTAAACATAGCTGTGTTTTACTATAGTCTGTTTTGGGGAGGTATGGGGGGGGATGAAAAGGAGGAAAAGAACAAAGTTTTTAAAAGTGCACAGCAGAGAACGAAAGAACCCTATGATTAAGTAAAGAAAAAATGGGCAAAAAAAATTCTTCCATATAACAAAGTAAAATTTGAGAAAAATCCAAAAGTAAGTCTGATTCTACATGCAGCATTATGCACTTCTAGTCTTTGCTTCTACTAAGAGAAAGGGGTCTATTTTTTCTACTTTTCCCTTAGTAAGATGGGTTATCATATTCATCTGAGTTTAGTGGTATTCCAGTGTTATTCCTGTTTATGTTAGAATTTCTGTGAATATTTTCTTATTTGTTCTACATGTTATATATAAATCTTCCCATGTAACTCTGGATTTCTTATTTTCATTATAAAGTTGTATACTTTTTCCTTAAATTTATTTTCACTCATTTTCAAATTGATGAATCACTTTTAAGAAAAGGAAATTTTGTTACCACAAAGAGTATTGCAATGCAAATTTTAATTGACCACCTTTATATCCAGCTGTGAGATGGTTGGGTCAGAGAGTATAAATTCATTAATGACTTTTCTTGCATAAATTCAAATTGTCTTCTGGAATGGTTAGCTTATTTTCAACTTCCCCTGACTGAATATTGTTGTGTCTTATTTTCTCATAGGTCCTCCAACATTGACTCTTGGCTTTTTTTTATCATTCTGGCTGATTTATGAGGTAAAATGTAGGAGCTCTTTCTCTAAACTTGCTGTTACTTCTCTTTGCAGGTGACCCCTCATGGTCTCACCCTGAGTTTCTTCTCTTCATTCACTGGACTGGTTGACTTTATGCACTTGGATTCTAAAAAGGCAGGACATTACTTCCAAACCCAAATGGTAAGAATTGCTAAGATCTGTCCCTAACTGCCTTCTGCCAGCTTTGTTTCTCTTCTAGGGTGAGGTGGCCAGTCATAATTACCAGGAGTTTTGGGGGCCAGAGATCTCTGACCCTGAGTCAGCTCCTCTGGAGTAATGGATTGAGTAAGAAGAGAAAATAGCTGTTACCTTGAGGACTTCATCTTGTGACTGATTTGTGATTTTTCTCTCCTTGTCTTTATCCTGGTGAATTTTTAAAAGGAAGAACTATTATAAAAATTGATAATTGTGTAATATATGTTGTATTTTCCATATCCTCAATAACAACAGAAGGTAGGTGCCATTTTTATCCTCATTAAGAAAACTGAGGGAAAATGAGAGAACTTTGCCTAGGGCCACACAGTTAATGTGTGTGTCTGAGGGAGGATTGGAACTCTGGTCTTTCTGAGCCCAAATCCTGGCATCTCTCCACTGTGCTCCCTGCCCCAATTTTCTTTGCACTCCTTGTCATGAGTGATTTGTTTTTATTTTAGAGATTTGAATTATATGTAGACTTTTAAGAGTTTTAGCAGAAAGCCAGACTTTCAGAATCTTTTTCCATTATGGCAGTTGTAATTAAGACCAAAACTATAACTTAATGTAATAGTGTTGCCAGTTATAGTGATAGCTTGAGGGAAGCCCTAATTAATGAATTGTGGACTTTGGTTCTGAATATCCTGCCTCTGTAATCACCTGAGGCTTCAGCAGAGATTAACCATTGGCCAGAGTAGGGAATTGTTCCTGTGATTGTGGTGTTCCTGAGCCATAGATAGTAATGCTCTGCCACCTGAGCCAGCATCTCATTACCCGGGGGCAGCGGTTTAGTTAGTTGTGGTTCCTAATGCCTTGGCTCTGATGCAGTTGCACAGCACTGTTGTGGACTGATAGAGGACAGGGCCCTGTGGGTTGCACAGAGACCACATGTGGGGACATTGAGGGTTTGGCTCTCTGGAAGCTCTGGCCTAGGTGGCTTGATTGACTCTGCTTCCTTTCTTGTTTAATGCACCTTTTTTTCTTGATCCTCCTCACAGGTGAGGGCCTGTATCCTCTCAGTTCATCCACGTACCAAGTGTGTCCGACTAACATTGCGCTCTTCCTTCCTGCAAGCTGGCCGCCCAATCACTCACCTCTGCCACCATCTCGTTGGAGCCATGTTGGATGATGTGCCTGTCCAGGGCTTCTTTGCAAAGGCTGGTGCCACCTTCAGACTGAAGGATGGATCTCTGGCCTATGCTAGGGTGAGGAGAGCGGGCATGGGCCCATTCTCACTGGAAGGGTAGATGGGACACCTGGGCTCTTAGCTGCTTCCTCTCATACCTGTGTGGAATTGTCTTTGTCTACTTCAGGATATCCATAGAGGATGTTGGTCAGGTGGTCTTTAAGTCTAGCACTTTTCTAGTAGAGTATTAGTTTTCCTTGATAGAATGAGGTGACTTGGGTTTCCATATATATATAGTTTAAAAAAAAGTTACACCTGTTTGCTCTGTGTTGATATATCAAGTTATATAGGAAGCTGCCTGCACTTCAGAAGAGTCCTAAGGTCTTAGAAGGGTTTTAAAAATTATCTGCTGCAATGTGTTCCTGAAACACAAAGCCATTTCCTAAAACCCCTCTTTAGCCTCTTTTTGAATAATCCTTGTGGTGGTGAATTAACTACTTAATGAGGTAGTTCTAGGGTGGTTTTTTTTGGTTTGTTTTTTAAGGAAGTTATTAATTGTACATGGATCTGTGAGAAGATAATGAATCCATGCCATTTATCTTTATTTTTTTAAGAGAGCACTTTGCTGGCAAGCATGTACTCTCAGGGCGAGAGGCCACATAAAGACTGCCCATTGCCCCAGTCTTTTCTGGGAGGGTAGTGCTGATGATCAAATATAAAGAGAACCAAAAGGAATGCAGGACTGGTGTAGGGGGTTTCTGTTTTGAGAGAAGTGCTTTTTTTATTGGACAACTGGATATGCTTTTATCTTATAAAGAGTGAAACTGGGCTGTGTCATTAAACAGTGACTCAAGTCCTGACCTGGAGGGGAATCTATCCCATTCACTAGCTTCTCTCTCTGCTTTAGGAAATTCCTGGGTTCTATTGTTTTCTGCCTCTGCATGTGTTGAATGATGATGTCATATTCTCTCTTGGCTCAGGGAAGCTCTATTACATGGGCACATACTAGGAATTCCTTCTCAGAAGCACAATGTTTGGCCGGCATCTTGGGAGGCTACTCATCATTTATAGTTGTTCCATTTGTCAGCATTGAGGCCCAGCCTGCTCCAGCCACCCCAGCGTTCCCTCCTCAGAGTCTGCTGTCCCCTAGTGTCACTTGTCAGAGTAGGATCACAGACAGGCTAGCCAAAAAGTTCCTTGGGGGGTTTCCTGAGAGTGCCCCAAGTCTCCCCAGAGCTCTTTGAAATTCATCTACTGTTTCTGGATCAGCCAAGTTTCTCTCCTCTCTTCTGATAACTTGCTTTGTGTGCAGATCATACACCTCTCCCAGACTGAGAAGTCCTTTAAGCCAGAGAAGTTCAAGCCTGGCAATATGCACAAGTGTCGGGTTATTGACTACAGCCCAATGGATGACCTGGCGTTGTTGTCTCTGAAAACGTGAGTGTGGGAGCGGCTGGGTGCGCGTGCTTGGGCACAACTGTGCACAAAAATACAACGTGCGCCATCGTGATTGTCGGTGTGGGAGCCCTTCATTGCTTGTTGGCCACACCAGCCTCTGCCACTATGTGATTGTTTTTTTCTCTCTATCCCAGGAGCATCATCGAAGCTCCATTCCTGAGATATCATGACCTCCACCCAGGGCAGGTTGTCAAGGTGAGGCCTTCTAGCCCCCCAGTCTAGCCAGCAGAGGCAGCCCCCACTACCCCCTGGTCCCCTCCTCCTCAGACTTGGTTGCCATTGGGGTCATGGAGAGCTTTCAACGCCTCCATGTGCCTAAGGGCAAAAGGGCCCTGTCCTAAAGAATGCCATTCAAGTAGGAGGGATAGGCTGGGTCAGAGCATCCTTGTGCTTCAGGGTGTTCTGGCTTGGTCCTGGAGATGAGGGTGGAAATGTCAGCTAGGAGACTGCTCTCGATGGCCTGGCAGGTCTCCGGGAGGTGCTCACGTGCCCCATGGAGAACAGTCACAGGTGAAGAAACGGTGCAAAGGAGGCAGTGGTGTGCTGCGACCATGGCGATGGCCTCTGGGGTGTGGCATGCCTGAGGGATCCGGGTCAGGGCTTTCTGACACAGGTGTCCCAGGGACGCAGGGTTCTCCCCAGTCGTGATGGCAGAGGGAAGCCTCTTTGGAGTTGCCTGGGGTGACTGTCTGTTCTTCCTCACCAGGCCAAGGTGTTTGCACTGAGATCCTATGGGATGATTGTGAAGGTGACCGAGGAAATCAAAGGCCTTGTGCCGACCTTGCACTTGGCTGATGTCCAGATCCGGAATCCTCAGAAGAAATATCGTCTCCAAGATGAGGTCAAGTGCCGGGTGAGACTGGCTGAGCTGGGGCGGCTTTCCGGGGGTGGAAGGGGGGAGGGAGGAGGGTGTTTTGGCAAGACCCAGGCAACCAATGGGCAGGTCCAGCCTTGCATTGAGTGCCCTCTGCTGGGTGACAGGAGGCAGAACAAGTAAGTCCAGCAGCAAATGTTGCCACAGGGCTAGTCTGGATGGCTTCCTGGAATCTGGCAGGTAAGTTAAGGATTCCTCCATAGGGAGAATGCAAACACACTCTAGGGGAATAGCTGGGGTCACTTGGCTGTGATCCTCCCCAGCTTTCCTGGCCCTCCTTTTGAGCATGGCTGACTACCCCATCCTCCCAGGTTCTGACATGTGACCCTGAGAATAAGAAACTACTAATGACCCTGAAAAAGACTCTGGTGGAATCCAGCCTCCCGGCTCTTACGAGCTACAAGCAAGCCAAGCCTGAGCTGCAGACGCACGGCTTCATCAGCAGCATCAAGGACTCGGGCTGTGTCGTCAAGTTTTATAACGATGTGAGGGGACTGGTACCGAAGAGGGAGCTCGGGGCCCAGCCGATCTCCACCCCCGGGGAGGTGTTCTACGTGGGACAGGTAAGCCCTTGCAGAGGCACGGAAGTCCTCGAGGAGCCCCGGTCCCATGGAGGAGGAGGCGTGGGCTACTTAGGTTCTGCCTGGCCCACTGTGGTGGGGAGTGAGAGGGGAATGGGCAGGAGTACAGGACCCACAAGGTGGCCCAGGGAATAGGACATTCCTCCTCAGCAAGGATGATGGCAGGTGGGGAGGAGAAAGTGGGGGGTGGTAGCAGGGGAAGATTTTTCCCTTGGGGGGAGTAGTTCTGGATTTGGGGTGTTAAGGGGAGGAAGAGGTTGAATTAATTAATCATGGGGCTGGGGAAGTACCAGGTGAAAAGTTACCCACAGGGTCCTCTGGTAATAGAGGTACTGTAATCAGCCTATTTTCCCCCCAGTGACAGGAAATAAAATATTATCCAGCAGGGAGATCCAACTGGGCATCTGGGTTGGTAATGACTTAATGCTTGGGTCCTTGGGCTCCTTATAGACTTAGTTTTAGTTCCTTTAACCCTGTCCTAGGATGGCAGGGAATGATTTACACACCTGGGCAATACCCTGTGTGTGAAGGACTCCCAGGAGAGCCTGCTGTAAGTGCTGAGGCAGGAGTCTGCTCCCACCATCATGGCCACTAGGTCATAATTTGAGGCTAAGGCTTGGGATCACGCAAGAAATAACAAAAAGGCCCTCTCCACCCAGGTTCTCCCATCAGGGCCCCTGTAGCTCCTCACCATCTTGACAATTGCCATGACACTAGAGAAGAGACAAAAGCTTGCTATTTTGTAACTGTTGTGAGTCATTTCTCCATTCCTCCTTGTTCTCCATCTGATCTGGGATCTTGACAGTTCTAGAGTAGCGTTGGAAGATTTGTGGGGTAACAAGGAGCCTGCCCTCCCTTGTGGGCACACATTCCAGGAGTAGGTCAAGTAGCATTTGCCAATCTCTTCCCAGGTAGTGAAGGTCACAGTGCTGAACAGTGAGCCGGAGCAGGAGAGGATGCTCTTGTCCTTCAGGCTGTTCAGTGACAAAGAGACAGAAGGCCCAGCCCAGAGTCAGAAGAAAGTTACCATCAAGGTTGGACAGGTACTTGGATTCTCAAGGTTGCCTTCCTTTGTTTACTGAGGTGGAGAGATAGGAAAGGACTTGGGTAAGGTCACTCCCTTCCTCAGTGCTAGAATCAGCTGCCAATCTGCATTTTCTAGTTTCCAATCCAGAGGCTTTGTAAAGTCATCGAGTTTATCCTCTGCTTCTCCAAGAAACATCTTGGCATATTCTGTGTTTTTCTCCCCCAACATTTTAGTATTTTGTATGATAGAAGGCTAGATTAAAAACGCTTAACATTTAACCCAGGGAAGAGAAAGCTTAGGACAAGATTCTGTCTTTAAAGTTTCTTGACTCTTGGGGAAGACAATTTTCTCAATGACACTAGAGGTATCACTGCAAACATGGAGAAAATGTTAGGGAGTCAGATTATGGCCTTCATTATAGGAATGAGGAATAACTTCTGAATGGGCCATAGGAGGATTTCAGAAAAAGCTACATGGAAAGACCACCAGACTGGTAGTCATCAGATTGGGTTCTACATTCAGATTTGCCAATGACTAGTCATAGGTCATTGGTCCAATCACTAACCCTTACAAAATAAGGGGTTTGGGCTCTCTAGATGATTTCAGAGGTCTCTCTGATCTTTAAAGCTTTGTAATTCTTTAATTCAAAGGCTGGAAAGATATATTTTGTATAATGTTGAGGGAATTTATGTGTTGGAAAGGAGTGTGAACTCAGTTTCTTTTTTTCTTTTTTTTTTAAATAGTGTTTTATCTTTTTCCAATTACATAGAGACAATTTTCATCATTTGTTCCTTGAAAGTTTTTGAGTTATAAATTTTTCTCCCTTCTCCAAGATGGCAAACAGTCTGATGTAGGTTATACATGTGCAAATATGAATGCATATTTTGGATTCATTTTTTAAAACTCCTTCTAGCATTGAGATTTGATGAGTGACTTCTTTTCTCCCACGTTACTGGCTCTTAGATCATATTGGCTTATACATCTTGAAGTTTCCCCAGGGACTTCATTGAAGACAACTAAAGAGAGTTTTGTTTCTTTCAAGATGGTACCATTGAAGTTCTGGATGTTGGTGCTATTTAAGGAAGAAGGGAAGAGAGAAATTTCTTCCCAAGTTCTCTTCATCCCTCTTTTCACTCTTTGAGAAAACAAGCAACATATCAGTTATACATGTGAAATCATGCAAAATAAATTTATATTTTGACTTTGATTTTTTTAAAGCAGGAAAAATAAAGAAAATTATACTTCAGTTTGTACCCAGAATCCATCATTTTTAGCTCTCTGAAGATGGATTGCATTTTTTTATCCATGAGTCCTTTGGAATTGTGGATCATTGTACTGATCACAGTAGCCAAATCTTTCACAGTTGATCACTGTTACAACATTATTGTTACTGTGCATCATAATCTCCCAGTTTTTCTTACTTCACTTTGTATTAATTCATATATGTCTTGCCATGTTTTTCTGAAACCACCCACTTATCATTTCTTACAGCAATGTGCCACAGATGTTTAGCCATTTCCAAACTGATGAGCATCCCCTCGATTTCTAATTATTTGCCACCACAAAAAGAACTTCTGAAAATATTTTTAGGCATTATAGTCCTTTTCCTTTGATTGGAATACAAGCCTAGTAGTGTGATTATTGGGTCAAAAGTTATACATAGCATTATAGTTGTTTGGGTCCAGTTTTATATTCCTGGATGGTTTTAAATTTTCTCAAATTGACTCAACTCAGAACCATGGAAAGTCTTTTCTCAAGAAAAGTGATAATTTTTTCCCCTTCTCTTTTACTCTTAGTTAGTAGATGTGAAGGTGAAGAAGAAGACTGAGAAGGGATTAGAGGTGTCCATCCTACCCAACAATATCCGTGCCTTGCTTCCCACAACACATCTATCAGACAGTGTCACCAACAGTCAGCTGCTCTACTCCTGGCTTCGGGCAGGTGACGTCCTCCACAGGGTCTTGTGTTTGAGCCATAGTGATGGTCACATTGTATCCTTTCCTACTCCCCATTGGGGATGAGAGTCCTGAGCCTCAGAGGTAGGGGAATTGTTGATCAGATACAATTTCTGGCTTTATTTGGGTCAGCCATGAGTGTGAACTTTGGGTTCATATGCATAGTAACTAAAGAAAATCAGGCTTTAAAAAAATCTATAGCTTTATTTCCTCCTTTCAGTCTGTGAGGCTTTGGATCTGAGGGGGAAAACTAAGGGAGTATTTTAGCCAGACAGTGGGCCCAATCTTCTGATGACCTCTGCCTTCCTTCCCTTCTACTGTCTCCCCATCAGAACTGCTGGAGTACCCACAAGAAGCTCCCGTGGTGAACTCAGCCTAATCTACTCCATCCTACTATTCCTTCAAATTCTTCCCCGGCCTAAACCATTTTACCATTGTTCTATTCCTAGTTTGTTTTATTCTGAAAATCAGACTTCATATTCTTAAGATAATGGGACAGATCTCCTAATGACCTGAATGGAGACCAAATTTCCTGGAACCTTTGGCTTTCTTTTGCCCTTGCTGGTATGCTCCTTGATGTGGTGGCTTCAGGTCTTGTGCAGGAAACCAGCCCTGATCTCTGCTGTGGAGAGTGGCCAGGATCCCAAGGTCTTTTCTGAATTCCAGCCTGGGATGCTGCTGACTGGTTTTGTGAAAAGTATCAAGGCCTACGGTGTCTTCGTCCAGTTTCCATCGGGCCTTAGTGGATTGGCTCCCAAGTCTGTGAGTCTTCTTCCCTGGATTCTCTCCATTTGAGAATTTTTTGAAAGAATGATGGATTAGGTCAGGCAGGAGTCTGAAGGAAGAGGAGGGATGGCCCCATGGGGGTGGACGCTGGCTTTGAGTTGTGAGGGGCCAGTGGGTTATGTCACAGGTTGTGCAGTGTGGGCTGCTGTCCACCTAGTGGGTTGTCATGGGAAAGCCATTGGCAGAGTGAGGGTAGTTCCATGTGAGCTGTGCCAGAAGAATCAAGGGACCGACATCACTGGATATGGAATCGCAAAGACCCAGCTTCCAATTATGCCCCGACACTACTAGACCCGTTGCTTCAGCGTGTTGGCTCTAGGAGTGCTACACGGGTGGTCTTAGCCTAGCAGGAGGCCCTCTTATGGCATGGATATCAGCCCCTAGCTTGAAGCATGGCTTCCCCTAAGAAGCCACCCCTCAGGACCAGGTTTCCTGGGCTCAGGGGGTTTGTGAGATGTCAGGCTGTGAGTCATGTCTAATTGCCATATGGGTGCATCTTGTGATGTTCTGGGGGCTTTCCCCAAAGGAGAGCTGCTCTTCTCTCTGTGTCCCCTGAAGACCCAGGTGCCCTGCCTGATGGTAGGGGAAATCCCAATGGCGGATAACACACCAGTAATGGCGGTAACTCGGCTTTGTCCTGACTACCAGCACCCTGATAGGAGTGTGATAGCATTAATCCCACGCTGCTGAGAAAAGGATGTTAAATATTAAGCATATGTCACATTTCATCAATGGTCAATTTTTACTGATACTTCTCACTGACTCCCTCCTTCCTCGTGAAGCTGCCCCCCACTCCCACCCTTCTCATAACAAATACCAGGTCAGTAAGCTGAGTCAGGTACAAAACCTGGTTGGCCATAGTTGAGTGCACGCGCCTCTGGTCCATCAGGCCTTCTGAAGTCATGGTGGTTCCCCACAGACTTTTAGAGCTGGAGAGGGTGGCCTGGTCTCATTGGTGCTGACAGATCTCAATGTTCCCTCCCTCCAGGCCCTGAGCGACAAGTTTGTGACCACAGTCAGCGACCACTTTGTGGAGGGGCAGACAGTGGTTGCAAAGGTGACCAATGTGTATGAGGAGAAAGAACGGATGCTGCTTTCCCTGCGCCTGTCCGATGTTTGCCAGGAGGATGCAGCCGTCAGCTCCCTGGCCCTCCTGAGCCAATGGTTGGAGGAGCTGCAAGGGGTCCGAAGCCTCATGAGCAGCCGAGGTGTGTGGGCACCTGTAAGGGGCCTCTGTCCACATGGATTCTAATGTGCCTTGGGCCCCTGAGTTCCATAGATGCCCGGAGGGAGCTGGGATGGGGGAGATGGTGAGAAGGAAGAAGGGTACCTGTACCCTCTGGGATTTTTGAGAGTTGTTCAGTTAGGATGAGGGCATGTCAATCTCCAGCAAGGATTTTCACCTCTTAGAGTTTGTGAAGCTCCTGTAGTGCAGCATTCCTCACTTGACAATAAGCCAAAAGGGAGTGTGATTCCCCCACCCACCCAAGAGGTTTTCCTTGTCCTTACTCTGTTTAATGCTGCTCGAGATGGAAGATGGGCTGCATGGTGCCATCAAGCTTCTCTAAATCCTCCTGTTGTCTTTTAATGCCCAGACTCCATGCTGACTCAAACGCTGGCTGAAATTACCCCGGGGCTGCTCATGGATCTGGTGGTGCAAGACATGTCAAGTGATGGCTCTCTGATGTTCAGCAGTGGCTCGGTGCCTGGCCTGGTGTTGAGGGCCAGCAAATATCACCAGGGAGGTGAGACAAAAAGCCTCTTCCATCCAGTGAGATTTTTCTTTCCTTCTTGGTCTCTGTTTAAAATGATCCACTTCTCTTTATAAGGCCTTCATTATCGTGACTAACTTGACCTTAGTTTGAGTGTACTTCATTATATCCAATTATTGCATAATGTGGTTATTCAGTAGGAACCTGCTGCATGCATAGTCTATGCTCAGAAGTCATTGCATGCAAATCACATTCTTTAAGAGAGATTTATTTTAAACATGCTAGGGCAGCGTGCTATTTATTTAAAATAATCCTTTGGTGAACCCATTTGCAAGATGAAATCACTTCTTGATTTTTAATAGCTGGGAAAGTGTGGGATTTACATGTTTGGTTTGCATAAATAGGGTCTTGCCATCAAGGCAGTCTTGGTCTTTGTACAAATTAGAGATTGGCCCCTAGTGCTGCAGTATCAAGTCCCTGGGGACCAATCCTCTCTTGGAACATTTGCCTTTTCCTGAATTAGAGGGTTTGCCAGTTTTGGTGGATTGAGTATTTGCTCCTCTGACCTAGGAAAGGGATGAATTCTGTGCTTCTCCTGGGTTCTACAGGGAAAGTGATGGATCCTGGGCAAAGAACAAAAGCTGTTGTCCTTCATGTTGATACACTGAAGTCTGAGGTTCATGTTTCCCTTCGCCAGGAACTGGTGAACAGAAAATCCAAGCAGGTAGGCTGGCTCATGGTTTCTGTTCTCAGAGATTGCTTCTTCTGGTTTAGGAGATCATCTTGTATCTTCTGGATTCTGGATAGCCTAGCAGTATGATCATAAAATGTCAATGGCATTTTCCTTGTGATAAGTAGATCATCCTCCTCCAACACAATTTTTTAAAAAGTCATTGTTGCCTCCTTATGACAGTCATTTCTGAGTGCAATTACCCTGACGTTGGACCCCCAAAACACATACATTTTGAGCTTTCCTTTATAAGAAAGAAAGCCAACTGAAGCAGTGATTGCATTCCACAATGTATGCAGCCTTCTTCACCTGTAGTGTCCCACCTCATTGTTGATAAGAAAGGTGCATTTCATCATCTGTTTCTTGGGTTTGAGATTAGTTGATACTCAGAGTTCTGCTTTTAATGATGTGTCTATATATAAGTCCATATAAGTCTATACTCATGTTGTGGTATTATCACCCAACATTTACCAAATATGTAACACTGAGCCAGGTGTTTTACAGAGAATTCACCTTCACCCAGTGGAGCTCTAAAACAGGCACTGGCTCAGATCTGGAGACACACACACACACAGAGTAGTTTGGTGTTCAGTAAGCATTTATTAAGTGCCTACTCTTACCTGCCTGGCAGAAGGTTTGCATCAGAGCCTTGCACATGGGAGGTGTTTGGTAAATATTAAATGATGGAGGGAAGCAAGCTCAGAAACTCATCAAACAAGAAAAAGAAGGGTGAGAGATCAGGTCCCTTATTTTGAGGAGGAAGTTGGAATTCAGAGAAGGAAGGAAGGGCCTCATCCAAGATTATGGAGCATGAGGTCAGAACTTAGGCTTTCTTATTCTTGCTCCAGGACTCTTAGCACTATAAACTGGGCTGCCTTCTGTTGTCATTTATGAAAAGAATGGTTATAAAATAGGGGTCTTACGACATTTCCAAGGGACTAGAACAGACAGCCCATTTCACCTTCAGGCACCTGTCATTGTTAGAAAACTTATTGATTTGAAATCTGCTTTTGTAACATCTGTCTAGTAGCCTCATTCGGTCACCTGAAGCCTTAAGAGATACATCATAGCCCTTTGGTAATGGAATATAGGGTATATATGTATTATATGGTATATAGTATTGTATAATACATATTTTTGAAGTACCTGTTGTGGACAGAGCATTGTGCTAAACTGCAGGGGAGATGTAAAGTTAAGTTTGATAAAGTTCCTTTGTAGTCTCGTTGGAAGTGGGGATTATGATACCTACTCAAATAACTATAATGCACAAAAGTACACAATAAATATTAAGTAGTTGCGAAGAAATGAGGACTATGACACCTACTCAGATAGCTATAATGTACATGATAAATATTAAATAGTTACAAAAGTAAGATCCAGTTGTGAAAGGAAAAGGCATCTCTGATCAGAGGAGTTTGGGAAGGCTTCTTAGAAGTGACATTTAAGTGGGACTTTAAAGGTGGAAATTCAGTAAGCAGAGAGATGCAGGGTAGGGTATTTCAAACATAAGGAGCAAGCAGATGAGAAAAAGCACAGAAACATGAATGCATACTTCATGTTTACTATGGGGCAAAAATGAATGTTCAGTGAGAAAAATTGGGACAATTTTCTCTCTTGTTTTTTTTTCCCCAGCTGAAGAAAAACACTGAGCACCGAGCAGTTATAGAACATTTGGAAAAGACATTTGCCATAGGCTCCTTGATGGAGACTGGACAGCTTGTAGCTTTCCCAGTGACCTCTCACCTCAATGACACCTTCCGTTTTGACTCAGAGAAGCTTCAGGTTGGTCAGAGGGTCTCCTTGATCATCAAGAGCGCAAAACCCAGTGACATAGGCCTCTTCTTAGCCGTGGAGAGTTCGGTCAAAAAGAGGACGCCGGCTCTGCCCTTGGCAGATCCAGAGCCTGCAGGGGAAGAGCCAGGAGTGGTGAGCTCGCTTCTAGAGAAACCCACCCTGCCCATTGGGGAAATGGTCACTGGAACCGTGAAGTCTGTCAAGGCCACCCATGTGGTAGTGACCCTCGAGAACGGTCTGGTTGGCTGTATCCACGCCTCCCAGATTCTGGATGATGTGCCTCTTGGCACCCAGCCCACTGCCAAGCTTAAAGTTGGGAAGCCAGTCACTGCTCGAGTGATTGGCCAGAGAACTTTATTAACTCACAAGTAAGGAGGCTCTGGGAAATGGTGTGAGGCTATGGGGGATGGTGTGGGGCAGGAGGGAAGTCAGACTGAGTTAAGGAGATGTTGACCAAGTTTTGGAGTTAGGAATGGAAAAGTGTATCCTCCATAGCAAGAAACCTTTGTCTCCTAGTTTCATATTTGGCTTAGCATTATTTTGAAGCACTAATGAATGACTCGGCATTCTCTACAACAGTAGAGGAGACTTTTCTGTGATTTTGTATTTTCCTCATGAATACTCACCAAGTATTTAGCCCATTTTTATAAAGACATTGTGGAAATGTAGTTAATGGTGTCTTTTGGGTGGTCCCTCTCTAGGTATTAGTACCATCCAAGATATTTTTCATACTTTTGAAATCTCACTCTGTGTGAGATATTTTGAAAATTAAAGCCCTGAGTACCCTTTAAAATTGTGCTATCTTTAGCACAGATTTAATCAGCTCTTCCTGATCTAGTCTGATCCTTGTCTATCATTTCTACTTCTTTATAGAGCTTATCTTGGGTACTAATTCAGCTAATGTTGAGTCCAAAAATCACAATTCCTTTTGTCATCGGGGTGTGACAAGATCGCTGTAGAAACGTTATAGTCTATCATTTCCATTCTAATTGTTGTCCAATTTCATCTGTAAATGCTTATGAAACTAACTTTCCATACCTCTTTTCTCTCATTTTGTTTGTTTGATATTTTGTAAAAGGGTATTACTATTACTTTCTGTTATTGTCCCAGTTAGTTCAAATAGCGAATCCCCTACAATAGCTGTAATTAATTTCTCATGCCATATTTCCACTTGGCTGGAACCAGTTGCCATATTTTATGTAACCATAACTTTGCATAATATAAATTCAGATACATGTGATTACTTCAAGGGGATTTATTGTTTGCACTAATTGGGACTTAGTTGTATTGTGCAGTGAAAAAGCACTAAAGAACAAACACATTTCTAAATCTCATCTGATGGCCCATTTCTATCTACCGTCCAGAATTCTGGTAGATCCAAGGATTCTTTAAGAATTCATCATGGCTCAGTTTTTTTGAGAATAGTAAAGATCAGGCAGGGGAGATTGGAGAAAGAAGGAATTAACCCAATGTCATGGTGAAAGAGGTAGGAATGAAAGTTAGAAGAGAGTACTAACTTTAAAGTTGTCATTAGTCACTCAATAAGCATTTTATTAAGCATTTACAATATCCCAGGCACTGTGCTAGTTGCTGTTGAGATAGCCCCTGCCTTCAAGAAGCTTATGCCTTAACCAAGGAAAACAACTTTACATGGACAAATTGTATACAAAATAGACAGAGGGTGATTTTGGGAGGTGGGGTTGGGTACTAGGTATTGGGGAGATCAAGGACAGTTTCACATGTAAAGCATCATTCAGGTGAACCAAGAAGCAAACTAAGGGTTCTGATTTAGGAAGATGAGGAGGGAATATACTTACTTTGGGAAGAGGAGAGGTGCCTTGGCACAAGGAGAGAAGAGATTTAACTCTTTTCTTTCTCAGGACTCTCCCAATCAGCCATCCATCAAGTGCACAGACTGTCTCTGAGCTGAGTATTCGATCAAGGTAAGAAGGGTTGTGCTTATATGTCAGGGTGGGACATTAATAAATTATGTTATTTATGAGTGAATTTTTGCAGATCCATAAAATTATATTTACTTTTGTTTTCAAACTTCGCACATTTTTGTGTCCCCTTTTTCTCATTCTAGTCCCTACTCCATGAACCACTAAAGGTTCTACTGGGTATGGTAATCTGCCATAGAGAATTAGATTTTTTTTTTACCAGCCTTGAGGATAGTTTGAGATGGGCAACACTGGCCTATTGGAAAGAGAACATAGTTTGATATTGGGAGTAGGATTCTAATTGGCAATTGTTTTTTAACTGGTTGTGTGAGTATAAGTTGACCCTAGCCTCTCTGCATTTGTTTCTTCCTCTGTCAGTTCAAAAATTTGTACAACTTAGAAGGAATTTTAGAAACCTTCACCTGAGGCCATTATTTGTTTTTATTTATTTCAGTTTAATTGGCTTCTTTAAAATCCTGTACATGTTATTTTATATATTTAAAATGTTATTCTCAGAAGGATCCATAAGATTCTTCTGTCTGTCAAGGGGGATCCATAACACAACAGGTTTAAGTCTTGTAATCCATTTCTTTATGCTTCTGGGTGAACAAAATGAAGTGACTTAACCTGAAGTCTGTCCACATATCAATCAATGCCTTCTTCCAGATATTAGCTGCATCCCTGTCTTCCAACACAAGGCCTCTCTTCATTTTAATCATGCAAGTTTTCAATCATTCCTTTTTTGGAACGCTCTAAAGGTCCTTCACTCCTCTTATTGCCTGCCTCTGATGGTTTTCAGTTTATCATTCTCCTTCCTAAAATGTGACTTAACTAAATACAGTACTATAGATATATGGTCTGATCAAGTTAGGGATGGTAGGACCCATTACGTCTAGAAACATAGTACTTCTCTCTTAATGTAAGAATTTGCGTTTGATTTTTTTTTTTTTTTTTTGGAGGGGGCAGTGATGAGGAGAGGCTTTCTGAGATTATAATCCTTCAGTTCCCTAGTTCCCCTATCTGTATCAAATGGCCTTTAGTCAAAGTAAACTTCCTCTGTTTTGAATGTGAAGCTGATTCAAGTTCAAGTTTGTGGAAGGTAGATAATAAACTGAGAGCAAAAAAACCACCCAGGAAGGTTGCAGAAAAGGACCAAAACTAGAGTGGCAGGAGAAGAATTCAGAGAACAGGTCCAGACTGTAATGGAGGTGGAATCAATAGGACTGAATGGCATTTGATTGATCCTTATTTGATCTCTTTTTAGTAGATGAGGTCCAACATTCTATCTAGCTCATTAGAATCTTGGTTATTATCACCTAATATTAAGTATCCCTCTTAATTTTTCTCCCACCCCTAATTTTTTAATTGTGAATTTAGCAGTCATCAGCCATTTTATACACACACACACACACACACACACACACACACATATACACATATGAATGTGTGTCTGTGCATATGAAAATAAGTTAATTAGCTTAAGCTTTGCTTTTCTTCTGATTATGTTGTATTTTTAATACTTTTTAGTATTTTTCCATTACAGATAATTCTGGGTCATAGGAAATGTTAAGTTTTTGAGAAAAGGTCTTTTCTATATTTTCTAGATATCATTCTTTTCCAAAAATAAATGAATATTGTATTTATAGTTTCCTAATACTGAACATTCTTTGCATACCTGAATTAAACCCAACTTGTTAATAAGGACAGTTTTTTTTTTTAATTTAAATTTTATTTTATTTTATAATAACTTTATATTGACAGAATCCATGCCAGGTTAATTTTTTACAACATTATCCCTTGCACTCGCTTATGTTTCGATTTTTCCCCTCCCTTCCTCCACCCCCTCCCCAAGATGGCAAGCAGTCCTATATATGTTAGATATGTTGCAGTATATCCTAGATACAATACATATTTGCAGAACCGAACAGTTCTCCTATTGCACAGGGAGAATTGGATTCAGAAGGTAAAAATAACTCGGGAAGAAAATCAAAAATGCAAATAGTTCACATTCGTTTCCCAGTGTTCCTTCTTTGGGTGTAGCTGTTTCTGTCATCATTTATCCATTGAAACTCAGTTAGGTCTCTTTGTCATAGAAATCAACTTCCATCAGAATACATCCTCATACAATATCATTGTCGAAGTGTATAATGATCTCCTGGTTCTGCTCATCTCACTTAGCATCAGTCCATGTAGGTCTCTCCAAGCCTCTCTGTATTCATCCTGCTGGTCATTCCTTACAGAGCAATAATGTTCCATAACATTCATATACCACAATTTACCCAGCCATTCTCCAATTGATGGGCATCCATTCATTTTCCAGTTTCTAGCCACTACAAACAGGGCTGCTCCAAACATTTTGGCACATACAGGTCCAATAAGGACAGTCTTTTGAATATATTGCTGTCACCTCTTTGCTAATATTTTATTGGCTATTTTTGTATAAATATTAGAGATAGTGTGTTTTCTTTTTTCTGATTTATCTCTTTCCTGTTTAGATATCAGAGCCAAATTTTATGAAAAAGGAGATCATGTAGTCCATTCAAGTCATTTTATAGATGAGAAAACACTTTTTCTTTTCTCTGTGTCACATTCTTTCACTCTGTTCTTTTTGCAAAGTTTAGGATTTTTCTCAACTCCAAATAATCTTTAAGTCTTCCTTTCATTTTCAAAGTGAATAGTTCATTCTCTGATGTCTTATTATATAATCTTAGTGCCATCAGAGTACAAATTTAAGACCATACTTTTCCAAGAGGAGAAAAATATCTGAAAAATTATTTAAAAAAATTTTTTTTGTTTTGTTTTTTCTTAAATGCTTAAAAAAAAATACAGGCTCTTATTTAGCCCATATAGAATTATTGACATGAGCTGGAACAAACCATTCTCATTCTAGCATCATGAAGGGGTTCCTTAGTGAATAGGATTGGGATGAGGGTACAGTATATGACCTGGTGGTATATTTAAGGGGTCATTCAAACTGACTTCTCCCATTAATAACCAAGACCATTTTCTTTGTTTCTCTGCCTGTGTGGAAACAGTGAGCTGGAGAAAGACATCAGCATTGATCCCAGCACTCCTTGCTCTAGCCCCACAGAGAAGCTCAGACAATACCTTCCTGGCCAGACGGTGATTTGTTTTATGAGAAAGGTGAGACGAATATCCCCGTACTAGGATGTTCTCTTTGGAGAGAGAGAGGAGGGGATTGGAAGGTGATGAGGGGGGAGAGAAGATCAAACCAGAAACATATAAGACTTCTTGGGGGCATCTCATAAGTGTTGGCATCCAACTTTTCTTAGGAATAAAAAGGGAGAATAATGTGTTCTGTGCACCTTTTGAGTTTAAAGTCTGATTAGAGGCATAAGACTCAGACATGAAGAATTTAGTTTCAGATCATATATGTGAATGCTCAGCTATGTACAGTGTACAGACTATATATCTGCTGGGGAATGTCAGAGGAGGCTATGGAGAATGGGCAGAAGCACTTGGGGAAAGCTTCATAAAGTAGATAAGATTTGAGCTAGATCTAGAAAGATGCAATAATTTGAACATTAGGACTGTAGGGCCGTGTCTAGAAAGTACAGTTTTTGGAAACAAAAGATATTCTACAAAAACAATAACACTTTTACTGAATTGCTAAGGCAGGTTCAGGCAAGTCCTTGATGTGCTTCTGGAAATAGATACTTCTATACTTTAGGGTATTCCCACACTGTGAATTGCAGTCCGTCTGTGCCTGCTTACGCTATATCACTTGAAGCACAGTATTTAAAATGAAATCCCTAAAGGGAGACAGTAAATGGTAAAAGAGAAGGGATTTTTCCTTTCTTCCTGATAGATCCATGATATTCCCATTTGAAGGAATTGGATATAGTTCCAAGAGTTTATGTCGTTTACAACACAGCAAAAATGGAGAAGACTTTCATGACCTCTTCCCTTTTTCTGTTTTTCTCCTCCGTACCCACCCTTATCTTCCAGTTCAACGTGATCAAAAAATGGCTTGAGGTGGAGATAACTCCTGATATCCGGGGAAGAATCCCTCAGCTCTTGACTTCTCTCAGTTTCAAGGTCCGTCTGTTAGCTGTGGGCTGGAGTCTTGGGGACCCCTAATCTCCAGGAACATTTGTAATGCATATTATATACAGTACTAGAGGGCTCTTATGGTACTTGGAGAACAGGGAATAATAAGGGGTGTCTATTCCTGCTGGATTTCCAAATGTTCCATTTGGGGAAAGAACAAAAAAGTCTTTATCTCTCCTTTTTTTAGCTTCCATAACATTGCTTCTCTGCCATCTATCTGACCATCCTTCTTAGTCTAAAAGCATGAATTACCCCCAAGCCCTCTCTTCTTTCTCCTTTTTCTCCCTTAATGCTTTTAGTAGCCACTCATGGATTCAAGTGACACAAATCTCAACATCTCTCCATTCAGCTTCATTGTTCCCTAAACCCTTTCACGGTTGGTCATTAGCACTTAGATGTAGGCCAGCACCTCCTATTCATCAGGTCCAGAGCTTGACTCTTACCTTCAGAATGGCCCCTCTTATCACCTGGAGCCCCACACCATCCCTGCAGCCACAAGAATTTGAGTGCTGGAAAGTCATCTTTGTCTTCTTTCTCCTTCAGGCCCACATTTAATTAACAGCCTGATTCTCTCACCTCTTCTTGGATCTGTCTCCTCTCCAAGCACAGTTACCACCCTGCTTGGTGGGTTGCTGTCCTTTGTTCTTGAAAAGGAGGAAATTGACCTCACTGTGTTAGAGTTGAGTCACAGTGTATCCGACTGGCTGATCAGACTAGTATGAGCTCTGAATGCTCAACCACAGGTTGGCCACAAATAGTCCCTGTGAACATTTGGAGTGGATTCTCTAACTTTGTACATCTCACTAATTCAGGTTCTCATCACCTCTTAGCTAGATTATTGTAAGTGTCTTGATTGGTCTCCTTGCTCCCAAGCCTTTTTTTTTTTTGCAGTCTATCTGCCCTATAGCTTCCAAAATAATTTTCCTGAGACCAGAGGTCTTACCTTCTCAGTCACCAGTCAGAACCTTCTGTGGTTCCCCATTCCTGTGAGAGAAAATGCAGGGTTTTTTTTTTTTTTTTTTTTTTTTTTTTGGCTGGGGGAAGGAGGGGGGGTCACTTGAGACCCTACACAATCGAACTCAAATAATTTTTCCTGGTTTATTTTTCAACCACCTGCTTGCCATGGTCATTGCAAAGATCTGATTATGTTCAAGCATATAGGACTAGTAACTATTGCCTGAACATGACATTGTGTCCCAACATTTAGAATGTATTCTTCCTCCTCTTTACTATTCAGAGTCCTTTTCTCCTTTTGCTTGGTTCTTTCTTTTACTCTTCCTGCCTTCTCACCCCCTTTCTCTAATTCCTTCAGCAAATAATTTTTTTTTTTTGATCTTCACATTTTCCTATAACCTTCCTTTCCTCCCTTCCTCTCATCCATTCCCCCCCATTGCTCCCTGTCTTGTGTCTTCTGTTATATTTGTTGTCTCTATATGTTCCTTTCTTCTCTCTGGTGAGCTTCATGAATGTAGAGATTATATCTCAAAATGAAAAAAAATAAAACACAATAAAGCACCAAGCGTACTGCCAAAGCAAAGCTTTGTTGAATTAAATCGGGGTTCTCTTTCATCTAGGTTCTGAAGCATCCAGAGAAGAAATTCAAGATTGGCCAAGCCCTGAGTGCTACTGTAGTTGGCCCGGAATCCTCAAAGGGATTCCTTACTTTGTCTCTCATAGGTATGGTGATGAAATAACCTTCCTGACCCATTTGGGCAGAATGGAGGATAGGACTTATTGCCCTTTTTGGGGGAGGAGTTTAATGTGGGCCCCACTCCTGCTTTTAGCCATTGGTTGCTTTTAATGGTTACTAGACTGTGATTCTGGAAACATGAGCCTGGTCTTGAGTCGGAGGAGAAGCCTAATCTTCAGCTGCCCCCTCCTGACTTGACCTCGCCTGGTCTGCTTTGCAGCCATTGCCCTTTCTCTCGTCTGAATCCAGTGCTCCCCTCCCAGGTCCTCATAGGTTGGAAGAAGGAGAAGTAGCCATGGGCCGCGTGGTGAAAGTGATCCCCAAGGAGGGGCTGCAAGTCCTCTTCCCCTTTGGGACAATTGGGAAAGTTAGCATCTTTCACCTGAGTGACTCTTACCTTGAGGCACCCCTGGAAGGCTTCCACCCCGAAAAAATTGTCCGGTGAGTCCGATTCGGCTTCACTCTCTGCCTGTCATCTTCTTGTGCTCCCTTCTCTGGTATTTCCTGTGTCTTAGCCCTGTCTCGCCAGTGAGAATGCCCACCCCCGGGGCCATAGCATGCTGGGGATAGGTAGACCTCAGTCAGAGTCCAGTGCAGTGTCTTAGCCCAAGGCATCAGCATGGTCTAGAGCAGAGTTGGGTGGGGAGGCCAGTTTTAAGTTCTTTTGTTATGCCAGGTAAGCAAAATTCTGCCATCGCAAAGAATAGGAAATGACATAAATAACCAATGTTGACAGAGCACTTTAATGTTGCACAGTGCTTTAGCCACAACGCATTTATTGAGTGCTTACTGTGTACTTTCTCCTGTGTGTACAAAGAAAGGCAACACCCCCTTCCCCCACTCAAGGAGCTCACTTTCTAATGGGGAAGACAAGGGGCCAAGCTCTATGTTTGTCCAAGATATGTACAGTGTAATTGGGAGGGAATTTGGGACGGTCCCCGCAGGGAAGGATGGGAAAATCCCTTTGCAAAAGGTGAGGTTTGAGCTGTTTTGGTGAAAGCTATCAAGAGAGGGCTCTTTAGGCTTGAGGGGCCCAGGTAGCAGATGCCCACTGGGTTCAAGGTACAGTGGGAAGGCTGGCTTGGCCAGATTAGGAGGAGACAGGACCAGCTTGTCAGGGGCCATCAAGCCGAACACAGGACTTTAGATCTGATTCTGCGGGTGTGACCCCCAGAATCACAGGGAGTCCCTGGGGGAGGAGGAGGGGCCTAGACCAGGGCAACCCAGATAGATGCTACATGCAAGGCTGTGTCGTGGTTGCCAGCCTTGTCTAGTGGATGAGTCCTGCAGAGAAGCCTGTGGGTCCTAACTGGGTGCCCACCAAACTGGGTCTCACTGTTTCCCCCCTCTCTCACAGGTGTTGTGTGCTCTCCACCAAAGACCCTGTGCTGACTCTGTCACTGAGACAGTCCAGGTAGACTATTGGATGGGGGCAGGGATGGGGGGACGGGATCAGGGGATCACTCTCTTGATCAGTTTTCCAGGTTAGAGAAACCTGGCTTCCTTTCAGCTCCTTGTCTCCTTGTACTTCTTTTTTGGTCCTGCTACTTTTCGAGGTTTTTTTCCCTCAAAGACAAGGATAGTCTGAGCTGCTTGGATTCAGGGGGTCAAAAAACCAGGAGAGTACAAGATGAAGATAAAATTAGTCTGCAGTCTGTGGGCAGTTTTTTTAGTGATTAGAATGTGATGCTGATGATGCCAGGATTAGAGTTCAAGTTTTTTATCATCTTTGCCCTCAAGGACATTATCTGGAGGGAAAGGTAAAATAAAGTAAATATAGATGACAAACTGCTCACAGAAAAAGATTCAAGGGATTGAGTCTTGAAAGAAAGTTTGCAATCAGAGGCAAAGATGTGTCAGAGGATAGGGATGGAAGGTGGGATATTCAGTGCCAGGGACTCTTAAGTGGGCCACAGAATGCTGACCGGGAGGGATAATGGGGATGGGGGTCAAATAGAGCAGCCTGAGAAGATGGACACAAAGATTGGGTGGAGTAGTTAAGCCCTCTTCCCCCCCTTCCTTCTCTCTCTTCTTCACCCATTCTTTTAGGACAAACCCCAGGATGAAAAACAAAATAGAAGACCCTGAAGTGAATTCAATCAAGAATATTAAAGAAGGGCAGCATTTACGGGGCTACGTGGAGGCTGTCAAGAAGCTGGGGGTGCACTTCCGGTGAGAAGTATGGGGTCTTCTTGTCTGCCTTTTCTAGGATTATTTTCTTCGGTCTCCAGACCTCTTTTTGGGACTTCTCATTCATGACAGTTGCTTTGCAGCCCTAGTTGGGAGAAAGAGAGTGTGCTCCCTGTAGCTGCCTTCTGCTGTAAAATGAGTCCTTCCTGTTTTTGAAGGCACTGAGGGGGTTTTTGCCTCATTTTAGGCTTTGCCTGAGTTGTCCCATTGCTCCAACATTTCTCCCGAATCCACCGTCTCATCTGTGCTTTTTTACAGCATTGGCCCCACACTTGTGGGACGGGTCAAGTACCGGCATGTTACCAAGTACTTCTTGTCTGACAAAACTTTGTACCGAACTTACCTCCCAGAAGGAAAGCTGCTTTCCGCCAAGGTCTTGAGGTAGGTGTGGAAACGGGCCGAGGCCATTGCTCACGACACAGCCCCGAGGCCTGGTTGGTACACTGCCCTCTTAAAGGCAGGCCCCTTTTCTGGTAAATCCCTGAGGAGATGCAGCCCGGCTCGGGTGAGAACAAGGTTGGCCTTCGGGCTCCATGCCAGCCTTGCTCCCTCTGACAGGAGGCCGGCCCACGGGCCAGGAAGGTTCTTGGTCAGGTCTGCTCGAGCTCAGGCCCATGAAAGGTGGTTTTGGTCTTGGTTCCTGGTCATTCTTCCTCTTTCCTCTCTCACTGGCCTTGTTGCTGTCCCTCTCTGCCCCTCCAGGGTGAACCGGAAGCAGAAACTGGTGTACCTGTCCTTCCTCCCCAAAGACACGGGCAAGCCCGATGTATTTCCCGACTCTTTGGGCCTGCCACTGCGGGACCAGGGCAAGGACCGGGTCAAGGAGGTGCCCAGTAGCCAGCCCAAGAAGAAGCGGAAACTGGAAGGCAAGGAGGAGGAAGATGAGGGAGACTCTAGCACAAAACAGGAGGAGGAGAAGCAGCAGGAGTCAAAGGCCAAGGCCAGACGAGCAGAGAAGGCAGCAAACACAGGGAAGCGGAAGATGCCCCAGATGGAAAGAGAACAGGTACTTCCTTGTGTGGAGGAGATCCTTTTAAAAAGGAAACATGGAAAGCAAGAAGCTCGTGGTGGCCACCTGGTGCCCCAAGGTGAAGGCAAGCACGGCCCTAGCCCCTGATGCCAAGGAGCCTGCCCCGACAGAGCTTGGGGGGCTGCCTGACGGTAGATACCATGGTCCCTTCCATTCCCTTTTTGTGTTGTCCCAGGAAAAAGTGACCAAGAAGAAAAGGCCAAACCTGCCTGAAGAAGATGATAGTGGAGTGGAAGTTAACTATAATGAGGAGAAGAGGCTGAAACAGCCCAAGGTGAGAAAGGCTGGCCCCTGATTGGGGGGTGGTTCAGAGATTTGGGCCTTCTCCCCAGAGCCTTGGGAACTGCCCCCTTTATTTCCTCATCTGTAAAAGGTCGGCACGCAGCGTCTCTGTGGTCTTGGCGTTTAACTAAACCTCTCAGACCAGAGGCAACAGTAGGAAGAATTCTGTAAATTAGTGAGAGCATCTGGGCACCCCCTGCTCCCCACACAACATTGGGCTCCAAGTCTGCCCGGACCTGAGCTCTGACTTCACCCTCTCCCTGCTGGGCCTAGTGTCCTCACCGGTGACATGATGCCATGCCAGCTTAAAGCTCCATTTGTGTGGATCCCAGAGATGAAGCTGAAGTACCCCCCATCACCAGTGGGGCCGGCGGGCTCCCTGCACATTGCCACATGCACACCAAAGCTCCAGGAGAGCCGCCATCTAGTCTGGGCCTGTGCTCTGGTAGTCAGCAGACAGAGGGGCTAGGGTGACCCAGAACACTGGGGCAGCCTCGGGCCTCACATGCTCTCTGGTTCTCACAGCAGAAGCAGACCAAGCCCACAGAAATTCCCAGGCTGCAGCTGTCTTCGGGCTTCGTGTGGGATGTGAGTCTGGACATGCTTGCCCCAGCCGCGCCGCCCCGAGAGGAGAGTTCGGACAGTGAAGAGGAGTCGTCGAGCCAAGCCACGGTTGGTCTTCCCCCGGGGCTTTTTTAGAGGGTCTCTCCAAGGAATGCTTCCTGAAGCCGAGCCCGGGGGGGGGGGGGGGGGGGGCGCCAGGCCAGAGTCAAGAGGCCTTGTGGGCTCTCTTGGGGACTCCTCAGAGTAGGTGGGAGCCGATCCCCGGGTGCCACTACTCACCCTCACCTGCTTCTTTGTAGCTGAAGAAGAAAAGCAAGAAGGACAAGGAGCTAGAGAAGCAGCAGGCAGAGAAGGAGCTGACACGCATCGAGACAGCCTTGATGGATCCCAATTGGCAGCCTGAGACCGCCGATGACTTTGACCGCCTGGTCCTGAGCTCCCCCAACAGCTCCATCCTGTGGCTGCGGTACATGGCCTTCCACCTGCACGCCACAGAGATCGAGAAAGCCCGGGCGGTGGCCGAGAGGGCCCTCAAGTCCATCTCCTTCAGGTAAAGCAGCTCCCCAGGGATAGTTGCAGTTAATTCGACTACATAGTAGGTTGTGATCAATTGATAAGAGATCCAGGCTCTGCTGGTTCAGAGGAAGAAGAAGAGTTAGGGTTTATGTTCAAGAGTTGACATCCTGCTGACCCCAACTGAGTCAAGGCTCTCAGTCCCTTCAGGGAAGTCTGTTTTGGGGTCCAGCAGGGCACTATAGAGCCCCGCCCATAGCCAGGGAATCAAGGAGCCAGGCTTTTTTTTCAAACTTTTGGGGGACAGTGATTACTCAAGCTTGATTCCCTGACATTGAGAAGATCTGAGGGTCAGTTGTGATCTGTATTTCAGACATTGAGTAAAACATCTTTGGAACAGAGTGTGAGTTTTGACCCTTTTGTTTCCTCCTTCCCCCCAGAGAAGAGCAGGAGAAGCTAAATGTGTGGGTGGCCCTAATGAACCTCGAGAATATGTATGGCTCCAAAGAGACGCTGAGCAAGGTCTTTGAGCGGGCTGTGCAGTACTGTGAGCCCCTGAAGGTCTTCTTCCAGCTGGCTGACATCTACAGCAAGTCAGAGAAGTACCAGGTGTGTTTCCCAGGTGTTCTCCCCATCCCTGCTCCAGACACCTCCTCACCGTAACAGTTCTGGGCCCCAGCATGCCTGTCTACAAAATGGCAAGAATAGGTCCTTCCTTTTAGAGGTTAAGTAAATTGCTGGATGGGGAAATTATTTGGAAACGAGATTCCAGGTGTCTCTAGCGTACCTCAGATGTCCCTGAGCTTGAGCATTGCAGACTGGTGGTAGTACTGTAGTAGTTGAGAAACGCCTCTCAAAAAGTGAGCGCTCTCCTGCCCCTTCCCAGCCCCCAACCGTGAGGTAGGCTCCCCCTGGTCCTCTGTTCACCTCATTTTCCCCAGGCTGCTGAAGAAGTCTACAATCAGATGCTTAAACGTTTCCGACAAGAGAAGACTGTCTGGATCAAGTATGGCTCCTTCCTCCTTAAGAGGGGAAAATCTGAGGCCTGTCATGACCTGCTGCCGCGGGCCTTCAGTTGTCTGCCACAGAAAGAACGTAAGGCCTCTTGGTTCCTCTTATCCCTCTCTCCCTTCCCCATGTAGCTTCTGGAGGGCCTCTTGCTTGGCACGGGGCAGCCCTTGTCAGGATGATTCTCATGTAGTTCTTGGTCTTGCATAGAAGGACATAGAATGGCAGTGAGCCTTCCCAGAGTCCCCATTCCCAGATGAGATGTCATGTGGGTTTAGATAAAGGGGCCCAGTGGCCAATGAAGTTAGGACCTTTCCCTGATGCTACCTTTCCCACCCTTCACACCTCATAATCCCATATTGGGCCTTGTCCTTCTAGAAAAGGCTGGGATCCTAGGACCAAGGAAGAGGGGTGGGCATCCCTCCCCATCATCTTGAACTCAGTCTCAAGAAAGGGTTCTGGCCAGCAGGGTATGTTGTGTGTCTGAGCTCCCCTTGCCGTTGCAGATGTGGACGTCATCTCCAAGTTTGCCCAGCTTGAGTTCTACCTGGGAGATGCCGAACGAGGCAAGGCCATGTTTGAGAGCACCTTGAATAGCTACCCCAAGCGTACAGATGTATGGTCCATCTACATTGACATGCTCATCAAGTTTGGGAGCCAGAAGGAAGTGAGGTAAGTAGAGGGCCGAGGGAAGTTCATTTCTCTTCACCTTCCAGGTGTTCTCCATTCTTTTCCTCAGAAGGTGATTTTGTCCAACAGGGAGGGGGCCTCCTGGGAATTAAGTGTGCCTCTGCTTTCATTTCTACTGCCTTCATTTTTCTCTGGCATCCTCCCCACGGGGCAGGGCATAGTGGGGGCTGCCTTGCATGAAGTCACTTTACTAGCTGGGGCAGAGCTGCAACTGGGATGCAGGGCTGTCTTTCTCCTGAGACTCCATCCCCCAGAGATAGCAGCTCCCCTCTCAGTTTACTTGGGATAAGGCCAGGTTTTGCCAGAATTCTCCAGTTGTAACAAATTCTGGCTGTGGAGGGCCAGTCCCTCATTTCCCTGACCTCCCTATTCTTGTGACCCAGGGATGCCTTTGAGCGAGTGGTACACTTGAGTCTGTCCCCCAAGCGGATGAAATTCTTCTTCAAACGCTACCTAGACTATGAGAAGCAGCACGGCACAGCTGAGACGGTGCAGGCTGTCAAGGAGAAGGCCTTAAGCTATGTGGAGGCCAGGAGCACTCTTGCTGACAGCTAGTGACTGGGCTGGGCCATACAAAGCATCTTCCCTGGCCATTGTTCCTGGAGAGTGGACACAAGATGTATTTAAAACCCATAGTGGGAGAGAGGGAGTGTGAGAGGATTTACTTCAATGTTGTCTGTGTAAAGACCAGCAGTGACCTGCCCTTGTCAGAACTTGTATTTATGTGCGTCTGTGAGTGTATTGTTTCTCTGAACCTTTATTTTTTGTTATAAGGTATGGTTGGGGGGAGGGTAGGGATGGTATATATTGTGAAATAAAGACTATATAAAAGCAAAAGATTAAAAAAAAATTTTTTAAGAGAGATGTTCACTTTATTTAAAAAAATAAACAAAAAATGAACCAGCTTGTTTACTCTACTTCTCTTCTTGGTAATGCTTGAGGGCAAATTCCTCTGCCCATTTGTTCCAGAGTTTCCTCCGGCTTCCACTGCCTTTGTTCCAGACTCCCAAGAACCCTGTCTGGTTTGCAGCATACAATTTAGCCACCCCAGTCTCTTTGACCTTTCTTGGAACCATAGTCAAAGGTTAAGAAGACTTGCTAGATTTAGCCTGAGTTTAAATGAAGTTGTTCACCTGTGAGAATGACTGTGCTGACTATTTCACCAGAGCTTTCTTAAAGAAAGTGCTTTGTAAAAGTATTATCGTTCCCTTGGGAAGAGGTAATGATAGGGAGCTGACTCTCTCTCATTTAATCATGTGTGTGATATCTTCAAAATTAGGAATTGCTAGGCTGTGATGGTATCGTGGCAATCCCCACAGACCATGGGCCATGTGCTTGGTCTTGCCTCCTGCCGGGCATCTTTCCTAAATCCTGCTAGGGGGAGGGGGAGAATTTGGGGAGTCATTGTCTCAAGGTCTTCCTCCTTCCCTGGGGGTCCTGTGAGGACAGAAGCAAGTGAAGGGAAGGAAGGCACCAGAGCAGGAAAAAAGACACAGCCAACAGGATCCTTGTTCCCTTGATAAGCGACTTGATCCACGCCCTTGCTGCCTTCCCTACTGAATGAGTAGCCATCTTCCCTTGTTTAGCCTCCAGACTTTGAAGGAAGCGGGCTTTCTGCTGTTGTGAAAGCTGGTTTCTTGTTCAAATCTCGAGGACAACCGAAGTTGGTTCTGGCGGAGCCTGAAATACTGTGTGAACTAGAGAGTGATTGAAATATAAAAATGTGTACTTGCCATATTCTTCATCTGGGAGGATTGGGAGAGAAGGGAAAAGCTATTTTTCAGAGGCCAAAATTCAGGGAAAAATGGAGAAAGCCTTGACCCTTCCTCTACAGGAATGAGGGAGGGATGTTTTAAGTTTTAGGAGCCTAAAGTTCTTTTAAAAGTCTTTAAGTTCTGGGAAGGCCAGACTGAGGGGAAGAGGACAATTGGATGTGTCTACAGTAGCATGGGTCCTGAGAGGGATGGAGGCAGGAGTCTGGAGGTAAATCTAGTGGCAGTTAGCCCCTCTAACTATGGGTATGGGCTGGGCACACAATGAGAAGGACTTTAAAGGGCATTACGGCATCAAGCCCCTGGCCTGACAGACCAGAGACCTAGATTTCATGTAACCTAGTGGTTATATGAACTGCTGCTTCTTCCTGGGCCTCAATTTGTATTTTTTACAAAAGAGGGGACTGAATTTTGTGAGTGCTACTGTACCTAAAATTCTGATTTCTCCCAAGGGCCTATCTTGTACCTTTTTTTGTATTTGGGATCTCTTTACTGTATTCAAAGCAGAAACAACACATACACGGCAATGTTACAGCAAAGTCTTTATCAAAAATGTTTAAAAAGAGAAAAAGGCAGTGGAAGCTGGAGGAAAACTGCTTACTAGGGATCCCCCAGGTCTCCAAATCTTCCTTTTCTGAAGATGTCCATTCCTGACTCACATGCAGTTAGACACAAGTTAACTGCATTCAACTTCATTCTCATAAGGAGCCCACCGGTAGGCACGGGGTGACTCTTTCTGGTGTCCTGGGGTTCAGAGGTTTGTGCAAGTAGCTGCTTTTCTTTGGAAAAGACCAAAACATCTTGTAAAGCCGCTGATCCAGCAGGCTGCGGTGGGACGGGCTCGAGTGCCAGGAGTCCTCAGACCACTGCACTGCCCACCAGGTTCTCTCCAAACTTGGGCCGCTTCCACACGCTGTCACCCTCACCGCCCTCCAGCCTCCTTTGATGGCCCGTTGGTGATGCTAGTAAAAGCAGTTTGCCTCTGATCCACCCCAGAATCATCTGGGAATCTGCTAACTCCTGGGTTTGGGCACGGGATTGGCATCCACATAGGAGCGGGAGCAACAGTAAGAAGCGGGCAAACTGGATTTAGTGGGGCAGCTGTGGCTGCGGACCCCAGATTCTAGAAGCCACTCTGTGTGGGGACGGTGGGACACAGCAGGACTAGGAAGCCAGGAAGGCCATCTCCAGGTTGTCCGGCCCAGTCCCGTTGCCCACTACCCCCTGGGCCCACTTGTGTAGCCGGCTGTAGAGCGGGAAGCCCTGGTTCTCACGGTACAGGGAGACGCCGGTGATGGCGTTCCACTGGGGCCTCGGCTGGGTCCCCTCCACCACAAACTCTTCCAGCATCTCCTTGTCATCTTTGTTGAGGGCCACAAAGCCGAAGAAGCGGCGCACGTTGTTGGCGGCCAGCACCCGGGAGTGCACTTCGGCCGTCCTCTGGAACAGCTGGGACTCGTTGGCGCGGTACTGAGCCCAGTAGGCCTCTTGGCGGTAGCCCAGCGGGGAGCAGCAGTGCTTCAGGCACTTGGTGAGGAAGATCAGGACAGCCACCACACCGATCAGCAGCCACCCGAAAAGCTGGGTGGGACAGAAGCAGCGGGTGAGCTTTCCCTCGCCCCTGCCTCCCTCCCCCCCTGAGCAAGGGCAGGGGAAAGGAGTGGGGACCAACCCGGCGGGCAGAGAGCGAGTCTAGTCCTGACTTGACAATAAATAATAGCTGCACGCCAGCTGCTCTGGAAGGCAACTTGGAACCACGCCCAAGGGCCATAAAACTGCTCGCCCTTTGATCTGGCAGTGTCTCCACTGGCCTGTACCCCAAAGAGATCATAAAAAAGGAAAGGGACCCACATGTGCAGGAATGTCTGTGGCAGCCCTCTGTGCAGTGGCCAGGAACTGGACACTGAGTGGCTGCCCGTGAGCTGGGGACTGGCTGAATAAACCGTGGTATGTGAATGCTATGGAATATTACTGTTCTGTAAGAAACGAGAAGTCGTTCTATGAGAACGATGTAACTTCTATAAGAAATGATGAACTGATTTCAAAAAAGTCTGGTAAGACTTACATGAACTGATGCTGAGTGAAACAAGCAGAACTAGAACATTTTTCACAGTTACAGCAAGATTATGTCATTAACTGTGGTAGAGTTAGCTCTTCTCAGCAACACAGTGAGCCAAGACAATTGTGATAAACTTGGGATGGAAAATGTCATCGGCATCCCGAGAAAGAGCTGTGGAGACCGAATGCAAAGTGAAGCCTACTATTTTCCTATCTCCTCCCGCTTTCTTGTGGTTTTTTCCCTTTTGTTCTGATTTTTCTCTCATAGTATGACTAACGATACATGGATACATCGTTAACATGATTGTACATGTGTAATCTATATCAGATTGTTTGCTCTCTTGAGGGGGGAGGAAGAAAAAAATTTGGGACACAAAATCTTACAAAAATGAATGGTGAAAATTACATGTAATTGGAAAAAATAAAACACTATAAAAATAAATAGCTTCATTACAATAGTCAATTGTCTTCTCTGGAGCTATTTGCTGTCTGTGGAATGAGAATTGGAATAGATGTTTTCTTAGGTCCCTCACGATTTGTAATATGTCATGATAATCCCTTTCTGCTTTCATTTTCTGACTTCTGCTCAGTCTGTGTTTTCTCCTCATCTCGCCATCTCTGCAAGAGCCTGTCCATTTTTCTCCCGAACACCCAATCCTTTCTATCCCCTTGTGTCTGCCCATTTGTTTTTGCCTGTCCTCTTCATCACAAAGGTGATGTCCTACCCATTTTACAGATGATTAAGCTGCTGTCTAGACAGGTTAAGTGACATTACCTTAGAACCCCCAGCTAGTAAGTATTGGAGGAAGAATTTGAACTCAGATCTTTCAGCATTTAGCACAAGTGCTTAATAAAGGTTTGTTGTTGCTCCTGATTCCAAGCTCCCGCATCTCCAACTGATGCTTTTAAAGACCTTTAGGAGAAAATACTGTGTTTCCCACTCCTTGGCTTTGCCAGTTTCCCGTTCTCCTTTCTAGTAAGGCTTCTGTTCTTCTCTCATCATCAGTACATTACCAGAAAATGCTTTCTGGGATTCTGTAGCCCAATTTATAGGGCAACTAGGTGACAGTAGAAAGAGAGTTGAGTGCCAGATTTGGAATCAGACTCGTCTTCCTGAGTTCAAATCTAGTCAGACACTAACTGGGGGACCTGGCAAGCCATTTAATCCTGTTTGCCTCAGTTTCCTCATCTGTAAAATGAGTGGAAAAGTAAATGGCAAATCACAATAGTATCTTTGTTAAGAAAACCCCAAGTGGCGTCACAAAGATTCAGACATGACTGAAAAACGACTGAAGCCCAATTTCTTTCCCGATGCAAGAATGCTCCTCTCTACTGCATCTCTGATTACCTGTGCTCATCAGACCTTTTTGAACACCTCCAGGTATGAGTAGCTCACTACCTATGAGATAGCCACTTTACGCTGTCAGACAACTTTTGATTCTTACTAAGGTCTTATAAAGAGCCAGAGGAGAACAAAAGGGATATAGGAAGAATGTAACAAAATCCACACTCTTTTACTTTACCAATTGCCTCCATCAGTCACCCCTGATGTCAGTTGGTAACCACTTATTAACCAAGCTATGTCTCTGAGAGGCTGCATTAGGCTGATCACACCCGCCAGGGTGAGCTCTTCAGTCTGGTTAAGTCCAGGCTACGTGTCCATCCGGGCCACAGTCAGAGGTCAGAACATGGACAGAGTTAGAACCAGAAGAGGCATCAAGGAATGGAGATCAGAGAGCAGAGCTTGGAGTATGGAAAGACCTGTATTTAAACTTTGCCTCTGAGACATACCAGGCTAGCAGCCTCCCCCCATCCCAAGAACATTTCTAAATTTAAGAAAGATGTGGTGGGGAGAATTCACTACGCTAATAAAATCACTGATCCAATTTTTTATAAAAGAAGGACTACGCCCAGAGTGAGTCATGAGATCAATATGTAATTGAAGAATAGCAATTTTCCCTGCTCTTTAAAATTGTTGGGAACTTCCAATGGTTTTGTGAATGCAGAGAGCTGTCTGCACCCAGAGAGAGGACTGTGGGAACTGAGTGTGGATCACAACATAGTGTTTTCGCTCTTTGTTGTTGTTTGCCGGTATTTTGTCTTTCTCATTTTTTTTTTTCCTTTTTGATCTGATTTTTCTTGTGCATCATGATAATTGTGGAAATATGTATAGAAGAATTGCATATGTTTAACATATATTGGATTACTTGTAGGGGAGGAGGAGGAAAGGAGGGAAAAAATTTGGAGCACAAGGGTGAATGTTGAAAATCTATGCATATGTTTTGAAAATAAAAAGCTTTAATAAAAAAAAGAAAAAGAAAATCATTTAAAATTGAAAAAAATTATTGGGAAAAATTATTGGGAACTTGAACCATAAACCTGGCTTCATTAGTACTGAGTATTACCCACTTCTAACACTGAGGATTCTTATTCTGGGGCTAGAGCTGTCTTTTGGTTCTCTCCTCTTCACTCAAGAGGAGCAAAGCTGAAGCCTTTCCAGTTTTCCTTTCCTACCTAGAGCTGAGGGTGGGGAGGGAGGATGGTTTAGGATGTGATCTTTTCTCTCCCACTGCCCTCCCCTCCTTCCTGGAAATTTAGTTAAACAACTGGTTTATTTATTATTATTAAAATTAAAAACAACCGGTTTCATTTTATTTCATGGAGAGACCATATAATAACCAGGTCTACAGAGTCTCTTTATTTCAGAGTTTCAGAAAAGTAGTTAATAAAGCATCATTGGGGCCGCTGAGTGGCGCAGTGGAGAGCGCACCAGCCCTGAAATCAGGAGGACCTGAGTTCAAATCTGCCCTCAGACACTTAACGCTTCCTAGGTGTGTGACCCTGC